>NC_142026.1:42066288-42401288 GCF_982192425.1 Myodes glareolus | reverse complement strand
AACAAGATCTATCTGTTCTCATAAAGCTTTTACTCTTTACCTAACCTTTGAAGTTCTGGGAGTTATAGTTTTATTACAATTAATTTGCCTGCTAATATCTATGAAGAAACAAATTCATACCATATTTATCTTTCTGGGTTTGGGGTACACACAGGATAAATTTTTTGAATTCCATCTATTTACATGCAAATTTCATGATTTCAATTTTAATGGTTGAGTTATACTTAATTGTAATGTAAGTGTACCACATCTTCTTTATTTGATCTTCCATTGAGGGGTATCTTGGTTGCTTCCAATTTCTGGCTGATACAACGAACATGACTCAGTCATAGGCTCAAACATCTTTTAGAAATATACAGCTGCATTTGGGGGTGTATTGATTCCTATCTTCCTGATTCACACAGTGATTCCCATAGAAACTGTACATGTTTGCACTTCTAGCTGCAAAGGATGAGTATTCCTCTTATTCTATATCCTTGCAATCATGAGCTGCCACTTAGTTTACTGTTCTTATGTCCCCTTTTCATTTCTAATTTTATTGACTTGTATATTCTCTCTTTAACTTTTAGTTATTAGGTAATTATTTGTCAAAATTATTGATTTTTCTCTAAGAGTTATCTTTTTGTTTCATTTATTCTTTCTATTTTTGTTTGTTTCTTTTTATTTCAGCCCTGAGTTTGATTGTTTCTTGACATCTGCTCTTTTTGAATGTAGTTTCTTCTTTTTGTTCTAGATCTTTCAGGTGTACTGTTAAATTTCCCACATAAGCTCTAGCTTTTATATGCAGTCGCTTAATATTATTTTCTCAACCCTCAAAATTGCCCTCATTGTGTCCCAGAAGATTTAGTGTGTGGTGTATTCATTTTTGTTTAATTCTAGAATGTCTTCAGTTTTCTTTTAAAATCACTGTCTGACCCATTTTTCATTCAGTGGTGAGTGTTCAGTGTCCATGTGTTTGTAAGTGTTCTGGTGTTTCTCTTACTGGTATCTGGTTTTAATGAGTGGTGGTCAGGTAGAATGGAATGCAGGATGTTGTTTCAATTTTCTTTTTATCTGTTGGAACTTATTTATCTCTAAAAATGTGGTCAGTTTTGGAGATGATCCTATGAAATGTGGAGAAGAAGGTATATTCTTTTGTTTATGTGAAATGTCCTGTTACTATCTGCTAAGTTCATTTTATTTAAAATTTCAATTAACTCCAGAATTTCTCTGTTTAATTTCATTTGGATAAACTATCTATTGGTGAGAAATGTATATTGAATTATATTACTATCAGTGTGTGAGGAGCTGTATATGATTTAATCTATAGTTTTATTTCTTTTGTGAAATTGAGTGTCCTTGTTTTCTTGAGGCCTATATCTTAGAACTGCAATATTCTTTTAGTGGACGTTTCCTTTGATGAATACATATTGGCCTTTTTTATTTGTTTTCATTTGTAGTCTATTTCATCAGTGACATAGGGTTTCTATTGTTGTTATAAAACACCATGATCACAAAGCAAGTTGTCTAATAAAGGGTTTCTTTGGCTTACACTTTCTTATCATTCTTCATCAACAAAAGAAAGCAAGATAGAAACTCCAAATTTGAAGGAACCTGAAGGCAGGAACTGATGCAGAAACCATTGAGGGGTTCATATTTTGCTCAGTCTGCTTTCTTATGGAACTGAAGACCACCAGTCCAGGGGAATACTCACCCATAATGGGCTAAGCACTCCCATACTTACCACTAATTAAGAGATGGCACTAGAGTTGGGTTTTATAGAGGCATTTTTCTCAGTTGAAATTTCCTTCTCTCTGAGACACTAGGATGTGTCAAGCTGACATAGTACACCAAGACATTAAAATGGTATGACAGCTTGTTTCTTAGGCCCATTTGCTTGGAATATCTTTTCTATCTTTTTTTTTTATAGGAACTACTGAACTGATGGTGTGGGAGGTCCTTCTGTCTATGTGTTGCTTGTATTGGTTAATGAATAAAGAAACTACTTTGGATCTATAGCAGAGCAGAGCATAGGTAGGCAAGGAAGACAGAACTGAATGCTGGGAGAAAGGAGGTGGAGTCAGAGTCATGCCATGGTGCTGCCAGAGTCACACATGCCGAATCTTTGCTGGTAAGCCACTGCCACGTGGTGATATACAAATAATAGAAATGGGTTAAATTAATATGAGTTAGTCAATCAGAAACTAGAGCTAATGGGCCAAGCAGTGATTTAATTAATACAGTTTCTGTGTGGTTATTTTGGCTCTGGACAGCCAGACTGAACAAGCAGCCTCATCTTCCTTCAGACTGATCTTTCATACTGGTAATTTTCTGATGTGATCTGGGTGTGTAGACCAGTTTTGTAAATTCTGTATCTGATATGAACAGTAAAGGCTGGGGAGAGAAGAAGAAAGAATATGTACATCAGGGTGGGCCTAGCTGTTGGATATTACTTCAGTCTTGTAAGGTCAGGTGAACACAGCAGTGACTGGGTTGTTGTGTAGGATATGTGTCTTGGTCAGAGCATGAATTAGTAACAGATCTATGAGTTGTGAAGTGTGAATGGAGGGAAGGATGTGGTGTATTCTCCCAGATACACCTGTAATGAGCTATAAATGGATTTTTGGGGAGGAGAACACAGAGTGCCCTTGTGTTCTCTGGGTTTGAAGAGCAGGTCTTTCTGAAGCCTAAAGAAATGATTGTAGTAAGGCAGAGTAAAGAATTGTCTGAGACAGTGGATATGGGAGAATTTGATGTTCACCCAGTTAGACCCTGGAGATAAATGTTTTGAGTATTTATTTCATTTCAGCAACTCTAAATAAACCTAAAAACTTATAGCAACCAGATTAGTGTAGAATTAAAGAAGTAGAAATATGGGTCAGTGTAATACAAGAGAAGAGCATCCCTTCATGCATGTAATCAAATGAATTTTAGAAAATGCTAAGGCTAGTCATTATTAAAAATCAGTTGGAGTCGTCACGAAAATTACTTTGGAGAAATTAAATAATACATTTAAATATAGTTAGCACATTTAAATAGGTATTTAATCAAGGAAGGCACAATTAACAAGTAAAATAAAAAATTGTGAACATCATCTGTAAGTGGGTAGTAGGAGACCTGGGCAGCTACATTGCATCTCCTTTTCCCAAGAAGCAAGAGGTAACAAACCATGAGCCTTGTGGTAAAATATAAAATAATAGAAATGGGTTAATTTAAGATGTAAGGGCTAGCTAAAAATATGCTTGAGACACTGGCCAAATGTAATGTCTATGTGATTATTCAGGTATGGGCAGCTGGGGAAAAAATAAGCAGTCTCTACTTACAAAATGATGCCCACCATCTGGGGCATGGAACCACATAAAATCTGAAATAGCTTAAGGAAAAAAAAATGAGGGCTTCTAGGCCCATCAAAATGGGAGCCAATTACAGTTTCTTGGTAGTTGCATTTTTTTAAAATAGGCTCTGTTTGCTGGCAGCAAGCAGATACCCAGCTCCTTTAAGAAAAGGCTTCCTGACTCAGTATTAGCAGCAAAAACTGTTCAGCTTCTTTAAGAGATGACTTCCTGGTTCATCTAGGCAGTATGGACCAATGGCTCTGTTTCTTTAGGAAGGTATTGCACTTAAATGGAGCTTATGAGCAGAGTTTGACAAATTGCTTAATGACAATGTAAACCCACTGAGTCCCTGGAGCTGGGACAGTGTACATGATCTCCACCGTGTTATTTGGGGCAGAGCCAACAGGCAGGGCACTGGAATTGGTCCTAGTCATACCCTCTTAGCATTTAGAGAGAAAAAAATCACTCCTGGTCAGAAAATGATTGCAGATAGACAATAAGGCAGAGTCAGATTAAAAAGACCTTTAAATGAGTCACAGTGTGCTTTAAAAAATGTACATAGGCTTGGAAAAGAGAGGACAAGAATATAGACAGCTATCAAAGGAAAGCAAATAATTTTTAAGCATAAAACAAAGTCTTTAAGGACATAGTAAAAGTAAAAGACACATAGATAAAAGGAATAAAGATAATAAAATTAAAAAATAATAAAGAAAAGAAGTCATGTAAAGATAGAAAATACACTGAGAGTCTAGATTATGTATACTATCGTGTTTTTGAATTATTGACTATAAATAAGCTAACTACAGAGATACATTTCATTGTATAGGTTGCTAAGCTAAACCAACATACATATTTTAAAACTATCTTGACCACAATATTTGAGTTTAAAGATATGATACTTTGGAAAAGAGATTATTTGGAAAAGAGATGAGAACCTGTGGATTCCTTCCAGACTAATGTCGCTTTATGGAACAAGACTCTTGAAAGGTCTCCATGAACCCTAAATAGTGGCAAAATGTAAATTTAAAACAGAATTAGGTATCTTTAAATACCCACTAAATCTGATTTTTTTATTAGTCTGTGAAGAAAGAAATGTATGAAAATATAACAACTAAAGTACTGGCAAGGATTCATATCACAGTTTGTAAGAACAAGTAGTTCAACCCATGTGTAAAATACCTTAGTAATGTCTTATCAACCAATAACATACTCTGAGACCCAGAAATACTACCTTTAGTTATTTCCTCAACAAGAAAGAAATAATATGTTCATGCAAAGGCAATTTTTATTTGCTACAAGTAGCTCTATTTATGATAATTCTAAACTGTGCCCAAATATTCATAAATTTCTGATTGGATTAGATATACTAGATTTTATGCTTGCTTATTGCATTAGTCAGAGTTATTTAGAAAAACAGAACTATTTGTATACCATCTTTCTGTCTTATCTCTCAGTTTTTATCTCTCTGTGTCATTGCTTCCCTATCTCTACCTGCTTTTGCCTATCTGTATGTGTCTGTTTTTCTGTCTTCTCTCTCTCTCTCTCTCTCTCTCTCTCTCTCTCTCTCTCTCTCTCTCTCACTCAGAGACACACAAATACACACATGTGCACACATATGTACATGCAGGAACTGCATAGACTTGGCTTTCATGACAGAGATTTTAGAGATCAACATGACTTTCTCCACATCAAAGGGACAGAAAACCCAGTCTATCTTATCCCGAGAAGCTGTCGGGAATGGAAAACCTAGATGAGCTCCCAGAAACACTGATAATACATCTAGCTTGGAAGATCAAGAAAATGGAATCTGGTGGCAGTGAAGTATTGCAGCAACCAGGATAGACAAACTTGCTCAGAATAATGGAAAAGAGTGTATATTGCTTTTCTCAGACTTTTTAAAAATGTCTTTTGTCTTTTGAAAGATGCACCCCACCCATACATGCACATAATGAAAGCAGGTCTAACCATCTCTTGAGGGAAGATTAAACTGGAATTACCCTCCCAGATATACCCAGTACTGCTCTGAAGTGATTATAAACCAATGACCTTGATAGTCAAGACCAATATTCACTACATCTCAAATAAAATTTCCAAATTATATGTGCAACACATCACAAAATTTTGAGGACCTTAAGTCTAATGAAAGAAATTAGATATGAAAGTAGGCACACTGGAGGTTCTGCAACTTCTGGGAAAGACAAAATGCAGACACAGACATCAGAGCAGTGACTTTGTCAATAAATGCTTTGTATGTCTGTGGGTGGTGTGGTGACCACACAGTCATAGAGAACCAGAGGATGAAAATATGTGTTTCCTATGTCATATTATTTTCAGAATTTTCCAAATTTCTTGAAATTAATTATAAAGCACACTAGTACATAGGAAGGTTTATTGAATGCATGACTATGTCAATAAAACTCTCTGTTGAGAGAAAATGAAACTGTGCTAATTACTGATCACTTTTAAGAAATTTTTTTTTTGGAAACACGAAAGCCCCTTTGAAAACTGAAGCCAATTCACCAGCAATGTGTTTTCTATACACTTAGCATGTTTAATGAATCTTTTGCTTCTTGAGCCTAAGTGTAACATTAAATTAATAATTAGTTTGTGCATAAAGATATTAACAAAATAATTTTCATTTTCCTACTTTAAAAGAAATATGTACACTGTTGTTCTGCCTAAATGTATCTGTGTGAGAATTTCTGCCTGGAACTGGACCTAAATACAGGCATGAGTGAGTTTCCTTGTGGATAATGGGATTTGGAACTGGGACCTCTGGAAGAGGAGTCACTGCTCTTACCCATTGATCCATGTCTCCGGTCCCTACTTTCCTAACTTACAAGGATGTTAACTTGGACAACTCACAGAAGCACAGTCTCTGTTATTACAATTTTATCGGAAAATGAGCAAATTGTCAAACATTAATAAACAAAAAAATAAGAGTGAAAATTAATTCTACCAGTGCTCTAAAAATGATTCTTGCTCCATGTTGGTGACAGGTAAAAGTTAAATGTGGCATGTGCTTACTTTAAAGATGACTATTGAATTGATATGTTCAAATAAATTTGATGAAATGCACATGCAATTTGACTTTGAGCACCTTAAGGAATAAAGAGTTGCTTGTTTAAGTGAAACATCTGTCTTTCACCTGGCACTGACAGTCCTGCTTTCTGACACAGACCTCTTTCAAACCCAATGAAACTGGCCTTTTTCACATCATGCACCACCTTAGCTGTGCCTTGTGAGACAAACACATGTACGTAAGTTACTTGAAATAACTTTATTAGTTGCAGAAAGTCAGCAATGGCCAAGAGAAACCTAGTCTCTTTTAAGCAAGAACTTCAAGGCCTAGGAAGGTATTCATGAAGAATAAGCTGCATGTACCTATTTGAAAAACCCCAGGAAGCAGCTCCTCTGTTTCTTTACTACTGAGTCATGGAAAACACTGGCTAATAATATTCAGTCATCTTACCATTAATGCTGAAAGAGCCAGGAAGTCATGGCCATCTCTCCACGGTATAAGAAGTTATATTCCAAAAGATCATCAGATAATATGTATTTAACTCAAATTTTAACCACTTACAATATTTTATCAGTGCCTTACAATGTTTTATTCATGTAAAGTTTTATTAAGGCTTTGAGAAATTTGCTTTAAATATATTTTGAAATCCACCACATACTGTATAACATTTCAGAATATTGTGAAGATTAACAAATTCATCTTATATCAGAGAAACAAATGCATTCAGCTCAATTTGGATACACATCTATGGAGATGCTGTGTATTTCCTCAGTCTTGTTAGTGAGACCAATTTCTCATTACACGGTGAAGCCCTCTATGTCATAAGCTGTCCACTACCTACTATTTTCTCGTAGCAACCTTCTGTATCTGAAGTGTTCAAATGTTTACTTTGCATATCTTAGACTGTCACCTAGGTCAGTCTCCTACCCCACAGGCATGGATTCTACACTTTTCCCATACCATGTATGTAACAGATAACTTACCTTAGAAGTGCTGAAAATCAAAACTTCATGCAAGGGATGATATCTTATCAATTTTTGCTATCATGGAACATGTTAAGGAATTCTGTAGTGTTGACTTCCAATTTCTAACTGCTTGCTGAGAAAGATAAAAGTCCTCGGCATCTGTGTATAACACTCTCACATTGCTTTTTAATTTCCTACTAACAGAAACATGATCGTTGGGTGGTCAGTTTATTTTCTTAACCTTATTTTTTCTATCATGAATATATTTGTTTTGCTTTCTTTCTTCAAAGATTATGTTTGTGGAATATGAAATTGAAAATTTAGCTGTCAGCACAATTGTGATTTGAGTACACATTCTTTTAGTTAGGTTCCCTGTCACAAGCTGAGTCAAAAAATATGTGTCGTATATAATCATGGTGTGAAAACTGGTATAAAAATGAAAAAATGTCAGATCAAATATTAACAGAAGTTATTAGTGGCAAGTTCTCCAGGCTAGTTAAGTTATTATGATGTTTATTCTGTCCTATAGCATAGGTATTGTTGATGAGCCATATCTCTATGGCTCTCTCATGGGCAGATTTCTGTCGCACTTATGGGGTGATGTAAGCTAACTGACCAAAATGGCTTTGATAGTGGACTCTCTTCTGTCCTCTTTGAGCATCAGGCATGTACTTGATACATACACACTGACATTTATGCAGACAAAATATTAATAAACATAAAATAAAAATAATTAAATCTCAAATTATAATTAAACTAAGGCTATTTCAGGAAGCAGTCTTTGCATTGTGTGTTAGAAAACTTTATTTTAGTCTTCCTCACACAGGATTTAATATTGTTACAAAAACTAAGCATTAACACATGGTTAAGCACAACCTGTATATTTGGCAACTTAGTGTCTCGTTTTGGAAAGTCCTTTATCTAAATATACTCCATGTGTATCTCTCTTCACTTTGTGGAATACATTTAACATTCCCCCCTCATTCCCACACTCATGGGAAGATCTGGCAGTGAGAACATGAAAAGTAGGTAAAAGAGGCACATCTCAGAAAAAAAAACTTCTTTGTTAAGCAAAAATTAAATCACTAGGGATGAATTAGGAAATAGCTTGAAGGCTTCCAGAAGGAGCCTGTCTAAAGTGGAACCGGAAACATTCAAGGTACCTTCCTGAAAGCAATTTTAAAATAGTAAAATTAAAATCAACTGGTATTAAAAATCAATTAGATTTTTCTAATGTGTTATTAAGTAATATTTAACTTGTGAAGACTGATTTTTTTTAATTTTTTTTTATTAAATTATAAAAGTTTCCATTTCAACCCCTCCTCCCAACACCCTCCAACTCCCCCCACTCCCTCTCCTCCTCCCTCTCCATCCCCTAGAGCAGTCAGGGTTTCCTGCCCTGTGGGAAGTTCAAGTTCCTCCCCCCTCCCTCCAGGTCCAGGGAAGGTGAGAGTCCAAACAGACTGGATCCCCAAAATCCAGTATATGCAGAGGAAGCAAGTCCCAGTGTCATTGTCAGAGGAGAGGGTGCCTGAACCGACCTTGGCCCATAACCATACTGATGAATATTTTGCTTATCACCATAGATCCTTCATCTGGCGATGGATGGCGATACAGACGGAGACCCACATTGGAGCACCGGACTGAGCCCCCCAAGGTCCAAATGAGGAGCAGGAGGACGAAGAAAATGACAAAGGACTGCGAGGGATGCTATCACCCACTGATACAAGGGGTCGGATCTAATGAGAGTTTACCAAGGGCAGTTGGACTGCGACTGAATGAGCACGTGATCCAACCAGATTCTCTGAATGTGGCCGGATTCTCTGAATGTGGCTGGCCCGAAGTCTTTCTGAAAAGCCATTGACTATGATACTGGGACATGTTTCCTCTGCATATACTGGATTTTGGGGATCCAGTCTGTTTGGATACTCACCTTCCTGGACCTGGAGGGAGGGGGGACGAACTTGAACTTCCCACAGGGCTGGAAACCCTGACTGCCCTTAGGGACAAAGAGGGAGGAGGAGAGGGAGGGGGGGAGTGGGAGGAGGGTGTTGGGAAGAGGGGCGTAAATGGAAACTTTTATAGTTTAATAAAATTACTTTCAAAAAAAAAAAAAAAAAAGGCTCCGGGCCAGCCACATTCAGAGAATCTGGTTGGATCATGTCCTCGTTCAGTCCCAGTCCAACAGGCCTTGGTGAACTCTCATTATATCAGTCCCCTTGTATCAGTGGGTGCTAGCATCCCTCGCAGTCCTGATTATTTTTTTATTTTCTTCATCCTTCTGCTCCTCATTTGGACTGTGGAGTGTTCAGTTCGGAGTTTTTTGATGACAAATATAATGATCTCTAACCTATTGAAAGGGCAGGGAAAACTGATGATCTCTAGGATGAGTTTCTTTTTTACTGGTCTGACACAATCTATTCCAAAACTAAGAAAAAGAGAGTCTCAGAATTTTATAGTAAACAGTGAACAATTAAATGTTTACATCATAATAATCACATGATTTCTCTAGTAAATTGGATCAGAGGTTGTAGAATAATATTATATTTTGAAGTGTTTCGCATTGTTTTACTCTTTGAGAAATTCCTCTTCTTTGTTTCTGCTGTGTCATTTTGTTATTTACCCTGGACCTTGGAAGGAGAGTAAAGTGTCAACTGTTGGGAGAAATAAATTGGATATGAAAGAGAGTAACAGTTTCCTGCTATTCTTGTACTATGAATGTGTAACAGTTTTGTTAAAATGTTTTTCAGTTTTGAATATTTACAGCACTTGAAATACCTAATAAAATGTTTAGATATACCAGTGTATTGTTTCATATGCAAGGAATTTTAGCACTAGAATTCAAGAAACTTTAAAGAATTACAAAATGATGCTATGGCATATTCTCAGTATATCGTGGACTCCTTATCTGGAGGGACATAATTTGTAATTGAATTTTTAATTATCAAACAAAAGAAATGTAACTTTCTTGTTTTGACTGGCATTGCTCTTGCTGCCATTCTGAGACTCCGTGGGATTTTTATCTCAAAATTTATACATAAATTTGTGTCTGTGGGTGAATAACTTGCATCTGCAAATATTCACCTTGCAGAGAAATTGATGGAGACAGATAAATGATTGAAAGAGTAACAATTTGTTTTCGTTTCCCAATGTTTATTTAAAATTTATTTTGTAGTCCAGACACATTGAGAATTTGACTTGAAGAGGTTTTCTTTTGAAAGCCACGCACTAGCTTTCACTGAAACATTAATCCTCTGGCTATTTATCAGAGACTAGAAGCGCCATGGAAACTGAAGATTAAAAAGATTTTCAGATCATCAGGAAAATCTTCAGATGTTTATAGCTCAACAATCTTTCCATACTACAAAAAAATCTGGGAAACATGTGTTTTGAATTAAAATAAAACTGTGAATTCTCTGTCAACTCTAGAAAACAAACAACCAAACAAAAGTATAAAAAAACAGACAACAAATATGTATGACTTATTGCTTTATTCTTAATATTTTTAAATATGAAACTGCATATATGCAAGTGTTTGGGTGACAGGACTTTTATGGCATAACAAAAATTGATTTAAAATATGATAGTAATATTGCTTCTTTTCATCTTTTCATATTGGACTTTAAATACAGGCAGAATAATTAGAAATAGCCCTGTCAAGGAACTAATTTCAGATAGCACTGAAACCTTTATTACTATGAGTCAAAAATTGGTAGCTATTAAAAGATTCTGTATTTCAAAACATATTGTACAGTATCGGTATATTTAGAGGGACAATGAAAAACATTGCCTTGATGAAGTAAAGAGACACTTAAATGTAGGACATCAGACTTTCTGAAATAAGAATAATTTAATTCAGCTGTATCTACCTAAGAACATGTTCAAAGTTAAAGTGTCATATCCTGGCACAGTATGCCCTGAAAAGGACCTGAAGGCTGGTCTGGATAAAATGGGGAAGTAAATGACAATTCATTAAATTTTACGTATTATAGCTACGTAACATCACAGTTCATGTATCCACATAAATATAATGATTAATCAAGTATAGCAAGTGAAAGGATTTCACAAGACATAAATTAATATATCTTTATTGTAAACAAGTTTATTTTCAGACATTTGTTTACAGTCATGTTGAATATTTAAAAACACATCTAGAGATGGACATATCATCATTTATACCACTGACCATAGAAGTCAGGAGGTATTGAAAGGTAAATATCTGTGTATCACTAATTATTTGTATAAAGCAATACATTCGCTAATACAGATATAGACTTTACACACACAAATAAAAGTTTCAAAAATGCTCTAATTTCACTTTTGTTTAAAATAAATATGCATTCTAGAAAGAGCTAATTATCAGAATAATGCTTAAATGTTAATTTTACAATGGGGATTAAATCACCACAATTTAATTAAAATTCTTATTTCAAAAGGCTGTACAGATGGCTCCACGCTTAAGAGCACTCGCCGTTCTTACAGCGGACCTGGCTGCAGTTTCTAGCACCCACATGAAGACTCATAACCATCTGTACACACTATAGTGCACATAAGAGCATCAGAACATAACACCCCAATACATCAAATAAAATAAATATGAAAAATTAAAATTCTTAATTCGATCTTCTTCAGCTTTATTTTCAAGACTCTGGTGTTTCATAAAGAATATTGTTTTCAAATAATATCAATGTTCTAATTAGGATTTCATAATTCAATACCTCTTGCCTTATTTTAAGCGTGTTACTGAATTATTTCATACCACTATTTAAATAATTCTTACGGTGTATCCCTTTGTAATAGAAATGATGATTAAGGAAGGATAAAATTAATGATACGTTAATAGCTTGACCCAATTTCACTATTGCCACATTATTATTTGCATTTCCTATTTGTAATTTAACGATTTATCTAATCAAATGGAGGCTTTTAAGATTAATTTTTAAGATCAAATTTAGGTCTAATCAAGCAATCAGTTTTAAATTTCTCAACAAATGACATTATGAACACCAGTGTAATTATTTTAATGAGTCAACACAATTTATCAGTTGTTTAAATAATGTATGCACCAATTCACAAGGTGAAAAAGCAATGATTTTATTTTATTAGATTTCAGGAATTGAATTTCAATGATAACTGTACATTTAGAGAAATACGTCTCACAATAAAACATAAAATGCGTTAATGCTTTTGCTTTGGATGATAGTAGACAATTTTCATTTTCAGGGACACTTACCCTCACAGATTGGTTTGTATGATTTGCATACAATACAAAAGATTTTAGAAACATAAATTATCTAACAAAATAAAATGCTCTTTTAATCTTAATGCAATGAATCCATAAGTTGAACTAAGTTGTTCACTAAGTTGAACAACTTAGTGATTTCGGAGAGCAGAGTCATTCATACCTATGTTGATCCTTAAGAGTGAGTCCATACCCAGAGTAATTGTGCTTGTTATGTTGGAGTAAGTGAAAACTTAAAGAATTGCTTTCCATGTGTATAAATGCATTCTCTATTTCAATTGTCTTTGTGTCTAAAATGAGCTTAAAAGGCTGAAGGAGAAAAAAATCTGTATAGCAAATGAAGGGAGAGAGAGGAGATTGTGATATTACAGAGTCAATTATACTTACCTGTTTTCTGATAAAAGGTCCCATCCTTCCCGTTGCCTGGCAATAGATGTTGCATTGTCAGAGATGGTGCTGGGAGGGAAGTAGGAGCCTTTGTCATATAAGCCATCAGTTTTCAGTTATCTAAACAAATAATACTTCAAAATGCAACATAGTATATATAAACATTTATATTCTAGTTTAAAGTTGTATGCATACATAGGTGGATATATGTATGTATCTAAATTTTTTTGTCATACAATACATAAACATATAAGATTAAATTATGTTATTGAAATTAATAAATTGTATGTATGTAATTTTTAAATTTTGGTTGCTGAAATTATCCCCATGAAATTATTTGGTTTACATTTGGATTAAACTTTACTTACAAAGATAATAACTTAATGATTTTAAAGTTGAGGTGCCAGAGATTTGTGCATTACATGCATTTCTTTACCTGATATATAAATATTGCTCATTAAAAGTACACTGCTATGCTATAATAAAATTTAAAATGATTAACATTTCAACTTCCACCTCTTCAAACAAGAAAACTATATTAGATGAATTAAAACAAACAGAAATCATATAACTAATACAGAATACAAAACTAATAGTCTATAAACTTTTCCAAAAAATTTTCCTCAAACTTTTTTCATTTTCTTTTTTCATACAATACATCCTGACTGCAGCCTCTTATTTCTCCACTCTTCCCAGGTCCCCCACACCTCCTCTCTTCTCCAGATACACTTCTCCATTTTGCTTTAGAAAAGAGCAGGCCTTCCAGCGAACCCAGAGAAACACTGCACTAATAGATGAAATAAGACTAGCTTCCGACCATCATATTAAGGCTATTCTCAGCAACCTAGGAGGAAGGAAAGGATCCCAGGAGTAGGAAAAGAATATTATGTTAGCAAAAGGTTGTCTTTCTCTATTATGCTGGTTACCTAGATGTACAGATACAATGCTTTAATCACAAAAAGACTTTATTGAATTTCAAAGTGCACAAAGATCTTTTATTCTTTAAAAATAATAAATGTTATCTAAAAGACATCAATATATTTCCAATTGTGTGTATAAAAGTCTTTGTGAAAGCCTTCTACTCCTCAATCTAGTGTACTTTCAGATAAATCAATGACATAAACGAAAGCTTCCCAAAGACAACCTTTCAAAACTGTTAGAATTGGAGAAGTGAGCAGGCAGAAACTAATTACATTTTCAGATATTTAGCAGTAAAATAAATATCAGAGATGTGTCTGGAGAAATGAGCCAAATATATTTGCATATTTGTATTCATCAGCATACATCAGTTGCAGAAGGCTATTGATTTCCCTGTGACATTTGAAGCATGCATAAGTTGTATGTTGATCATACTTATTCCTTCCATACCCTTTCTTTCCTTCCCATTGAAGTTCCTCTATGAATCCCTCTTTTTCTCTGCTGACCCTTTCCCCCCTCACAGTCCACACATCTAAGAAAACATGACTCAGTTTATCTTACTCTACAGGATGATCTCCAGTCCCATTCATTTTTTCCCCCTGGAAATGACACTGTGCTTTCCTCTTTGTGATTAAATGAAGTTCCAAAAGTGTATATAGAGCAGGGTTTCTTTACCTAACATCTACTAATGGACACAGAGGATGGTGGTTGCAAATAATGCTACAATAACGTATGGATGTGCAGATTGGCATTGATCACTAATTCATCTGTCAGTTTGATTAGATCTGGAATAAGGCAGGAGCTATATCTCTGCACTTATCCGAGGCAGTGCCTGCAGAAATTAAATCAGGATTGGAGCACCCTTTATTCGTGTGAGTGACAACTACAGCCTGCAGTCCAGATAAACTGAGAACCAAAGAGAAAGCTGTTTCTGTTCCTGCCTACCTTTGCCGATTGTTGACCAGCACACCTTTAGTGTTGCTATGACTACTATTGCCATTTCTCACTGATATCAGAATCCATTTCTTCAGTATTCCATCCTGCACTGAACGGGGGAGAGTATAGGAATATACAAGGAATTTAGCATCTGATTCGGACTGCTGAGGCATCCACCCTGATGGGATGGATGGCTGTCTCATTCCCCGTAAGCAGGCAGCAATTTTTGAATGCTCAGATCATGCTCGGTAAGGCAGTCTAATCAGTGCCTTTTTCAATGTATTTTCATTGTCTTGTGATACTACTGAAATATCCTAACAATTCTAGCAGATTTCCCTATGGGAAGCCCCTTTCATTCTTTGCTGTCCACAAGTTGTATCACATCATATTTCATTTTTTTTCATTTAAAAATACTTATTATTTGTGTGTTTTTATGTGTCTGTATGTATGTGAGTGCCTGTGTGTGTCTGTGTGTGTGTGTGTGTGTGTGCGCGTGTGTGTGCATGTGTATGTGCGTGAATGCATCTTGTTCCAGATTTTAATGGTAATGATTTTAGTTTTGCTCCATTTAGATTGATGTTTAGATGTGGCCTGGCAGTAAACAGCTTTATTATGTTGAGCTATGTCCTTTGAATTAATAGTATTTCTAGGACTTTTATTATGAAGGACTGCTGGATTTAGTTAAAAATCTTTCCTATGTATAATGAGATCATTTTTTTTCTGTCTCTAAGTCTCTTTATGTTGGGTATTTCTTTTATAGATTTAAGTACATTGAGCCAACCCTGAATCTCTGGGATGAAGTATACTTGATCATTGTAGATTACTTCTTTGTACTGTTCATGATTATTTAAGAATTATTTTATTAAGAATTATTGCATGTATGGTCATAAGTGATACTCATTTATAACTTTTTCCTTGTTGGATGTATGTATTGGGACTATTGTAATATCATGAAAAGAATAAGGAGATATTCCTTTAGTATCTAGTTAGAGAAATAATTTGAGGTGAATTGGGATTAATTCTTCTCTGAAGGCCTGGTAGAATTTTGTGATGAATCCATTTGGGCCTGGGATTAGTTTTTTCTTTTTGTCTTTCTTTTATTTTCCTTTTTGGTTGGGATACTTTTTTAATATGTTTACTTCTGTGGGGGGGGTTGTGTGTCTTTTTAATATGCTTATATGGTCTTCACTTAACATTGGTAGGTAATATATCCAACAAAAGCATCCATTTTTCCAGGTTGATGGTTACAAATATTTAAAGTATGTCCTTAATATTCTCTGAATTTTCTCAGTATCAGTTGTTATTCCCTCCTTTTTATTTCTAATTTTATTAGCATAAATCTTCTATCTTTTTATTAATTTACTTAAAGGTATATCTCTTATTGGTTCTCAACGAATCAGCTCTTTTTTTTCTTTGACTTTATATTTTGCTGTTGTCTGTTTCCATTGTATTGATTTAGCCATTAGTTGATGATTTCTTCTCATGTACTCTACTTGGATGTTGTTTCTTCGTTTTGTTTTAGAGTTCATATGTACTGCTAAGTTGGTAATAAGACCTCTCTCTAATTATTTTTATGGAGTTATTTAATGCTAAGGACTCATACCTTAAAACTATTTTTATTGTGTACAATATGATTGGGTGTGATGTGTTTTTACTTTCAGTAAATCTCAAAATTGAATGAATAAAAATCTCTTCTTGATTTATTTCCTGATAGATTTTTCCACCCATTAGAGATTTGTTAATTTTCCATGGCTTTTTTATTGTCTGTGTTGTTTTTATTTGTTGTTGTTGAAGTCCAGTTTTAATCTTTTGGTCAGGTAGAATGCTGAGTGTTATTTCAGTTTTCTTATATCTATGGAGACTTGTTTGTGTCCAAGTATGTTGTCAGTTTTGGAGAAATTATAGATGAGTAACTGGATAAATTAAAATTGGTAACATATGACATCAAAATGACTCACTCTCAATTACTAATTGTCTCAGTCTCTCTTATCAGAGAATTTGGATTATGAGTATTATTATCCATGACCAGTGTTCATTGATTTTTGTTATTTGTTATTTTTATGGTGTTTTTTTCTCTTTTGATTTACGATTTCTCAGAGTGTATAAAGAATCAGTCTAGACCCTTCTTACTTTCAGATTCTCCATTGAGAAATCAGATGTTAATCTAACACATCTGTCTTTATTTGTTTCTTTTTACCCTTGTGACTTTTAATATTCCTTCATTGTTGTGTTCGTTGAGTTGTGATTATTATAATTCATCTGTATCTCTTTTCTACTTTACTCTGCAGACTGTTCTGTACATTTTTTACACCTTGATATGCATCTCCTTCATTGTGTTGGAGAAATTTTCTTCTATAATTTTGGCGAAGATAAATTCTGTATGTTTGGCCTGTGTTTCTTCACCTTCCTTTATTCCTATTATTCACAAAACTACTCTTTTCACAGTGTCCCAGGTTTCCTGGACATTTTGTGCTGAAATTTCCTTTTAGATTTATGTTTTGTTTTTCATTTTATTTAAAATAGCTTGTTTTTCTTATGTAATATATACCAGTTATCAATTTTCTGCCCTCTAATCTCAGTTCCTCCTCCCCTCCCCTCTCATCAGGATCCACTCCTAATATATCTTTCATTAGAAAACAAACACATACACTTGTGACTAATAAAAATAAAATAGGAAAAGGTAACACATTGAAATAGAACAAAATACACAGACAGAAAAAAAATAGTCTAAGAAAAAGCATAAGAAAGAGAAATAGATGCAGAGACTCAGTCATTCCCACAATCAGGAATGTCATAAAAAACAGTAAAGTGTAAGTCATAACAGCTATGCAAAGGACCTGCAGCATAATAAGAGAGAAAATATATAGAAATAAAATGGAATCTTGTGGTTATTAATTTCCTTTTCCCTCTTCTGATGACCTTCTGTGTGATCGGTAATGTTGTTTTGTCTTATGAATTGCTTTAGCTTGTGTTTCATCTTATGAGGTTTTGTTTTCTATTGTTCTTTGTCTTACTTAGGGTTTCTCTCACTGCAAGGAAACACCATGACCAAAAAGCATGTTAGGGAGAAAGGTGTTTACTAGGTTTTCACTTCAACATTGCTGTTCATCCCTGAAGGAATTCACAGGGAAAGATCCAGGAGGCAGGAACTGATGCATAGATAATGGAGGGCGATGCCTTACTAGATTGATTTGCCTGGCATGCTCAGCCCATTTTCTTAGGGAAACCAGGATGAGCAGTCCAAGAACGGCACCATCCACCATGGGCTGGACCCTTGCCTACTGATCACTAAATGAGAAAATGCCTTACAGCTGGATCTCTCTTCTATTTTTTGTTTTTGTTTGTTAGTGTGTTTGTTTTTTCAAGGCAAGTTTCTCTGTGTAACAGTCCTAGCTGTCCAGGAACTAGATCTGTAGACCACACTGGCCTCGAACTCACAGAGATCTGCCTGCCTCTGCCTCTCCAGTGCTGGGATTAAAGACATGTGACTGCAGCTACATCACAAGAAGCTATTTCTTCAACTGAGGCTCCTTTCTCTGATGACTCTAGCTTTTGTCAAGTTAAGAAACAAGACCAAATAGTACAACTGATCCCTTGTCAACTTGACAAATACACTATTAAGCCACAACTCTTCCTTTCTTATTGATGCCCAAGATCTTAAATAACTTAAAAGTCCCACAGACATTACAAACTCAAACACATTTAAAATTTTAGTTCCTTTAAAATAGTCAATCTTTTTAAAAATACAAAGTCTTTTTAGTTTTAAGTCTCTCGACTGTAGGTACCAGTATAATACTGCCTTACTTCAAAAGGAGAAAAATTATTAGGGCAGAGTCACAATCAAATCAAAGTAAACAAATCTAACCATCCAATATCTGTGATATATTCACCATCTTCTAGACTGCTCCAAAGGACTTGGGTCACTTCTGTGCTTTGCAGCACACACAGCTTTGTCTTTTGACTCCTGTGGGTTCCACTCAACTGTTGCTACTATTCTCAGTGGTCTTCCAATGGTACTGGTATCACCAATATGCTGGAATCCCTTGCAACTGTGCTGAATTTTCACCAGTAACTTCTCATAGGCCCTCTTCAGGCTCTGTTCATGATGTCAAGCCTCAACTTCTTTGAATGACCCCTTCAATTTGGGCCTCAACTTCCACTGAGATTGCACCTTCACCAATTGCCTCTCCTGGTTTCTCATGGAGCCAAGACTCATCTATTCTCCATGACCCCTTATGTATACTGTAAATATGTTTTATTACCATTGCTTAATAAGGAAGCTTCTTTGGCCTAGGACAGGGCCGAATCTAGTAAGGCAGAAAATGCAAGCAAAAATAAAGGAGGAAAGAAGGTGGAGTCAGGCAGATGCCATGTAGTTGCTGAAGGAGAAAATAGCCAGAAACTTACCAGTAAGCCACAACCTTGTGGTTATACACAAACTGATAAAAATGGGTTAATTTAAGATGAAAGAGGTAGCTAGAAATACGCATGAGCCGTTAGCTAAACAATATTATTCTTTATATAATTTTTGTGTGATTATTCAGGTCTGGATATCTGGGAAATGAATGTACAATCTCAGTTTACATTCTGTAGAAAGTCAGAACAGGAATTCAAACAGGGCAGGATCCCAGAAGCCAGAGCTGATGCACAGGCAATTGAGGACAACTTCTTACTTGCTTCCTCTTGTTAACTCAACCCACCTATTTATAGAAGCCAGGACCAGCAGCCCAGGGATGATACTTGTGGAGGCCCAAAAATGTGAATTTATTTCCACATTGACAAAATGTATATATGATACATATATCATATTGTATATGTATATACCGATATATATATATATATATATATATATATAAAAGATTCATATGTTGTCTCATTTATGTTACAAATGAATTAAAGTCATAGTTATGTTTGATCATTCATGTACCTCTATAATTTTAAGAAGAAAATTTACTTCAGTCCTTCACATCCTTTCTTTTGCATGATATAGAAT
Source organism: Myodes glareolus (assembly GCF_982192425.1). NCBI lineage: Eukaryota > Metazoa > Chordata > Mammalia > Rodentia > Cricetidae > Myodes > Myodes glareolus. The sequence goes on along the minus strand of NC_142026.1, from coordinate 42,381,511 downwards.
GTTGAGAAATTTTTAACTGAAATTTCATTTTATTATAGCAGCCTTTCCGATTAATCCAATTAATTAAGCTTTTATTAAAAAAACCGACTTGATAAATTTCTTATCCAAGTCTTGAGTTGACGTCTATGTTATATTCACCTATTAAATAATTTTACCCTTTGAGGTCACAGTTCATATTTAAAATTAGGCTTTAGTATTATTTTTCTTCATTGCAATTATTTTATATTTGGATTACTTTACTGAATAATTTTGAACTATCAGAAGAGAAGAGTTATGCTTCCTATTTTATTCAAGTTTATTATGCTTTAAGTTGAGATTTAGGCATCTGTTGAGATTGGTAGCTTTTCTAAGTGGTTTCTTTTTTATGATAATCTCTTTGAGTCTCATTTCCAACTAGAATTGTTTTGTATGTTGTTGGATTGAAACAATATCAAAACAAAACTATACAGAATCAATTCAAATAAAGTAATTTCACCCACAATAACAGTTGATAGGAAAAAAGCTTAAAAATTAAGCACAAACCATTAAATTACATATATATGTAATTTAAATTTAAATTTTTAGATTATATATACACACACACATATACATACATGCATATCAGCATAAGTAATAGAGGGGTAAGAAAAGAAACAAGGTAGAAATAAAAACATATATTCATATATTCCTCAGATTAAGTTATGGGAAAATCATGAATGTAATCAGCATAAGACAATTAAATACAAAAAAATAAATGGTGCAAAGTCTACTATAAATTATCTCTTGTGTTTTGAGTGGGGATGTACACCTTTAATCTAAGCACTCAGGAGTCAGAGGAAGATGATATCTTTTAGTTTAAAGCCAGCCAGTTATACAAAATTAGTTCCAGTACAGTCAGAGTATCATAATGAGGCCTTGTCTCCAACAGTCACAACAACAGCACATCATCATTTGTACTGGGAATACACATCAGTAGATAGGATGCCAACATGAAGGGCCTGCTTGTTTGGGTTTCTGTCCTGCCCAGTTCCCACAGCTGTTTAGCCCCAAAGAAAATCACACAGAGGACTCCGTAAGTTATAAAGCTGATTGGCCCATTAGGTCAGGCTACTTATTAGCTCTTGTAGCTTATATTAACCCATTATTCTGATCTATGTTAGCCATGTGGCTCAGTACCTTTTTCAGTGGGGCAGATCACATCCTGCTGCTTCGGGGATCTGGGCCAGAGTGGGAGGAATCAACTTCCTCCTTCCTAGAATTCTCCTGTTCTCATTGCATCACCTCTACTTTCTGTCTGATTTTCTCAACTGCACTTCCTGCCTGGGGATACAACATTTATTTAAAACATGGTTGACAGATTACAGACATTTCTCCCATACACTTCCCCCTCTTTTTTTAATAAAAAAAAGGAAAATATCCATAGTCCAATTGTTGGGAATGTGAGCATAGTATTCCAGCCTACTTCCAGTTGGTTGGGGGTGCTGATAATCTTATGGGGTCCTAAAGAAAATTTAGAGTCATGATCAAGTCCTAACTGAAGTATCCTGTGAGTCTTGATCATCTCAGACAGCAGTCTTGAACCTGTTCTGGATGAAGAACTCAGACATCTGGGCCATCTATTCCTGCCGGAGATTTCTCAGGTGCTCTTCCTTGATCAAAGCTGATTTTTCTTAACTCTGAACAAATTCACAGCCTCTCATTTTCTGTGGAAACAAAAGCAAAACCTCTTCTCCAAAGTATACCTTTTGACTTCAATTTTGAAGTCAAGGTATTTTAAAAATACCTATCTTGGATTAATTCTGCAGCATTTATAAACAAATATCTTTTAGCAGCTGTTGCTCCTTCCTCAGCATTCAAATAATATAAAGAGTGCATAATAGCATACAGTATCAAGATTCTTTGTGTATTTTCCATCTTTACGTGGCTTTATTTTAACCTCTATTTCTTTTATTTTTACTTTTACTTTTTGAGACAGGTTCTCTGTATATCTTTGTACTGGAATAACTCTGTAGACCAGGCTGTCCTTGAACTCACAGAGATCCATCTGTCTCTGCTCCCAGGCAAATCCTACCAGCACGTGTCACCACAACCGGCTACTCTCTTTCTTTTTATTTATTTATTTTTTACTTTGAGAACATTAACCTTTAGCCTGTATATATTTTTGACACAGTGTAAACCATTTAGTCGTTTTCTTCCTCTTTGAATATCTCTTTACTGTATATCTCTCTTTTTCTGACCACATGGGTCTTTAATTTGCTAAGGAATATGGAGAAGTTTTTTGCCACAACTCTGTGGTGTTTCAAGGTTCTTGCCAGGAAGCAAGCTGCAACAGTGTGTCCATGGCTCCAGAGTTGGACCTCCTGCTTGAGAGAGTCAGAGTTTTCCCTGGCAGGACGGCCCAGAAAGTTTTTTTCCTGCTACAGCTGAAAACTGAAATACTTTTCTCTAGTCTTTCCCAAGCTTTCTCAGGCTTTGTGTGGATGCAGTTATCCACGTGGGCACCATTTGTAACATGAAGGGGGCCTGCTTGTTTATGTTTTCTGTCTCGCCCGGTACCCCACAACCGGCAAGCCCCAAGGAAAATCACACAGAAGACTCCGTAAGTTATAAAGCTGATTAACCCATTAGCTCAGGCTTCTTATTAGTTCTTGTCGATTACATTAACCCATTATTCTGATCTATGTTAGCCATGTGCCTCAGTACCTTTTTCAGTGAGGCAGATCACATCCTGCTGCTTCAGTGATCTGGGCAGAAGTGGGAGGTATCAGCTTCATCTTTCCCATAATTCTCCTGTTCTCATTGCATATTTCTACTTCCTGTCTGTTTTCCCCACCTATAGTTCCTGCCTGACCAATCAGCATTTATTTAAAATATGATTGAAGATTACAGACAATTCTCCCACACCACACAGGAAACAGATGTGCTTTTGCAGGCCTGTAATTCTAGTACTTAACAGGTAGAGACAGGAGAATTGAATTGAACATCAAGGTTGATTTTGGCTGTAGAGAGAGGTCCGGGAAGCTTTCTGTACATGACATACTTCATTTTCTTTTAATAAAAATAAATGTTGTTTCTTTTTTTAATATTTATTTATTTATTTATTAAAAATTTCCACCTTCTCCCATTCTTCCATTTTCCTCCCACTCTCTACACTCCCCCTCGTTCTCCAATTCAAAGAGAAGTCAGGGTGCCCTGCCTTGTGGAAAGTCCAAGCCCCCTCCCACCCCCTCCATTCAGGTCTAGGAAGGTATGCATCCAAACATATTAGGCTACCAAAAAGCCGGTACATGCAGTAGAATCTAAATCTGGTGTCATTATCATCGGCTTCTCAGTCAGCCTTCATTGTCAGCCACATTCAGAGAGTCCAATTTGATCACATACTCATTCAGTCCCATTCCAGCTGGCCTTGGTGAACTCCCATTAGATCAGTCCCACAGTCTCTGTGGGTAGGTCCTCCCCTCCCAGTTCTAACTTCCTTGCTCATGTTCTCCCTCCTTCTGCTCTTCATTTGGGCCTTGGGAGCTCAGTCCAGTGCTCCAATGTGGGTCTCTGTCTCTATCTCCATCCATTGCCAGATGAAGGTTCTTTATCAATGGCTTCTCAATCAGCCCGCTATTTCAGCGACATTCAGAGAGTCCAGTTTCATCACATGTTCATTCAGTCCCTGTTCCGCTTGATTTGTTGAGCTCTCATTAGAACAGGCACACTGTCTCAGTGGATGACCAACCCCTCGCGGTCCAGACTTCCTTGATCATCATCTCCTACCTTCTGCTCTTCAATTGGACCTTGGGAGCTCAGTCTATTGCTCTAATGAAGAACTTTGTCTTTATCTCCATCCGTCGCTGGACAAAGATTCTATGGTGATATTCGAGATAATCATCAGTATGTTAGTGGGACAAGACCAATTCAGGCACCCTCTACTCTGCTGCCCAAGGACATAGCTGGAGACATCCCCATGGACACCTGGACTCTCCTCTAGAGCCAAGTCTCTTGCCAACCTAAAATGACTCCCTTAATGTAGATAACTTATTCCCTGCTCCTTTATCTGCCCTTCCAACATCTCCACCCTCCCACTCTCCCAAGCTCTCTCCAGTATTTCCCTTCTCCCTTCTCTCTCCCTCTCTCCCCTTCCACCCAGCCCACCCCCATCCTTACCGAACCTCTCTCTACCCTGACTTTTGTCCGGCAATTTTGTTTTCTTTTAATTTCCAAAAGGATCTATATATGTTTTTCTTTGGTTTCACCTTGTTAGTTGGCTTCTCTTGGCTTAATGTCCTTTGTTTATGACTAGAGTCCACAAATGAGTGAGTACATACCACAGTCATCTTTTAGGGTCTGGGTTATCTCACTCAGGATAGTGTTTTCTATTCCCATCCATTTGCATGCAAAATTCAAAATGTCATCATTTTTTAGCACTGAATCGTACTCTAATGTATATATAATCCACAATTTCTTTATCCATTCTTCCATTGAGGGGCATCTAGGTTGTTTCCAGGATCTGGGGATTACAAATAATGCTGCTATGAACATAGCTGAACAAATGTTTTTGTAGTATGATTGGGCATCTCATGGATATATTCCCAAGAGTGGTATTGCTGGATCCTGAGGTAGATTCATTCCCAATTTTCTGAGAAACTGCCACACTGATTTCCAAAGTGGTTGCACAAGTTTGCATTCCCACCAGCAATGGATGAGTGTTCCCATTACTCCACATCCTCTCCAGCATTGGCTGTCATTGATGTTGATTTTAGCCATTCTGAGAGGTGTAAGATGTTATCTCAAAGTTGTTTTGATTTGCATTTCTCTGATGGCTGTGGAGGTTGATCATGACCTTAAGTGTCTTTTGGCAATTTGAACTTCATCTGCAGAGAATTCTCTTTTCAGTTCAGTACCCCATTTTTAAAATTTGGTTAAGTAGAATTTTCATGTCCAGTTTCTTGAGTTCTTTATATATTTTGGAGATCAGACATTTGTCTGAGGCGGGGCAGAGAGAGGTCCGGGGAAGCTTTCTGTACATGACATGCTTCATTTTCTTTTAATAAAAATAAATGTTTCTTAATGAGAATCTAGAGGGTCATCCTCTTTTTCTTAGACTGGATTCCTGTTAGGAAGTTAACTAAAGTTAGAGGTAGAGTCACTTCCTTCAGTGGACAAATGAGGTCAAATCATAAAAAGTTATATGGAGTTCTAATCCATCTCTACCCTGTGTGCTGGTGCATGACTATTCATGGGTTGAATTAATGACACTGATCATCTTAATTGACACAGCAGAGATGTAGGTACAGAAGGCATGATCAAAGAGCTCCTACTCTCTGTGATTGGGGACAAGCCAACAGTGTTCCCACTTGAACCAGAGGTGCTCAGCCAGTTCAATGATGGGAATGTTGTCATTTAAAGTCTCAGGAGTAGAAAGCGTAATCAAAGCAATTTTCATTGAGAATGAGCAAAGGCACTGAGTGTCCTGCCTGTCCATTCCTACAGATTTCTTGATAAGCCTGTACTCATATTCAGACAGCTTGTTTTGTGTCTATTCTGAGAACTCAGTCTCCATTCTACTCTCTGCTTCCCGTTGCAGTGCAGGTAACACATGCCACCATGTTGCAGTCTCCTCTTGGTGAGTCTGTGTCCAATCCATAGCAATGTCCAGAAACCACGTGACCCTTAGGTTGGTTGCTCACTTAGCTACTGTGAGGGTTCTGTTTGTCCATACAAATATACAAATACAGTGTTTTGAATTTTTCCTCTAATTTGACTACATAGCAAATGTCCCCTTAACTTATTTTCCAGCTGAGGCTCCATGGAGGAAGTAGGAAGCACAAATGACCGCTTCGTGAAGAGTGCTTGCTACACAAGTTCTAGGTCTATTGCCTTAATTATATGTTTTTTCTGTGTTTCATATTCTGAAACTTTGATGATTAATAAGATTTTTCTTAATTCCTTTACTTAAGATCCTAATACAGGGATTCCCCTTCTTTCTATGTCATATTGTTGAACAATCTGTATTAATGTTGTTTGTTTTTTCTTTTCAAATCTAAATATAACATTTCTGAATTTGATAATTACCTACTGTTTGCTGTTGCATTTCTCTGTTCTTTTATACCACCCTATTTCTCCAAGCATCTACATAGCTTTTGTGTTATTTCCTCGTAAACATTTATGTTTTTAAAATTATTATCTATGTAGTTACATTTACTGGAGATTTAGATTTTTTTCAAGGGAATTGAAGGTATTGTGTGCTGTTCCACAACACAGAATTCCTCTGGCTATTTTTTTTTATCACAAACAATGAAAAATAGTTCTTTCAACTTTTCGTGTCCTGCAGATTGCCTTTCACTCTGAATGCATATTTTTCCTAATGTAAAATTCCTGATTGATAGCTATTTACCTTCATCACTTTGATGTTTGTGTCACTGGCTGCTTGTCTTGATGATTCCTGATCAGAAATCATCACCTAGTCTTGCTGACAATTGCTTTTAGATGAAATTTTACTTCATAGAAATTTACTATTACTATTTTTCTATTGTGGTTTTCAAAATTTGTACTGTATTGTTTCTCAGTGTGGTTTTCTTTATCTTGATATTTGTTGATCCCTTTGGATGTGTATGGTGTATGTCTTCATAAGTTTTGAGAAGTATAAAGCTATTATTGAGTGAATTTTTAAATCCCTTGTTTATTCCTTTGCAGGAGAGATGTGAATCATATATTTCACTTGTATCTGTTTTTATTTTCTTTCTTCTGTATCTGGTTACTTTATTCTATTAGACTTAATATTTAAAACTTCTCTGTCCTTCCCTGATGTGTTTTATTTGTGTGTTCCTGTAGTAAATATTTCATCAAACATACTATGATTTTCAAACACAGAAATTCTGCTTAATCCTTTCCATTGTAATTTAAGCTCTATAGTATTTTTATATATTTGGTGAAAATTACTGTTAGAATAAAGTTTACAATAATATTCATTGTCAGAGTCATCACCTCTTATAAGATTAAATATGGAAGTAAGTATCATAATTTCAAATTAATTCCATGGAAATTTTATATTAATAGTTAACAAAGCTAATAGGTGTTTTCTATCTGATTTGGCAATATTCTCTGTACTATTTACCAATACCAGTCTGAATGACCAGTATATTTGTATTCTCTGGATTTGCATATGTACCATCACTAATTAATTTTAATAGTATCACAGTTTTCCCATTCTTTTGTAACTCTGAAAAGAGGTTTCATTTTTATTATAACTATAACTTTTATATCATCATTCATGACATATAAGATCAACTAAAATAACACATCTGAAGGCATTGGTTAATATTCTCCATTGTTGTTCAATATCTCTAAAATTGTTATTTACAAAACACTTGTGTTTAAGTAGAAAGACAGAAACAAATTTTAATATTTTTTGAGAAATTATGGCTTCATTTCTAAGATATACACTAGATCAATAGAAATGAAAAAGCCAAAATAGAAGCCGCATATAAGGTTTATACCTTTAATTCTAGCATTTGAGAGCTAAGGTAGCAGAACTACTATTTAAGACCAGTCTGAACCATAAAGTGAAGCACTGTCTCAAAAAGAAAAGAAAATATAAAACAGAGAGAGTTAAACATGGAAAAATATATGAGTGAGTGAGTGTAGAAATTGGGGTGAGTGTCAGAAAATAAGTAGGATTTATGAATATAGGAGGATGTTTGAATCGCAGTCTTCCCTGGAGTCAGATCATGGAGTCAGTCTAATAAATCCCTGATGATCAATCTTGACAGAAGCAGTGTTTCTTTGTAGAAATGTTGAGCATGTGTAAGTGATGCATCAGACTGACCATGAGACATTGTGTACTGATGTTCTATTGTTTCGCTATGGATGGGAAGTTGCCTATACAATAGGGTCTTTTCTTGATTAAAAAAAGTGGATTTCTTAGTTTCTTCTTGTGTATATTCTTTTTAAATTGTCTTATGAGTCACTGTAACTTTAAAGAGTACCATGTTCCGACTGTAATACAGAAAACGTCTCATTAACTACAATTTTGTGTTGAGCAAATCTACCAGGTCAACTCTTCTACATCCTGTGGCCAAAGCATATAGCGTTTTTTGTTTTTGTTTTTGTTTTTGTTTTTGTTTTTTTGCAATAGGAACTTATCCTCATGATCTGACATGCAAATAAGGGCAGTGCTATATCCTGTGTTGATGGAGAGTTGTGTTGAGTACTCTGGCTACACATCCTGAAAAGAGGTTTCCCTTCCTTGCTCTGAGCTAGAATTTCTTTTTAGAGAAGCTATAGCTTCTATGGGAGCATTATCACCCTGTGTAATGTAACTCTATATATTTTTAAAGTTATATGATAAAATAAGGTACTTCTGTGGTTTTTTTACTTTTGCTTTTAAATTTTATTTTAATTTTACCATCCCCCTTTTCTTATCTTTCCTTCAACTCTTCCTATATTTTTCACCTTTAACCCCTCTTTTACAGTCATCTTTAATTGTTTCCAAGTTCATATTTTTCTTTTTTTGTTTTCTGTTTTCATATATTTTACTGTATTTTTATTGATTTTATTGAGCTATACGTTTTCCTCTATTCCCCTCCCTTCCAATTCCCTCCCCTTCTACCCTATGCCATGGTCCCCATGTTCCCAATTTACTTAAGAAATCCTGTCTTTTTCTACTTACTATGTAAATTAGATCCTTGTATGTCTCTCTTAGGCTCCTCATTGTTGTCTAGGTTCTCTGGGATTGTGAATTACAGGTATTCTTTGCTTTATGTTTAAAAGCCACTTATGAAGGGATACATGTGATATTTATCTTTACCTACAAATTACTTTTCTTTTTCTTTTGAGACATTGTTTCTCTGTAGCTTTGGAGCCTGTTCTGGAACTAGCTCTTGTAGACCAGGATGGCCTCGAACTCAGAGATCTGTCTGCCTCTGCCTCCCGAGTGCTGGGATTAAAGGCATGCACCACTACCACCCGGCTGGGTTACCTCACTCAATAAGATCTTTGCTAGATCCATCCATTTGCCTGTCTGTGAATTTCAAGATGTCATTTTTTTTCTGCTGTGTAGTACTCCATTGTGTAAATGCACCACATATTCTTTATCTGTTCTTTGGTTTGTGGCATTTAGGTTGTTTCTAGATTCAGGCTATTACCTTAATGCTGCTATGAACATAGTTGAGCAAATGACTTTGTGGTATGATTGAGCATCCTTTGGGTATATAACTCAAAAGTGGTATTGAGGTCTTGAGGTAGGTAGGGTCTTGAGGTAGGTTGCTTCCTAATTTCTGGGAAATTGCCATACTGACATTCAAAGCGGCTGTATCAGTTTGCACTTCCACCAGCAATGCACAGGTGTTCCCTTTACCCCACATCCTCTCCAGCATAAATTGTCATCAGTGTTTTTGATCTTGGACTTTCTTACAGGTGTAAGATGGAATCTCCGAGTTATTTTTATTTGCATTTATCTGATGGCTAAGGATGTTGAGCATTTCCCTAAGTGTCTTTCAGCCATTTTAGATTCCTCTGTTGAGAGTTCTCTATTTAGGTCTGTACCCCATTTTCTATTGGATTATTTTTCTTTTGATGACCAGCTTCTTGTATTCTTTGTATATTTTAGAGATTAGCCCTCTGATGTGGGGTCAGTGAAGAGCTTTTCTCATTCTGTAGGCTGCTGTTTTGTCTGGTTGACCATGTCCTTTGCTTTACAGAGGCTTTTCAGTTTCATGAGGTCTCATTAATTGTTTCTCTCAGTGTCTGTCTTCCTAAGTATATATTTTGAAAATGGTCTCCTATGTCAATGCATTCAAGTGTACTTTCCACTTTCTCTTCTATGAGATTTAGTGGTTGGCTTTATGTTGAGGTCTGTGATCCATTTAGACTTGAGCTTTGTGCATGCTGATACATATGAATCTATTTTCATTCTTCCACATGTTGATATCCAGTTATGACAAGAGCTTTAAATCTTTGAAGAAAGAAATTTTGAAGAGGACACCAGAAAATGAAAAGATCTCCCATGCTCTTGGGTAGGTAGAATTAACATAGTAAAAATGGCAATCTTACCAAAAGCAGTCTACAGATTCAATGCAATGCCCATCAAAATTCTAGGAAACTTCTTCACAGACCTCAAAAGAACAGTACTCAACTTCATATGGAAAAATCAAAAAACCAAGGGCAACAAAAACAATCCTGTACAATAAAGGAACTTCTGGAGGCATCACAATCCCTGACTTCAAACTCTACTACAGAGCTACAGTACTGAAAACAACCTGGTATTGGCATAAGAACAGATAGGAGAACCAATGAAACTGAACTGAAAACCCAGATATTTATTCAAACACCTCCGAACATCTTATTTTGGCAAAGAAGCAACAAAAAAAGTGGAAAAAAGAAAGCATATTCAACAAATGGTGCTAGCATACCTTGATATCATGTTCTCCTTTTATATAATTATTGTTTCACATAACACACACACACACACACAGCTGGCACATATAAATGCAGCTTGTTGTCTCTGTTCGATGTTACTTTTACTTAGAGTTACTTTTATGATAACCATTCGGTATTAGATAATTAGGGAGCTCATTCCCAAGGAAAACTGCCATTCCTGCACTTAGCTTTACTTAGCCGCCTATAGTTCTTTATCTACTATTTGTGCCTATGATTTACTCCATTTCTATGTTAGAGTGTGTATTTCTGTTATCAGTGTTCTGGTCTTTAAAAGGCGTTGTTGCTAAATTCCTTCCCTTGGGGACATATAAGCCAGTTTCTGCCCATCCTCCCAAGGTTCCAATGAGAAATCTAGACATAATTCTGCTAAAGTACATGTTGGAGGATCCATTAATTTATTGGGCTTCCTTACAAAGCATAGATGGGGGTTTAATTATATGGCTATAGGTAATCCTCTCCCAACAAGCCACTTCTGAAAACTCTTAATTCCAATAAGAACTTCCTATATCTGCATAAAGAGAGTCTTCAGTCTAGTCTTTCATGGCCTGTACATATAGACTGCCCTGACCCTGTGTCAAGGCAATGTGATGCATTGCCAGGTGCTGGGAAATGGTTGGATACTCAGATTAGTGTCTCCTGCTGTATTCTGTGGAAATGTATACCCAGGTAGGATGATATTTTTCAATGGGGACGCTGTAACATAGATAGAGATTGCTTGACTTGGGTCCCAGTCACTCACAATAATTATTACATCAACTTTATCCTATTATATCATGTAGCTGAAAATAATTATTTTGTTTATTTATACTATACTTTCAATATGTTTTATCAATTGAAGACATTTAGTTTGTTTACATTTATTAACAATTGTGCAAAGAGGGGTAATCCTTTCTGAGGACTAGCTCTCATAGCATTTGGAGGTACTATTCAAGACACTATTGAATTAGAACCATCAACAGTCTTACTCCACCTAGGATCCCCAACAATGATCATTCTGACAAGACATCTCCCAAATGCAGTAACAGAACTGTTATCTTTGGGATATCCAACAGCTCTCAAACTGGTCCTAAGCCCTACTTAAACAGAGGGAATCCAGTTTAGTACCCACAGCTCATGAAGTTATAAGATACAACCCCACCAATAATCATTAGAATTTTACTAATCAACTCTAACTTTTAACTTTGTTTGAAATAGCTGTCCTTGTATCCAAAGATAAGTGCAGGTCTCACTCCTCTTCAAAGAAGATTCTTTTTGCAACTATTATAGAGGTCAACAGCTGGTCAATGGGCATAAAATATGCAACTGTGTGAGGCAAGACCCTATGAATTCATCTCTAATGCAACTTTTACACTAAAACTCAAGGGAAATTCAAGAAAGAGTGAGAGTAAGAACCAGAGGACCAGAACCTCTGCTAAGAGGCGACATCTTTATATGTGATTGTGTGCTTGGTAAATATCAGAAATCTGGTCACCTAACCAAGATTTGTATAGTGACTATACTACTTGATATACCAGCATATAGTAGATATGATATACATAAAATAATCATGTGATATTATCTCAAAAATAATTAAATAAATGTAAAACATTATCATGTGATTAAAACTATAATCTCAAATTTTAAACATTTATTACCAAATGCTAAATATTTGTAGGAGATAAAAGAATAAGGCCCTTTATTTGATCAAAATCTGTTTTTTAATGAGAATTATGGCATTTACTCATATTTAGTGATATGGAGACAGTCAAGAAGAATCAGAAAAATCATAAAGCTGGGCGGTGAGGGCACACACCTTTAATCCCAACACTTGGGAAACAGAGGCAGGAGGATTTCTGTGAGATCAAGGCCACAAGAACTGCAAGAACTTTTTCTAAGACAATCAATTCTGTTACACAGAGAAACCCTGTAGAAGAAGAAGAAGAAGAAGAAGAAGAAGAAGAAGAAGAAGAAGAAGAAGAAGAAGAAGAAGAAGAAGAAGAAGAAGAAGAAGAAGAAGAAGAAGAAGAAGAAAAGCGGAGGAGGAGGAGAAGGAGGGGGAGGAGAGAAAGGAGGAGGAGAAGAAGAAAAGAAGCATAAAGATCTCATATTATTTTCAGTTTTAATATTCTGATTCCTCTTTCTTTACAATATTCATTTGGGGCAAAACAAAAATGTGACAACCTAAAAACATAGTTTCATGGAGAACCTGCTACTAATAATGAAAAAAGACATATGACAGGACATTGTTCACTTCTATTTCATAATTACTTGATCACAGAATTGTAGTGGTTTAAATGAAATTGTCATGCGTATATAGTGGCATTAATAGATGTGTGGCCTTTTTGGTGTAGGTGTCACCTGTCGGGGGAAGTGTGTCACTGTGGGTGAGCTTTGAGGTTTCAGATACTCAAACCAGGCCCAGTGTCATTCTCTCTTCCTGCTGCCGGCAGATCCAAATGTAGAACTCTCAGTTCCTTCTCCAGCACCATGTCTGCCTAAATGGTACCATGCTTCCTTAAACGATGACAATGGACTAAGCCACTTGACTGTAAGTCTGTAAGTCAGCCTCCAATTAAGTATTTTTCTTAAGAGTTGCCATGGTCATGGTTTATCTTCTAGTCAACAGAAACCCTAAGACAAGAATAAAATAGAAAGTTATTAGATATCTTTCTGAGATGTGCACATTTAAACCTTTACATAATGGCAATGCTTGACACTGGTAATAAATTTGACAGGATCTAGAATCCGCTGTCATACATCTCTCTGTTCGTGCTTGTAAGGTACATCTAGATTAGGTTAATTGAGTTGAGAAAAACAATGCTCAGTGAGACCAGGTATTCAGTATGTTCTTTTGTCCACCTAATAAGCAGTTCTCAAGCTGTGGGCCCTGGAATCTCATAAGACCATTGGACATCACAGATATTTATATTATAATTCATAATAATAGCAAAAATACAGTTATAAAATAGCAACAAAAATAATTTTATGGTTGGGAATATCACAGCATAAGGAACCATATTAAGGGGTCACAACATTAGGCAGGTTGAGAACCACTGCTCTAAATAAAAAAGTCAGAGCTAGCTTAGCATAAACATTCATCTGTCTCTCTGTAATTCTTGACCTATGGATGCATGTGACCTGGTGTCCCAGGCTCCTGATAGCAGGACTCTCTCTACTATGATGAACTTCATGTTGAAACTGTGATTAAAAATAATCTCTAGCAATTTTTAGCAGCTTGTGCTTGCCATTTTGATACAACAATGGGAAAGTAACCATGACAACCATAGAAGAGAAAAAATCTTGGTGCAGTCTGATATGTTGCACTGTTTTGTGCTCTTGAAATTTCACAATTAAAGGATGCATTTCCATTTTAAACTGTTTATAAGTAGCAACATTAATGATTGTAATGAACATAATAAATATTTTTTAATTAAAGAGGGGCATCAGAAAATTTCTAACCAGTTGACTTCTTCATTATGTGTGATACTTACATTGCATTCATGATAAATATGTTTTATATTAATGATGAACCATTGTTTGATTAGTGTTGCATCACATAGACCTCTGAAATATTGCTCATTTGGAAGGAAATATTAATTTTTGGATATGAGTACATATTTTAGTAACTTTACCACTAGGTTTGCCAGCAAGGCCACTCTTTGGCCAATTGCTTAATGACAAGTTTGCAAAGGAACATCAACAAATCAAGTAAGTCTTAGTATTCATTTATAGGAACAATACATTTGATGAAAACCAAGGAAACAAATTTTCTTCAAAATAATCTGCTACAATTTTCAAATATTCATTGATTTTAACATAGTAACTTAGAATCCTATATGTAAAAGTTTACTTTCTTCTTCTTTATCCTTAAGATTGACTCTCGTTTATTTACTTTGTTTTATTCATTTATTATAGTTTCAATTTCCCTTTCTCTAATTCCTCTAGTCTGGAGCATTTTAGAAATAAAAAATTATATTGATACTAATTTTTCAGCTCACACTTTTAGTTACCTCTTTGAAATACAGCCGAAATAAAAACAACTAATTTCAGGCACTGTGAATGTCTTCTTGAAGGCCTCCCTTCTGACAGGAGTCTTAGGGATCTGCTGCCTATTTGTGTGAATACAGGTTATTTTTAAATACAGCCATACAAATTTGCTCATTTATTATTTATGTGTGGTTTTAACTATAGTGGTAGATTTGAGTAGTTTAAACAGCAACAAGATAGTTCACTGCGACAAAAATAGTTATTCTTTTCCATCATGGCATCTCTGCTTCAACTTACTCTATGGCTGCTAATATTTTGAAGTGAAAATCATTTTAATTACTTTTGTGTTTTTTATAATATGCTACCATAATCTAAAACTCTGTTGTTCTCAGCTTATCAGCTACCTGTCTTGTTCATGCACCTGAGCTGCAATAATGAGTCTCTCTTGTTCCTCATATCTCAGTTTGTGACTCCTACTTTGGGCACCATTCATCTGAGGTCTATCTGTATTCTGCTTTCTGTTCTTCTATTTTTCTATCCATTTCCTCTCACAATGGCAACGTCTTTGCTGCCCTCCAGTTGTAATGTTTTCTCTTTCAAAAAGTTAAATAAAAAATGTTGGCTTTAATTTTATTTTTCCAAACTTCCCATTCCATTTGTATGCTTTTAAGAGAAAATGAATATGATAAAGAGCATATGATTTAGAGATTTTTAATTAGGTAGATAATTCTCTGACATTCAAGATTACATTAAAAATACCCAAAGTTGCTGTGGGAGTCCCCTCTATGTGCTGTGATTATCATTAATGAATAAAGAAACTGCCTTAACCTGTTGATAGAGCAGAACTTAGGAGGACAGAGTAAACTAAATGGAATGATGGGAGAAAAAGGGGCAGTCAGGAGATGCCATGGACTCAATGCCAGAGATAAAGGTGCTGAAACTTTGCTGGTAGGCCATGACATCATGGTGATGCAAAGATTAATAGATATGGGTTAAATTAAAATGTGTTAGCCAATAAGAAGTTAGAGCTAATGGGAGAAGCAGTGATTTAATTACTATGGTTTCTGTGTGATTATTTCAGATGTAAGCTAGCCAAGAAGCTGGGACAAAGAAGCGGCTCCCTCCCCTTTTTCCTACACAAAGTTTCTTCTCATGCAATACTTTCTTACTTTTTATGTGTTTTCCATGAATTTATTAAGAAAGTAACATTCTTGATTCCTCAATCCTAGTCTCATATGTTCTGAATCCTTTCCTATACAAGTCATTACCTAGAATGCAGTAAATTGTTGTCCAAATTTATTCAAAGAAGCTCTAATTAATAATTTTCTTAAGTCAGGAAGTTTATAATTATTTTCCTATAAAACTTTTAGTTAGAGAAAGGAGATTGTTTTTATTATACCTAAAAACTACCACTTGCCCTTCTATGCCATTCTTTGTTTCATTTATTTTTTTTTACATTTTTATTCAAAAGTTTTTTCATACCAACCACATTCCCCCTTCCTCCCCTCTTCTGTTCCCCCCATCTTCCCATTACCCAATCCCTTATCCATTCCTCAGAAAGAGTAAGGCCTCTCATAGAAGGTCAACAAAATCTGGCATATCAAGTTGAGGCAGTACTCAGCCACAACCCCCTGTATCAAGACTGAGCAAGGCATCCTGTCATAGGGAATGGGCTCCTAAAAACAAGCTCATGCACCACATGCACCAGGGATTGATCCTGGTCCTACTGCCACAGGCAGGCCACACAAACAGATCGACTCACACAACCGTTAACCACCATCAGAGGGCCTAGTGTTTGTTTTTGTTTGTTGGTTTGTTTGTTGAGACAGGGTTTTTCTGTAGCTTTGGAGCCTGTCCTAGAACTAGCTCTTGTAGGCCAGGCTGGCCTACAACTATCAGGGGTCTCCTGCCTCTGCCTCCAGGGTGTGATGACAGCCTGACCTTTTTGCTTAGCCTGTAGATGTTTACCTTTCTGTGTCAGAGACACAAGAACACAGGAGTGAAGGGTTTATGTAGGCATCAGCTTAACTTCTTCATGCTCAGTGAGTTGTCTAGGTGTGGTCTTCAGCAGTGGACCTTGCTGTCCATTTGTATGGAGCAACCTATTCTCTTGGCAACAGTTTGAATTGTTTGTGCTTTTCCATGGACCCTTTCTGCCAATAATTCAATTGGATATAACCAACTCTTGGCACTGACAGTTTCTTTTGTGACCCGAGATAACCAGTTGGGGTTCTATTGCCGTCACTGTTTGGAGACTTTATTAGGACCACATTCATATGTTATAAGAAGATTTCAGAGTTCTAGGTTTCTATACTGCCTTTCAAATGCCCCTCAATTCTAGCTGTGTCTCACCTCATTTCCTCCCTTAATCCTAGACCTCTTCCCCTTTCCAACCTGATCTTCCCATTCCCTTCTTCCCACACCCTGCTCCAGTACCAGTGCACTCATAAAATCTATTTTTCCTTCCAGGGAGACCCATGTGTCCATCCTAGTATAGCATTAATAATAAAACTCAAGATAGATACTGGGGTTCAACCCAAAATCAGATAAGGAAAGCAGCTAAATGACTAGAGAAGTCTTACCTCTACCAATGCTGGACAACCACATGCTAAGCAGCTTTATCCTCTCTCCTTCCATTATATATTCTCTCTAGAGCTGGGATTAAATGTGAGTGACTCCCTGGTATGGAATTAAAGGTCTGAGCCATGACCACCTAGATTTGTTTCTGCATTGATTTTTGTGTAGAGCATGGTGGCCTTGAACTCATGGAAATCCATCTCACTATGTCTCCCAAATCCTGATATTAAAGTGACACCACTTCCTGGCCTGTGATGGCGTTATCTTTGGCTCTGATTTTCATTTAGGATTTATTTATCAAAATACAAATAATATACCACTACACCATTGTTCCTTCTTCTATGCCTAATCTCTCTGGGTCCATGGACTGTAGGCTTGGCTATTATATATTTAATGACTAATATTCAGATATAAATGAAATATACCATATTTATCTTTCTGGGTCTTGGGTAACTAACTCAGGGTGATTTTTTTCTAATCCCATCCATTTGCCTGAAAATTTCATATTTTTTTGTTAATTTTTGATCTGAGTAATACTATACATTTTATTATTATTTTATTTTCTTACTTTAAAAATACCAATCCAAATTCTGACTCCCTCCTCTTCTACCACTCCCCTCCCACTCCTTCCATACACCCTCCCCCACCCCTTTCCAATCCTAAAAGCGGGCAAGGCACCATGCCCTGTGGAAAGTCCAAGGCCCTCCCTACGATATCTAGGTTGAGCAAGGTATACATTCAAGGAGAATAGGATCCCCAAAAGCCAGTACATGTATTAGAGACAAATCCCAGTGCCACTGTCACTGGCCCCTCAACTGTCAACCACATTCAGAGGGTCCAGTTTGATCCCATGCTCCTTCACTCCCAGTCCAGTTGGAATTGGTGAGCTTCCATTAGCTCAGGCAAACTGCCTCAGTGGATGAAAACTTCATGGACTTTACTTCCTTATTGATAGTCTTCTTTCTTCCACTCTTTAACTGGACATTGGGAGCTCAGACCAGTGCTCTGATGTGGTTCTCTGCCTTTATTTCCATCTGTTGTTAGACAAAGATTCCATGATGATGTTTAAGATAATC
Source organism: Myodes glareolus (assembly GCF_982192425.1). NCBI lineage: Eukaryota > Metazoa > Chordata > Mammalia > Rodentia > Cricetidae > Myodes > Myodes glareolus. Next base: position 42,363,485 of record NC_142026.1, on the reverse strand, counting down.
AACTGTCTGACTACAGGGCAAGGCAAGTCATGATCCTAGAGAAGCTAAATAATAAGGTGAACCCAAAGAAAAACACAACTGGAGACAGACAAGATTGCCTGACAAAATTTGGGAGCATGAGAGCATGGGGTGGGGGTGGGGTAGAAGGAAGGGGAAAAAGGGAAGAGAAGGAAAGAAGGGGAGGGTTGGGGAGAACTTGAGGGAATGGGATAGTCGAGATGGAGGAAGGACAGATATGAGAGCAAGGAAAGAGATATCTTGATTGAGAAAGCCATTATGGGGTTAGCAAGAAACCGGGCTCTGGAAAAATTCCCAGGAATCTACTAGGATGACCCTAGCTAAGACCTTAAGCAATAGAGGAGAGGGCGCCTGAACTGACCTTGCCCTGTAGGTAGACTGATGATTATCTTATATTTTAAAAATATTCCACATTTTTTTAAAAAAAAATCCATTCTTGTTGAAGTTTGGATTCTTTTATATATTATTCACTAATTTTCTGGGGGATGACTAGCTGGGAGAATATTTTCTCCAACACTGTAGGGTGCTTCTAGGTCCACTTCACAGTTCCCTTGGTGGAGCAAGCACTTTTTATTTTCATGAGCTACCATTTATAAATTGTAGCTCTTATTTACTAGTCTTATTCAGAAAGTTGCTACCTGGATGTGCAGATTGAAGCAAGTAATGCGTTTTTCCTCTAGCAGTTTCAGGGTATGAGATCATACATAATGTCCTAGATATAATTGGAGTCGAGCTTTTTTGCAATGCTTCCTCCACTTAACTTCAATTAATTCAGAAAACCAAAAGGTAGTAATTGTGTTCTGAACGATGATAACTGCTTTACAGAGCTTATATAAGAAGAGGAGATAGGTCCAGCATAAAAGTACAAATTCCTGGGCGCGAGGTGGGAGCATAAAGCCAGGAAATATTCCAATTCCCCTGAGCATGAGAAGGTTATTTGGGGCCGACTGAAGTTCAGTTTGTTTTCTTTTCTTACTGTATTCATTTTCTCCTTTTCAAATATAAATAAAAGGAGGAAACACAATTATGGCCCCGTCCTTATCGAATTGAGGAAAGGATAGAGAAGAAAAAATAGCTCATATTTTGAAGTACAGAAACAAAATTAAGTTTTCCTAAACCCAGCATGACTCAGGCATTGATTTTGTTGCCTTGATCCTGAGGGCACTTGAAGCATTGTTGCTGCTGTTGGTTTATTTCACTCTGTATTTGTTACCAGTTCTGCTTTGTGTCAGTCACACACTCCACCACTTATGATTGCATAACAGGTTAGAAAGTATTTACTTTCATTGTTTTCCCCGTGTTACTTTTGGAATCATATGTCAATTTTTGTAGGTATAAGAAAAGAATGACATTCAGTTTGACAGATAAGTCTCAACAAAGTGGCTACTGAAAGGAAGGAAAAAAGAACAGACAGACATTTCTATCATTTGCTATAATTATTTGAAGCGGTCAACTTATCAAAACAAAGTAATCATTGAAATTTACCCTTCTGCTCCCTCCTTGTCCAAAGAAAGCCTTCCCTACCCATGCTAATTCTCTTGTCAATATAAACATATATGTAAATGAGTAGCTGTCACAAAGAGGAGATGGAAAATGAGAGTGAGCCCAGAGTGTGATTCTCAAATCCTCCCTGAAAGATTTCATTGGGTTGACAAAGTTTTCCTCTTCTCTTGAGATGTAAGTTTTTAGTCTATTTCCTTATCCCAACTCTTATTGTCAATCACTTACAACACAGACATGTCAGTCATCTGGTCACTGTCCTATCATTTGTTTACCGTTCCTCATAACTTTACTAATTCTCATAAATAATTGCCCCCAATATTATAATCATCACGCATTAGATTTATAGTCAGACATCTCACAAATGTCTTCCGGTAAAACAATTAAAATCCTGTAAGGGAAGCAAATGAGAATAAACTCTGGTGCTATTTAGATGCTGTCTTTCCATTGGATGAGTGTCAAGATATAAAGTATGAAATTATTGAACAGCATCACCATGCAGTTATGCTGTGATTTGCATAGGGAAAAAATAGTTTCATAAATGCCATAACTTTGTTTCAAAGGAAATTGAACAATGCCAAGACTGGACTATGTTCTAGCTCTACAATCCTGCTTATGATTTTTAATATCTGTATTCCCATCTGCACAAATCTCTCTCTTCTTTCTTTAAGCCCTCTCAGGTTTTACATGGAGTTCATTACCACACTGGGCGCCAACTGTAGAAGGAGCAGCGGATTGCTTCCCACTGCCCGCCCAGTTAGCTTTACCCGAAATAATTACATGGAAATTGTATTCTTTTAAACACTGCCTGGCCCATTATCTGTAGCCTCTTATTGGCTAACTCTTACATCTTGATCTAACACATTTCTAATAATCTGTGTAGCAGCACGAGGTGGTGGCTTACCAGGAAAGATCTTAACCTGTGTTCATCTTGGAGAGGAGAGCTGTAGTGTCTAACTCACTTCCCTTCTTCCCAGCATTCTGTTCTGTCTACTCCACCCACCTAAGGGCTGGCCTATCAAAAAGGCCAAGGCAGTCCCTTTATTAACCAATGAAAGTAACAATAGACAGATGACCTCCCTCCATCACTACCTGTTCTCTTGAAAACCAGGAAGACTCTTATCTGAAGAGATATAAAGACACACGTAGACTTCCATGACCAGTGCTTGTCAAATAATTAGATTTATATTATTTATGAATATTTTGCTTACTAAATAAATAATATAAACTAGACTATTTTTGAAAGATTAATAATGTCTGATATTTGTCAAATAAAATTGGATTTTTTGGAAAAGCCTAGTGATTTCTACAAGTGAACTGATAATAAGGGTCTTAGATCTTTAGAGTACTTCACTGAAATTTTTATAATATTTAATAATTATAAGAGTTTCATCTACTTTTTCTAACCACTTAACTGTGTGTCATTCAAATAAACATAGTTCATACCATGGAACATCTTGTGTGGTCCATTTATCCTAATCTGTGTCTATGAAACTTAATAAGCAAAACTTCCTTTGCTGGCTGTAGTGTCTGAGTCAGTGATTCTTATCATATCTGAAGAAACGCCACCCATCAGGGGTCACATTTACATGCTCTACTGAAAAAGAACTTTAGCGGAAAGTGTTCTAATAGTTCAGATCCTGCTGTGAAACATATGTGGAGAGATATTAACCACCTACATGTGTTAGAAATGTAAGAAACACAGGAAAAAATTGTGCAGTTTTTCAAAGTGAGAAAATAATTGAAACTTAATGAGGAGACTCTCTGGGTTGAAAGTGACCTCTTAGTGCAATGTCACTGCTTTCCTATTTTCTATCTGGTAGCTAGGGGAAAAAAAGAATGAATAAGAGTCTAAAGAGCAGGCTAAATCCCATGGAGCTCATTTGTGGCTCAGCATCGATTACCTTCCAGGTGCTCCCTCGCTACTTTGGTATTCAGAACTGTTTTTGTGCCTGGCTGATTTGACTATAGTAAGTTTATAAAACACAGAAAGAGACAAGCTTTCTTTCCGGATTTCTTAGGGCCCAGAGTACTCTGAACGAATGTGCTACCAACCATCCAGACTCAGCCTTAGGGACACAGTTGCAACAGTCAAAGTGAAATGAAAAAGTATGGGGCCACTTATCTAGAAACAGATATTTTATCTGGGAAGAGATAAAGATTTGGACAGACAATTAAGACCCATGTGCACAGCTGATGGTGGAAGGTGGGGATTAAGCGAGATTAGAGATATCGATACATATTTTTGAAAGAAAGTTTTTACTATATATTTGATGTTTGTAGGATCTGTCAATATCTAGTTGATAAGATGCAGCATTATATTGAAGCTACTATTCATGTCATAGTTGACAGTTGCATCATTGATTATGAAGCAAAGGTAGATTTGAAAACATGGGTGTCTTCTTCATTTCTCTGTTTTATGAGATAGTCCCTAGAGACACCCACTACTTCCATCTTTCTTTGGGTTTCCCCTTTCTTCATATTAACAAAATGGCATTAATTATCCGTTTGGAACATTGACTTTTCATGTAAAATTTTAAATAATATGTTTCTTGTTGAGCAATCAAAACATTTCAACTTTTTTTCCTTCAGAGACAAATTCTGTTTCTAATACTTCCTCCTTATGATTCCTAGATGCCAAAGGTTCAGGTGCCATCTCATAGATTGTCAGGGTTCTAGGAAAACTGAATCTTCTTATGCACTATTTTCTAAACAGTTTTGAAATCTCCATTTACTCAATATTTTTTTTTACCAATTTACTTGACTAAATTTTGACTGACTATTAGAGGAAGTGCATCATCAATTGTAATTACTTTGCTTTAATTTGTGTAGTGTTTCTCCTCTACACACATTTCTTTTCTTTCTTTGCCATTCTTTTTCAGTTTTTGCCAGCCGTGTTAGTTTTTAGCAAGCTGTGAAATAAGTGCATATTTAGTTTGTCTAGAAAACAGTCTAGAATGTTCTTTCTACATTCCCTTTGGAAGTATTGGTAAAATATTGGACTTGATGGACAGTTGTCTGAAAACTGAAGCCACTCCCATTGTAAACACTTTTTCATTTTAAGTGAATGAAAGCAGAACGTCAGATTCATTGCTAACTTTTGGTGTTTAAGTTGGTGGGCCTTTTTCATTACTGGGTGGTCTTGTCCAGCTTCCCTGGAAGGCTTTTGCTTTGTCTTACTGTATCTTATTTTCGCATGCTTGGTTGTGGTCTCTTGGAGGCTTGATACTTTCTGAGGGAAAATGGATTGGGGGAGGTGGAAGTGGGGAGAGAAAAATTTATTTTTTAAATTTTGGTGAGAATCCCATTCTCTGTATTTCAGCAGAAATACAGAGCTATCACCGAGTGAAAGCACAGTAGATGATGAACAAAGGATCTACTTTTTTATTGATTTTATTGATCAATATATTTTTCTCTGCTCCACTCCCTTGTTCTCCCCTCCCCTTCAACCCTCCCCCAAGGTCCTCATGCTCCCAATTTACCAAGGGGATCTTGTCTTTTTCTACTTCCCCTGTAGATTAGATTCCGTGTGTGTCTCTCTTTTTAATAAAAAAGTGACAGGTTAACAGCCCTTGTGAATTCATTAGCATAATTACTATCCAAGCAAATAGTTCAATATTACCTATATTGTAGGCTATAATACAATAGACAAATATTAACACCAGATCACCCCAAGCATGACCCCCACTTTTCTTTCCATAACAACACACCTGTGATTCCAGCACCAAATTCCATGCTCTCTTCACAACTAAAATCCCCACTCTTATTATGTGATTAAATTGCTATTTTCAATAATGTATCTGGATCATACTATTTAAAACAGAAGACACACCTCCAGATTGGTAATGACTGTAACATACTGTATATTTTCTGTTGGGACACAACCCCTTCTAAAATACTATGTAATTTCAAAAGATGTTCCATTTATCTGACCAGATGTCATGATTTATAATTATAAAAGCCACTGCTTCTTTAGCTTGCTAATGCATTGAAATGTCAAAAGTAGTGTGCACTATTCATAGAAGGTACTAAATCATATGTTGAGAGCTTAACCAATAAATAGTCCTCTGTTTTCCCTGGACTGCACTTACTTGATATATGAGTAATTTTTTCAATGTTGATAATAGCTAGAAATGCAATTGTTTTCTATTTCGTGTTGCATGAAAATATTGCATGCTGGAGTTCCTTTCACTTTCTTCAGGTCTCCATAACTTTGACTTGTGTTTAATAATTTCCCCAATTAGGCATGGTATTGCTGTAAATTTTAATTGATTTCTGAGTCTCATACTGCAGTGTATCTTTAAGAATGAGAATAAATAAAAATCAATAAAGTTGTGTGACAACTTATAAGTTTTTGCTTTGTTTCTGGTGTTACTATAGTAACTGTGCTTTTTTGTATTGTTTAATATTTTTGAGATATTGAGTCATTATGTGCCCAAGGCTAGCAATGAAGTTCAGATTGTCTTGATTCAGAATGTTGAGAGCTTATATGACAGCCACATACCATGATATAAGGCTAGGGTTTGACTTACTTAAAAATACTATAGAACATATCAGTGTAATAGCCAAACATATACACAAATAAGTACATATATTCTCCACCACAAAATGACATTTCAATATGATGTACATTGTAAGTCATTCTAGCCATTTTAATTAGCAGTGCCATGACTAAGGATTGGTACTTGTTTACAGGGACAGAACTTAAGAATTGCTTTCTTCCTCTATGACTTAGCTATAATAATGAACATATCCTGGTATTGGCATAAAAGCAGAAAGGAGGACTAATGAAATCAAATCAAAAACCAAGCTATCAATCCACACATCTATGAACACTTGATTTTTGACAAAGCAGCAAAATTATAAAATGGAAAAAAGAAAGCATATTCAACAAATGGTGCTGGCATAACTGAATATCAACATGTAGAAAAACGAAAATAGATTCATTTCTATCATGCCCAAAACTCAAGTCCAAATGGATCAAAGACCTCAACATAAAACCTACAGCTCTGAACCTCATAGAAGAGAAAGTAGGAAATACATTTTAACTCATTAGCACAGGAGACCACTTTCTAAATATAACCCCAATAGCACAAACACTGAAAGTAAATATTAATAAATGTTACCTCCTAAAACAGAGAAACTTCTGTATAGGAAAGGGTATGATCAACAAGACAAAATGGCAGTCTACAGAATGGGGAAGAATCTTTACCAACCCCACATCAGACAGAGGGCTTACCTCCAAAATACACAAAGAACTCAAAAAAACAGATCATCAAAAAAATATATAATGCAATAAAAAATGGGGTACAGACCTAAACAGAGAACTCACAACAGAGAACTCTAAAATGACTGAACGACACTTAAGAAAATACTCAACATTCTTAGCCGCCATCTTACACTTGTCAGAATAGCCAAGATCAAAAACACTGATGACAGCTTATGCGGGAGAATATGGGGGGTGAAGGGATCACTTCATCATTGCTGGTGGGTATGCAAACTCTAACAGCTGCTTTGGAAATCAGTATGGTGATTTCTCAGAAAATTAGGGAACAACCTACCTTAAGACTCAGCAATATCACTTTTGGGTGTAAACCCAAAGGATGTTCAATCATAACACAAGGGCGATATAGCTCATCTATGTTCATAGCAGCATTGTTTGTCATATGCAGAACCTGGAGACAACCTAAATGCTTCTTGACTGAAGAATGGATAAAGAAAATGTGGTACATTTACACAATGGAATACTGCTAGTGGGAAAAAAAAATCTTGAAATTTGCAACAAATGGATGGATCTAGAAAATATCATATTGTGTGAAGTAACAAAGAGCCCGAAAGGCAAATATATTAAATACATACTCATTAGTGTCTTTTAGACATAAAGCAAAGAAAAAACAACCTTCAATTCACAACTCCAGAGAACCTAGACAATAAAGAGGATCCTAAGAGAGATATACATGAATCTAATCTGCAGGGGAAGTAGAAAAAGACAAGATCTGAGTAAATTGGGAGGGTGGGGATCATGGGAGAAGGGTAGAAGGGTCGGAGGGGAGTGGAGAAAAATATATAGCTCAATAAAAACAATTTTAAACATATAAATAAATGAGATGCTCAGGCATGCTATTGTATGGATAGACTTGAAATATTATGCAGATCTAAAGTCATAAAGTCTTGTAATGAGGCAGTCTGTTGTTTCCTGGCTCCTCAGCAGCTCAAACCCAAAATAATCACACAGAAACTATTTTATTTAAAACACTGCTTGTCCCATTAGTTCTAGCTTTTTATTGGCAAACTCTTATATCTTAATTTAACTCATCTTCAGTAATCTTTGTATTGTCACATGGTTGTGGTTTAACAGCTAAAGTTCTGGCGTCTCTCTCCTTCGAGGCTACATGGCTTCTTTTAACTCTGCTTCCCTTTCCCCAGCATTTACTTTTCCCTGCCTATCTAAGTTCTTCCCTATTAACAGGCCAAGAGAGTTTCTTTATTCACCAATGGTATTCAGAGCATACAGAGGGGAATCCCACATCAACAATGGGCCACATATTGTGGGATTCAGTTTAAATGAACTGTCCATCATAGGTAAATGCACAATGACAAAAGTACCTCAGTGATTGCTTAGAAATGGGGAAAGGGAAATTTGGGAAATGCTGGATAGAACGTATGGATTATTTCTTGACAAAATAAAACTTTGTCATCATGAAAGATAATGATTGTTTTCTTCTAACATGAGAAACACTGAATATAGTATTAACTGAAGCCAACTTCAGTATTCAGAGCACTTATCTGATACAATTTTTACTTTTTAACCCAAAGTCCACGATTTTCTCCCAATTTGATATTGGAGAAATATCAAAAATGAGTGAGTATATGTGATAGGTAGCTAGCATCCACAATATATTAGAAGCCTATACATTAAAACAATAAAAGTATTAAAGTGATTAAATTACCCCAATAAATATTTTTTTCATTGAATCTATAAGAATGGTCAGCCTTTGCATGGAGGATTTGGAACCCAGAAAGGTGATTGGGCAGCAAAGGAATGAAGATATGGCCAATACAGATATGCGTAATAGAGCTGGAATTGGGTGGAGTCCACTGGGCTCCCTGGTGATGAAGCTAAAACAATCCAGAAGCTCAGAGTCTTTGTTATGTACAGTTGAACAGAGACGCAGGGTTATTGCATAGAGCTAAATATTGGAGTGTTCATGGTAAACAGTGAATGAAGAAGGAGGCAGGTTTAGCGATTCTTAAGAGAAGCAATCTCTATAAGGGAAATGTTTCAGGCCATAAATATGGGGGGGGGGCAGGGAGAAACAAAGTGGACATTTTCTGTACACAAAATCAACATTCACACTCAACCAGAGGTAGCCTTTTATATCACGCTGAGCTTCACCTGGGGAAAGACTTTGTCAATTTCCTATGGGTCTGAGGCTTTGGTCCTTGACATAAGTGGCTCATGTCAACAAAATGCATTCCTTTGGGACTTATTAGACTCAGGGATTATTCTGTGCCACATACTGTTGTTTTTCCATAAGAATAGAATGCCTGGATATTGTAAGCATAAATTTCATAAATATATCCTCCAGAAAATTAAAATAAGCTTGTTGAATAGATATTTGTTGCTCTGTGTTTGTAGAAAACAATGTATTGAAAATGCTCTGTGAAATGGAAATTTTCTATATTTTGTCAAATTACAAGACAAGACAACATATAATTGCAATTAATAGATATTGTATTGATAAATACAATCATAAGTAAATCTGGGTAGATATTATGATTCCAATGATATATAAGAAGAAAGTAAAGTAAGTATGGTATACATTGGAATTGACTTATCCACCATAAATGTGTTGATTTAGAAAATAATTTTTTGATACTGACAGAGAATTTTCTCACTTTATTGAATGTAATAGCTAACAATACATAGCAGTATATACCTTTGATCCCAGCACGTGAGAACAGACGTCATGGGACTGTTGTGAGTTTGAGGTCAGCCAGGCTTATATAGTGAGAATCTGTTTCCCAAACAAAACAAAACATGTTATGGCTATGTAGCTGACTATTATAATGTTTGGCCTATATTGATAGCTTTTGCATCAATTTCTTAAGACTTAATACTAAAACCAAACCAAACCAGTCAATCATGACTATTGAATGAGCTGTGAGACATTCGTTATTTCCCATTTTTAAATTCAGTAAAGGTGAATTTCATGATGTTGGTGTGACCTGCTGCTACATATCATTTACACCTTATAGTCAGAGTAGACATACTGTATAATCTATTGAAAGCGTTATTAATCATAATAATATGTGAAATTAAGAGGGAGATGTGTGGGTATTCCCTGGGAGATTTTTAGGGGTGGCAGTGGGAAAGAAGATGAAATGGAATAGATCAAGATGTACTGAGTACATATGCCAATTTTTTTAAAAGAATAATAAAAAGCTATGATAAAAGTAAATATCTGTAAAATTTTAAATAATTGTTAAAATTTCTTTATTTTTAATTTTTATATGCTCAGCATCTTGGACGATTTTTTCCTAGTCCATTTATTAAAAACTTCTAATTAGCTCATACCCTGGGCATTTTTGAATCTTCAAAATATCTCTTGCTGAGTTTTGCTGAAGGTGGTAATCCTTCCCACCTGGTCTCTGTGGTTTTCCTAGAGTGGCCTAAATTGCATGCTTTGAAATTCAGGATGTGTAGGTAGTTTAGGTCCATAATTGTTGTTAATGTGTTGCTTTCTTTAAAAAAAAACCACACAGTTGGTTACTAAACACAGCAAACAAAGGAGAGTTGTGCTAAGAAAAATTAGGGGATTTTGAGATTTAGAATAAATGGAACTTGGTTAAGTACAAAGTCCCTTTCATTCTTTTTAATGCAGCACATGCTAAATAACATCATTCAACGAGGATCTAAGGGAACCTCTGAACACTGAGCTGCCAGAATAATGCAAGAATCAAATGTCCTCTCTTTTAATGAATCCCTTTCGGTAAATGTCTATTTGTGTATAAAGTGAGTTTTCTCTACATTAGGGGCACTGAAAGCATGACAATGTTTTCACGGGGGACTGAGCTGGTTCCCGGAGTCTTGTTTCTACATAAGAGATTTAATAATTATCACCTAAAGTGGACCTAATACTGGCTGAATATGCATTTGCTGATAGAGTGCATACTTATAAAAGAAATTTTAGAAAAAAATTCTTTAATTAAAATGGAAAGCAAATCATTCTGATATTAAATTATGAAATGCCAGTTTCTTGTCACCGTATATTCATTATTCAATGACAAAAAAAGGAAATCAAGATATGAGGGGGAAATAGGTGAGAGGAGAATCACTAATTTCTCAGAAATTTCAGATGTAGTGTTCAAAGAAAAAATAAGTTTTCAAAAAAATCTTTTGTATGATGTTTCTGTTGATTCATTTATTCGTCATTTTCACCGTGGATATAAAAATACTTGTTGCCAAGTTTTGAGGAGTTCTGATGATTGTCTACAGTTAAGTTCATCCAACTTTAATGAACACAAATTAAAAATAAATCTATTTTGCTAAGAAATTTTCCCTAAAATATAATCACAGATGTATGTTAACACATGGTTTCTGTCGTGTGATTCTAATTCGTCTATAAACATGCCGTAAAGCATACAGCTGTGAAGGCTGTAGGTAGTCAAATCTTGCACACTATTTCCATAGAAACACAAAGGTTTCAATAACCAAATATAAATAAATATGATTCTAAAATATATTTGATAGTTGGTTTCAAAAGAAGAGGACAGGTTTCAGTCAATGTGCTACACAGATTAAACAAGTATTTTGCTTCAGGATGAAGTTGTTTCTCACAAACTTTACTTTACTTTGGAAGGAACTATGCTGCCCACTCTTTAAATGGATTTGATTTTAAAACATCTTTTAAAAATAATCTTTGTAGCTCATCTGGTAGGTTGAAGCAGTATTCGACAGATACCCCTATTATAATTCCACAATCAAATCAACCCTACTGAATAGTTAGTTCAAAATTTTAAAGGAAATTCCTGGAAATGAAAGTTATAATAATGGGTATGTATCATACACTTCAAGTTACATTGCACAGTGCATATTTTATAAGTTTTCATTTTGATCAGATGCTTACCTTAATATTGAGTTCAAGTATATAATAATAAGTCAATAGAGTTTCTTTAGCAAATTGATGATAAGCAGATTGACTTTTACTTTTGTTGTCACATTCCAGTTATCCATATAAGTTCCCAAATATTTCTGTTGGTTGCTTTAACAACCTGAATTCCAAATGAATCACTAACCCTCCCCATATGTCATTGGTTGTATGAAATTCAAATCCTGGCTTGAGAATTGTAGTAGATTGAGAACTGAGAAATGTCAAAGTCAAGACCATTCCTCCATGTCATACAGACCTCAGCTGTGGGAGAGAACACTCATCAGTGAAATACTCCAGGTCCAGTCAGCCTGATTTACACAGAAACACCACAGATGAATGAGAGAGATAGTGCTCTGCCTGAGAAATGCATTGGTCGTTCTGCTTTTCCATGGTCCGTTAGGCTAGTTACAGACTTGAACATTTGATGCAAAACAAAATGGACATTTGAGGCAATTATCTGAACAATTCTGGTGAAAAGAAAGCTTGTTATAGGAAAAAAGTAAGTTGGGGGAGCCTTAATTATCCATATTGAGTTTCTATATTGATCACATACACAAGACAATTGCTTGATTTGCCACTTCATTTTGCTTGGGTGGACATGGGCTAAGATAATTGAAAGCAATTAAACATAAGTGTCTCGGGACCATAAGTGACATTTATTGTTGAGTCAGGGTGGCTTTATCAATGAGTATCTCTCAGCCACCTATTTAGCCAAATATAGGAAATGCTCTCAGAAAACCTTCAGAAATGGTTTTTGCACCAGCAGATATAAAGCTCTAGTTTAAAAAAAATAGGCTTCAATGAGAAAAATTCAAGGATGGTGTTGAGAAATTACTGTGTTTACTGTAATGCATCTTTATCTTTCTAAAGATTCATGGCCTGCATTGGATTGCCTTTATGAAAAGCATGCTGTTATTTGAGGAGGAGTAGGAAAACTTCTCACTCTACATGTAGACATAAAGTGATGACTGAAATTCTGTTACACTTTGAATGAAACACAGTCATACTTGGCCCTCTTTCATAAAAGTCCACCTTAGTGGAGGCAGCTGCTACACTAAACCTCTGTGTTCTTTCTTTAAGGAGAGTGAGATATCATTTTTCCGTACAATGACAGGTTCAAACACTACCTGGAGACTCCTGGGTGCCTGGGGGAGATAACTAAGTGCTGAAGAAAGTATAAGGTTGGACTGGAAATAAATTCTGCACTCAAGACACAATTTTGCCTTGAGGTATCTAGGATGACAAGTAGGCTAGGAAGGACCAAATAAGAATTGTGAAGGACAGGATAAGGTCTCAAAGATCATCTAAAAGATGAAAGAGTGATTTTACCAATCCATATTTGCATAACATTTTCCCTCTATTGAAAATATTATTTGATGACGTGCAGTAACTTAATGTATCCAGAACATTATATTTCTACTCAAAAATAAAAGGCCTATTATTGTAGGGGAAAAAAAGTAATACTGATGGTTAGATACATCATGAAGTGTTAAGGACAGATTTTTGCATTAATAAAAAAAATCATAAATATGTTTCATTTAAGGTATCATTTTATTAATTCCCTCATTTTAGTTATTTAAAATCCAAAATACAATGGGTTTCTTGTTGCAATTTTGGATATAAATATATTTGGATAGACATGTGCCTGCTTTCTGTAATACAGCAATTTTAAGAGAAGATACAGTAATCCACAGTCAAGCACAGGGTTGACGTCTTAGAATTCAGCTGAAGAGAGGAAGGAGGGATGATAGGGGCAAGGGGGTTCAAATTATAGTGGGGAAACCCAGAGACACAGTTGATTCCATCTAGTCAGGCACTAGATTTACAGCTGGGGAACCCACATGGGGACAACTAGGTCCTCTGAATGTGGGTAACAGTTATGTGGCTTGATCTGTGGGGGTGGGGCTGGCAATGGGACCAGAACTTTGGTGGATACCATGCTAAGCCTTGATATAGGAGGGAGGGGCTTGGTCCTGCCCCAGCTTGGTGTGCCAGACTTCCTTGACTCTCTGATGGAGGCTTTACCAGCTGTGAGGAGTGAATAGGGCAGTGGGATTGGGGTTAGGTAGTGCCGTGAGAAAGAAGGGGAGGGAGGGGAACTGGGATTGGTATGCAAAAGGAAAAAATAAATTAGAAAAGAAAATGAGGACTTCTCTGCCCACCCGCCCCTAAAATCATGTCTCCTCAAACTCCTCCATTCTGTGCTCAGTGATCTACGCTGAAGAAGTGGCAGAAAGATTGTAAAAGCCAGAGAAGATGGATGACTCCAAGAAACCAGTATCTTCAAGACACGACAGGACTGATGCACATATGAACTCAGAGATTGTGACAGCATTCACAATACCAGCACAGGATCAAACCAGACAGGGTTTCAGCACAGAGAAGAGTAAGCAGACAGGGAGTTCCACCAGTAACCAAGAAGCTGTTTTTAATTGATACCTGTTAGCAGTAAATAAATAAATAAATAAATAAATAAATAAGCCGCTGTTTCCCATGGAGTGTATTGGATATATCGTGCTCACTACACAGGAGACACTGTGACCAGTAATTGTCCAACAGAAAGGATAAACCCAATAATTTTTATATGGATTTTTTTTCATTTTTTTAATTTGACTAGTTTGTCTTGATCTCATTTTTCTGTTTTAGTTTTTCTTTCTTGCTTTTGTTTTTCATTGTGTTTACTCTATCGAGATATAAAGAACATAAGTTGAGTGGATATAGAAGTAGGGATGTTCTGAGTTGTGGAGGAATCATGATTATTAAAACATTAAATTAAAAAGGAAATAAAAATTTAAGATGAATCAGCCAAACCTATCTTATTGCCAGGAAGCAAAGGGAGAAGCGGGGGACATTGCAACCCATGGTTCCCTGAAAGGATAATAACCCAATGATCAAATGATCTTCCTTTCTTGTTCCTTGGAGTCTCTACTACCACCTACAGCCTCCTTTTGGGGCTCTAAATCTTTGCTACATGAGGTTTTAAGAGATATTTAAGAATCTAGTCCATAGCCAGTGGTTTGTCACATAGATATATAACATTAATATTGAATTACCCATGATACTTACAGTTATGTTAATAGAGAATTTAATATAAATAATTGTTAGATCAAATTGAACTCACTATTGCGTAAAACTTGACATTTTACTTAGAAGTTAACTGGTTATATTTATACTAAAAATAAATATTAGCTCAAAAAATACAGAAATAAATGTGCACACAATCTGGTAATGTCACTCTCAGTGCAAGCTTCATAACAAAGTTTTATGAACTACGATGCTTAAACAAGGAGCATACATAATTAAGGCAGCAGCAGAATCAATGGCTGTTGAGGTTCCCACCTTTGTTCTAGGTCCTTTGTTGCAGAGTTCTTCCAGGACTCAAGCAAAGGCACTGACTGTTTGAATAAAGATTTTTCCTATTGACATCATTTAATGCTAAATATCTCTAAAAGACATCATATGCTAATGCCGTCACAGTAGAAGAGAGGATTTGTTAGACAGTATCCATTGTGTCCAGGGATGTAGTGCAGTATTTTAAGAAAGAGTCCAGGTTTTGACTACAATCTATTCCTGTAGTGACACCAGTGAGTTCATGTCACATCTCTACTAAAGTTTATGCTATTGAAAAAAGAAGCAGAAGAAACAGCACTTAGATTTCAGGAGAACTGATTGTACTATTTGCATTTACGTTTTTAAAAATCCCCACAGTGCTACCTGAAACAACAGATTCTCTTCTGTTCAGAGCTAATCTCACAGGCAGAAGGGGTTAAAGGCAGGCACAAATAAATTATTTTTTTTCTTAAGTTATTCATTATTTAAAAATTGATCTACTACGTGTGTACCTCTGATTTAATGTGTTGATGTCCCTCATCAATCAACTAAGAGATTGGTACAATATCCATAAAAGATACAGGGGTATTACATTGCTGGAATGATAATTATTACCCTTTAGTATAATTATATCTTACCCTGAATCAAACTGAATTAGGACAGAGCTACCATGGAGCCTACAATAGGCTTTACATGCTCATCCGACTGATGACTTTTACTCTTCTAAAAGATATGAAGCATACTGCAAATCCTCAGAGGCAATACAATTCTCTGTTTTAATGAATTCACTTGCACCCCACTGAGAATTAATTGCTTTGGAAGCAACCCAATGGTCTGGCATGCTGAGATGCCCACTGAATTCTTTTTTTTCTTTTTCTTTTCTTCTTCTTCTTCTTTTTTTTTTTTTAATAAAGAGCTCTAAGGAATAACTTAACCTCCTGAACAGGTAAAACTTTTATTTCAATTGTTTCCTTCTACCTCCTGGTTTTCCCCCTTCCTTTACCAACACAAATATTTCCACACACACACACACACACACACACACACACACACACACACACACACACTCAAATTGCTGCCAGTATTTTAAATTTTAAATACTTTCTTGCATGAGCAAAATTGGTTTATAAGCACACAGGTCAACCTTGCCCTGGTTCTCTTTATGAGTAACTTTGGCAAAAATAAAATGGTTTTTGTTTTTGTCATTTCATTTTTGTTGTTTACCTGTTGAATATGCGTAAAGGCAAATAAGACTAAAGGCTTCGTGTGATGTCATATGGAAACCTACCACTCATAGAAGATTCCTAAAATATATACACATATGAAAGGTATTTAAATGGAGTCACCATATAATGAAGTAGATAATTACTCAGACACCTCATGCTACTAATACCTCTATTAACAGGAATCTGTTACATTTTGTTGAATCTTTGGCCTAATATCTTTCATAAATTCCTTCAAATGCCACAACTTATAATCAAAGCTATTGGTTATTCTTTGTCACCTGATATTAACGCCTTATTTCATTACTAAGGAAATAACTTGCTTATATACATTTCACCAATATGAGTAACAAGGAAAACATAGGCAGGAATCCTAAGGTTCATGGGAGAAAACACACAAGTCCAGCGTGGCGGGGCAATCAGGTAGTGCCATATTTCCCCTAGCAATGGTACAGCTTAATTTCATAAAAAAAAGTTTACCATTTTGTCAGTTAATGTAGTATCCAACTGCCTTCAAAGTGTTTATTTACATACAGATAATTTAGAAACACTGTAATTCACACTTTCAACTGAAGAAGGTTCTTTTTGCTTTAGACAGACAATTAGAATAGTGCCTAGCATAAGTGCAGAGGATGGGTGAGTGTTTTGTTCACATCTCCAATAAGAATACTTATAACACCCAGTGCTCTGTGACTAGCAAGGAAGGGCGTTTGCAGAAAGAGTCTAAGAACTAGAATGCTGCCATAAAATAGTGTCTTCTTGGTGCAACAGGGAGCTTTCACCTATATTTTCTCAAAGGTGTGGTTGGCTATACAAGACCTGCACTGGAATTAGTTGGTTTTACTCTTTATTCTTTGGGGGCCCCACCCAACTCCCAAATGAAATACCCTCAGGTTTACTCTTTTTTATGAACGTCTCACCATAATTTGGCTTGTTTCTAGCCAGCTTTTCCTAAAATTACCCCTTCTTTCTTTTGCCTCTTGACTTTTACCTTTCTCTATTTCTGTATATTTTTTTTCTTCTTATTGCATGTCTAGCTGTATGGCTTAATGGCTGGCCCTATCTTTTCTTGTTCTTCCATTTCTCTTCCCATATATCATCTCCTACTTATTCTCTCTGCCTACCAGTTCTGCCTATCCTTTTTCCTTCCTTGAGATTGGACTTTCAGATTTTTCTTAGACCAATCAGGTATTTTAGACCAGCAATCTAGCACAGTTTCACAGAGTTAAACAATTGCAACATAAAAAAGCAGCACATCTTTGCATTACTACACAAATATCTATAGCATAAACAAATGTGACACATCTTAAAGTAATATTCTATAACATTGCACAAACTAACATCAGTCAGAATTTTATCACTAATGTATGAAGGATTCAGAAGTCCTATCTCAGTTTAATATATTATAAACTGTCAATGACTGTTGAGATAGTCAATGTTTTTAACTAGATATATGCCCTAGGTTCAGCTGTATATCCATGTGCATACATACAAGCAACACTAATTGACTAATCATGATCTACGAGTGTGTACCTGGATGTTTGTTTGTGTGTGTGTGTGTGTGTGTGTGAGAGAGAGAGAGAAAGAGAGAGAGAGAGAGAGAGAGAGAGAGAGAGAGAGAAATACAGAAGAAGAATAGAGTCTGTGAGAAGGACACAGGAAGAGCTGGAAGGGAAAAATGCAGGTATAAGTAATGAAAATGAGCTGTGGAAGAAATAGTGCTGAGAATAATAGAAACAGTGTCTTTCAAGGAAGAGTACACTAATTGTGATCCAATACAAAAATATTTTACAAGTACAGAATACAATTAAGCAGAATGTATTTAAGAATATATATATATGAATGGAATATAAATTTATTTATGAATATATAATATATAATATATGTAACTATTGATATACAAGAGGCCATGAATTGAAAGGGAGAAAGAAAGAAGAAAAGTGGTGTGGAGCATATGCTGTTCCTCCAGCCAAGAGCCTTTAAGAGACCACGTGAAGTGCTGTGAGACAATGTTCTGCATCCTGTCCACTGTATTTTAATAAATGTTGATTGACCAGTAGCCAGGAAGGAAGTAGAGGTGGGGCAACAAGAATGCTGGGAAGAGGGAAGCGCCTTCTGCAGACACAACCCAGCCACAGAAGAAGTAAGGTGTGACTGCCTTGCTGAATAAGGTACCAAGCCACGTGGCTAACATAGACAATAATAATGGGATTAACAGAAGTTGTAAGAGTTAAGAAGAATTCTGAGCTACTAGGCTAATCAGTTTATAAATAATGTAGACCTCTGTGTGATTTCTTTGGGACTTAATGGATGCAGAACGGGGCTGCACAGAAAACAGCCCAAAACAGAAAAAAAAATTTCTCAGCCTACAGAAAAATTCTAGGAAGGGTTTGAAGGGAGAAATGGGAGAAATAATGGTGTGGGAAGTCCTTCTGTGTATGTGTTGCTTTTATTAGTTAATGAATAAAGAATACATTTGGGGCAGTGGCTTAGTAGAGTAGAGCTAGGCAGGAAAACTAATCTGAATGCTGGGAAAAAGAAGGCAGAGTCAGTTAGGAGCTATGTAGCAGCCAGAAGAGAAAGACAGGAGCTGTCAGCTGGAACCTTGCCAGTAAGCCATGAACCTCATGGGAAAATATACAATAAGGGAAATGGGTTAATTTTGGATGTAAGAGCTAGCTAGCAATATGCTCAAGCTATTGGTCAAATAATTTATACTTTCAGTGTGTTTTTTTGGGGGGGTCTAAGCAGATGGGAACAAATAAGCAGACTCATACTAAAAATTATATAGTAATTATCTCACAATAAAAATATGTTAAATATATTGTAATCATTTGTGAAATTCTCAAAAATTTAATATATGTAATCTATTTAGAAAACATTTCTTCCTATTAATTTTCTCTACTTCAAAATTAATATACTACCCATAATAAAGAAAGAATATTGACAGCAAACATAGAATCTTGATGTGGAGACCCAAAGTGTTAGCCTATTCCACTTTATCTGAAAGTCGAAGAGTTAGATAATTTTGCTCTCTCAAAGCTGTTGACAAGTGTGGCCACACACCATGACCTAGAGTGTAGTTACTTGGTGTTTTAGAAATTAAGATGGCCCATAGATGTAGACCTGCTCTACCCCGACCAAAGGTCAGAGAATTCAAGCATACTTCTGCTCCTTTTGGAATAGGAGGTTTGACCTAGATAGTGGCTGTCTTCAGGATACTTGGTCTAGGGTGTGTTCACTGCCTAAAGGACAGAATTCTTAACTCAGGATATAGTTGCTTGATGTTTCAAGTACTGAAGCAAATAACTCTTCTGGTTGTCTTGTCTTTTGTATTATGTTAAAAGAGTCTTTGGCCTTGTTTCCCCCTTTTGTGTGGGATATAAATAGTATGGAAAAATTCAACATGAGTGAACTTTGAAATAAGAAGTCAGCATTCAATAGTCACTGAGTTGCCTCACTATTACTATCTTGTCTCTCTGTGTTTCTTCCTTCCTTCCTTTCTCTTTTTTTTCTTTTTGGTTTTTGAGACAGGGTTTCTCTGTATCTTTGGAGCCTACCTTGAAACTAGGCCGAGTAGACCAGAATGGCCTTTAACTCACAGAGATCTGCCTGCCTCTTCCTCCAAAGTGTTGGGATTAAAGGTATGTGCCACTGTAGGTACACAGGTCGTTCCCCATTTTGCCCGACGTGCTATGCAGGGCCGTTCTGCTTCCTGGTTCCACTGTACCAGCTTGAGGGTGTAGCATAGAGAGAACTCGCCCTCTCCTGTTATGATAATTTCACCTATGGACCAAGGGTATAGCTTAGAGAGAACTCTCCCTCTTCAGTTATGGTAATTCCACCTGCAAGCAAGGTTCTCACTGCAGGCAAGGTTCCTGGGTCAGCTTCTCTCTGACCCTGAGCACGGCCACCTGGCTTCCTCTTTTCTCTGTTCAACTGCTCTCTGACCTTGGGTGCAGCCCCCTGATTTTTCTCTTTCCTTGTTCCTGATGGGGGGCTGGTGTCTTTCTGCCCCACAGTATATATACCCGACTTATGCTTAATAAAGTTGCCATTTGCCATTTCCTCTCTTGGTGAATGAGCCCAGTCTCTTGTGTGTGTGTCTGTTTCAACCCTTTAGGATATTAATCCATTCTCGTGGGCTCGGTTCGGGAAAGCCGCATGCCTGTTTCGAGGTTCGGGTGTTCACAGAAAAGTGCGGAGGCAACATGCCACCACTGCCTGGTTGCGTTTCTTTCTTATCTCTTTTCCTCATACTTAACATTTCTAATCCTCTTTCTCCTGTCCTGGAATGTACCAACAGGTCATTACTAGGTTCACAGCAAAGGTCACCCCCAAAAGTGACTCCCAACATCTTGGAAAACATACAGACTTTATGGGAAGAAAGACATTTGTTGAGACTATAATTTTATATTAAATTTATACAGCTCACAATTTCAAAATTCATTTTGGATAAACTATAGTAATAAAACTATCCCTGATGGTTGTTACAAAAATGAAATAATTATAAACTTTCTGTTTGTGCACATTTAATTAAAACTGCCCCCATCATGTTCTCTTTGTGGAGCTGTTGAAGGATATAGCTTAGAGGGTAAAGTCAGAGGGAAGAAACGCAGACTTGAATTTAGACTCTCCACTCTGCCCCTTGAGCAGATTTGGGATAGTTACTTTGTGCTTCAATATCAACATCTCTAAGAGGAACTGTTACTACCTTAGCACAGGTAGTACTAAGTTTGTACTAAGTTAATCCAAAATGATAAGTACATTAAGGGCAGAACCTTTACTGTCCTTGGCAACTCTATCCACTAACTTACATGGTAGTAAGGTTTAAATTCAGTATATTTTTGCATATTTTTCTGCTTCATTTCCATTATCTGAAGTTTGTGTTGCTATTATTTTATGTGAATGAGAGTAGACATGCGTAGCTCAACAGACAATTTTCTGTACTCAGTTCTGTCCCTTCATCATGACTTCTAGAGATCAAATCAAGTTGTCAGACTTTATGGAGCAAGTACTCTAACCTCTTGAGATATCTTACAGGTCCTCCTTTTAAATGCAATTTTTAAAATAATAAATTTCCTAAACAATATGTATATCTGTGACCAATTAAAGTCATATATAATCATTTTTTTAACCTAATTGAAATGGTTGTTTCATGGATGGAAACAAAAAGACATAATCACATGGAATTCACCTACACATTTTCTCAGTCTATCTCTCATTTTGGCATTTGATGTAATTCCTTAGACAAGATGTAGATAGATAGATAGATAGATAGATAGATAGATAGATAGATAGATAGATAGATAATAGATAGATGGCTCTAGATGAGTGAATTACAGAGTTTGGGTCATACAATTTGGGCTTCAGAAATGCACTCTAAAATCATCCTGTGGGCCTTTCTATAGTTTGTTTCTTTACTAAAATTGCTAGATGCTAGGTTTCTCCAGGTAATGCAATTAGAGAAAAAAAAGAACAAATTGAAAAGCAGGCCATCATCTACTTGTATGTAAATGTGTAAAATTATAAAATATTTTAATGTTTTAAAATACTGGACAAATTTCTTTATTTTAATTCTTAATGTTTTACAATGTCTTCATATTCTTTGAGTGACAGCTCTTGTCATTATGCAGTTTTTGCTAAGGTCATCATTTTCTGGAAATTTTAAGGGTACAACTTGTTTGTCACATCTACGGGAAACTACATGAAAACACACATCCTGATTTTCCGGATTTTGCAAGCTTTTCTGTTGTTGATTGTTTTACTCTTTATTCTTTTGGCTTTTGGGAAGAGCCCACTACTCAGCTCCCAGAAAGAATCACACATGGAAACTTATTCTTTTTTATGAATGCCTGACCTTTGCTTGGCTTATTTCTTGCCAGTTTTTCTTAACTTAAATTATCCTATCTACCTTTTGCCTCTGAACTCTCACCTTTTTTGATTTTACTCTTACTCTATGGCTGACCCGTAGCTTGTTCTGTCTTGCTCCTTCTTCTCATTCCAGATTTCTCCTTCTACTTATTCTCTCTGCATTCCATCCTCCTGTCCCACTACTGACTGTTCAGCTCTTTAGTAGACCCTTGGGTGTTTTAGACAGGCAAAGCAACACAGTGTCACAGAGTTAAATAAATGCAACATAAAATAATGCAATGCATATTTGCATCATTAAAACAAATGATCCAGAGCATAAACAAATTTGCACATCTTAAAATAAATTCTACTACACTTTTCACTCTCCCAGCCGTAATTTTTTTTTTTCCTGAGACAGTAGTACTAATATAGGCTGGGCACTCTGCATTTGCTCTCTGATTTTTGCCTAATTGAAGATCTCTCTAATATTCTTCATTAGCTTCAAAAGAAATCTTCTTTAATGAGGTGTGAGGCCAGTATTTATCTATGGGTATAAAAAATATGTATTTATAATGTAGTCTGACATTATGTTGGTTTACATAAATGACAGAAAAATCCTGCTCTCCCTTGTTTATGACCTCTCCAACCAAGCCCCTTCACAATATGCATCTAATTTTAATCATGCAAAGCTAATGCTCCATTGTTATAGATGGTAAATATGGAATTCTCTAAAATAATATTCACTTTGAGGACATAGTTGGGATACAGCACATACACACCTAACCAGTTGAAGCTGGATCAGCTTTTCAATTGCTCATGACTAGGTAATTGAAACGTTTTGAATAGAATCTGTTTAACTTTGATTTTTGTTTGGGGCAGCCAAACCTATTTGATTGTTCATAGAGGGGTTTAAGTGTTACTTGATTGCTTAATACAGGTGGGGATCTGAAGTTGTTAGCTGCATTGGAAGAAGAGTTTTTGTGAATAACAAATTAAGAAATTCAGGTAAATAAGCTTCATTGCCAAGTGCATTATTGGAAAAAAGAGTGTGCACAACCCAAGTTAATACAGTTCCAGGTTAAAATGTCTTTATATACTTGCCTACCTCAGCTCTGAATGTGCTCCCACCATGCCCTGCAAACATGTAAACATTTACAACCATAATAACCACGTATAGTCCTTTCAGGACATGTGATAAAAAATCTTAAAGAAATCTACTTTAAAATGCAACTTTTCTCTCTCTTTTAGTTTCCTTACGTAGAATGTCTGCTTTTAGACCCATTCATTTTCCTTTAAATTTTATACTTATATTTTTCTTAACAACCAAATAACATTCCTTTGTGTACATAGTCAGATTATATAAGTATTTGAACTGTCAATGGACATCTTTGTTGTTTCCATTTCCTGGATTTTACCACCAGAGCAACAGTGAACATGGATCTTTTCAGTAGGACATGGAATTTTTTGCGAATTTGCACAAGAATGATCTAGATAGGGCATGTGGAAGAATTATTCTTAAATTTTTGAGAAAAAGTTACAGATTTCCACAGTGGCTGTACCAGTTTACACTTCCCAAAACACTGAAGGCTTTCTTTCCCCTAAATCAACACCAGCATTTGCTGTTACTTGTTTGTCTGTTGTTGTTGCCATTCTGACAGGGGTAAGATAAAATCTCAGTGTAGTTCGAATTTGCACTTCTCTGGTGTAGAAGAAATTGGATATTTCACAAATATTCCTTTGCCAATTATTTAATTTTTTGAGAATTCTCACTTTAATACTGGCCCCAAAATTTTATAGTTTTTTCTTTTGAGTTTTTGTTGGTGTGTGTGTGTGTGTATTTACTTTGTATGTTTTAGATATTAATGTTTCCTAAGTAAAATGGTTAGTAAAGATTATTTCCCATTTTGAACACTACATTTTCTTTCAATGCATGGTTTCTTTTACTGTATAGAAGCTTTTTAATTTCATGATGTCCCAATTCTCATGTGTGCAACTTTATACCATTAGCACCAGGGTCTTGTTCAGAAAGCTCTTTCTTGTGACAGAAAGTTCAAATGCTTGCCCTATTTTATTCTTCTTTTCAGATTCTGAGTGTTAGTTTTATTTTGATATTTTTTTATCCATTCAGATATTTGTGATGACATTTCGCTATTTTACACCTACAGATAAAGTTTGAGAAGCATGATCTGTTGAAGATGTTCTTTCCCCACTTAGTTGGATTTTTTTGATTTTTGAAGAGTGCAATTAATACATGAATCAAATTTTATTTCATCATTAATGTGTTTGTTCATACAGCCAAAAATATACAAATAGCACAAATTGAAGTCTATCCATATGTGCCTGTGTTAATGTGTGCATGTGTGTGTTTGTGTGTGTAGTGTGCTTGTATATCAAAAAAAATCACATGGAGTTGGGAGGATGAGAAGTTAGGGATGGAACTTGGAATAAGTTAAGAAAGCATAAAAATTATCAAAAATATTATATTAAATTTTAAGATGTTCAATATAAAATAAAACTGGCTTAAATATATAATGCTTTCAAAAATGCTATCAACTTTGTAAAATTATTTTATGATGTTAAATAAGAAAAAATGGAGTTCTTCAATGCCTGTGAGAGGCTGAGGATGAATAGGTGAGGTGAATGAGAAGTTTACTTAATGGACATCTTTTATTTCTCTGTTTAAAATAAACACTTAATCTTTTCAAATAAGAGATGCAAATTTCTTTTTTTCTGTTTTTAAGAAACATGAGCATATGAATAATTAGCTCTATAATCATTGTTAATAGGCAGATACATTCATTTTTACTCTAAACAGAAAATACACCTTAATCCATGAAATCAGGAGCAGCCTCCACATACCATACTTTAGTACTTCTCCCCTAGAAGATATTGATTTCTTAACAAGATGGAAATGTTTACAGACACTGAATTCAAGATTTAAGGAGTTTTGTTCATATCAACACCAGTTTTAAAATCAATTAAATGCACATATCTAAGCACATTCATTGTTCATTATCTGTGGTAAGACTTTTAACACTCTATTAATACATATAAACACATATGTAATACCATATATATATATATATATATATATATATATATATATATATATATATGTTGCCTACACTGGCTTATATTAGGTCACATATGTAAAGTCAATCTGATTATTCTAAGTTGATGAGAACATATTTAAGCAATATGTATCATGATCCTGCTCTGACTTCATTAGTTATTAATAATGTTATAAAATTGTTAAAATGTGAAAGTTTACTGCTATCTTTTTAAATATGTTTATTTATAAATGTATAATGACATTCATAAAATTTACTCAACTCTATATTTGGTAAAGTTTAGACTTATTTTGGTTCACCTTAGTCAATTTTACAAAATAACTTTTTTGTTTAATATAATGCAAAGAATACACAGAAACAACATTAATAGTATCTTAGTGCAAAGCATTTTAAGTGATCTAATCTACCTGTATATGTCCAGATTTAGAAAAATATTATTGTGGAAAATAAAATAGAATCTGCCCATATTAAGTCACAATGACCCCACAGCTATCAGAACACTACAGAAAAACATAGCGAGTCTGTAATATACATTAAATGTTCAAAATAGCCTGATTTTTACCTTATCCTTTTGCAAATCTTGATCTAAGGAAAACTATAATAAAAGCTACTGTACTTTGTTGTTCCTTTTTGCAATATAATTAAGAGTGAGCCCTATTATTTCATGACAATGGAAGAGCTATTGACCATGCTGCTTTTGAAATCCTGCATCGCACAAAGCATTTTCTAATGATGTCCTTGACTAAAGAAAAGAAAATCGACTTGACCTAATTAAAAACTCAGAAGATTCTCTCTATTATTTCATCATAAACCTTCTGTGGGCTCTCTGCCAATTAAAGAATGGTCAGTTTTAAGAAATCTGTCACATGAAGATGGAATGATACAAAGTAAAGTAAGGTAAATTAAAAGACTTTAGATTTGTCAGACTGTAAAAATTCGGAGCACAATGTGTACCAGTGAAAGCCTCAAAATGGAGCACATTCTTCTTTGTTCAAGTCAAGTACTGAAGATCAAGAAAAAGACATGGCTGTGCTGAGATGAGTGAGCAAGAGTACAATAGCATCGTTCTTCAAACATAATTACTCCAAAGCTCAGTCAATAATGAAACACTTCTAGTTACCTTGGTACCATCTTTCAATCCTCTTTCATTTTCTACTATAATGAGATAACCTCAGAATTCTTTCTAGGTGAATCCAGAGCCAATGAGTTTTAGAGAGCTTGGGACGCTTTCAACTGGCAGGCTTTTCAAAGTCATAAAATTTCAAATTCATACACGTATTTGAGAAATTCAAAATATGAAAGGAAACTGATGCTCCTGCAATGCCTTCAAAACGCTAACCAAAGTCACTATGGATTAACATATCAACATGAATTTTCATAAAATCTTTGACATTAATCTTTCCATTTTTTATCATTGCAGTTTTAGAATACTATGTTTTCCCCAGTGCTCTGCGTTTCTTTATTACACTGTATGAATATAGTTCAACAGTTTCCATTTCCTTTTTTTGAGTCTAGTATTTATAACAATGATTTTTCCCTGTTATTAACTTTTGATCTTATAAACCAGTTTTAACTGGTGCTTATCTCATGATATTGCCTCATTCTCACTTAAATATGGCTTCACAAATGCAAAATTTATTTCTTATCTTAGCCAATTTTTTAAAAATGCAAACTTTTTCTTATAAATTTACACAAAATTTGTATAGATTTAGTATAATTATTTTCTAAAATGCTTGGGTTTACAATTTTTTTTTAACCTTAGGGCTTTCATTGTTTGGAATAGTTGCATAGACTGTAAATTTCAGAATCCCTTGTCTGAAAGTCTGCATTTAAAATTCAGGGTGTTTATACTAAAATTTGTAATGTTTTATTAATATGATTGCAATTTTTGATTGAACAGATTTTAAAATAAAACCTTTCTATCTCTGTCCTAAAGTTTTCTACTATAAGTTCCAAAGTGCCCTTAAGCTTCATTACAAGGTAAACTCTGTTCCCAGTCTACTCCTCCATGAAAATGAACCATTTTCTTCAGACAAAGAATGTTTCTCTTCAGGTCTGATCCATTGACATTGTTTATATTATTCTTCTTTATAAGACATTTAATATTGTCTCAACAAAGCAACCTTAGCAACCAATCATTACTAGTCTCTTTATGCTTTCATATTTCTGTTTCTGTTTCCATTATGTAAATTCTAAGATTTCTGATTAATTAAAATATAATGAATTTGTTTGGACTTTTCCATGACTTTATGATATATTTTCCATTTTTTATGATCTACTATATATATGATATTAGTGTTAGTATTAGTTCTTCTTTGAACTTACAAAGTTATATGTTCCATGTAAACTACATTAATTTTTATCTGAACATCTGTGAGAGGAATTTTGAGTCTGTTTTGGAAAACATAGCTGGTTAATGATCTCCTTTGGAAGACTAAATCCATGAAAAAGAAGCTTCTACAGCAAGGTTAATTGGTTTACAAAAATTAAGTCATCAGTGTCTCAGGCAAAGTCAAGGAGTAGGAAATAAAAGGTTCTATTGAAGAGGAGACCAGATTGAATACTAAAAAGAAAAAAAATCATTGAAGACACTCTTATATATAATAAGCAGGAAAGGATTTCTAATGGAGATTAACCTTCTGTTTTTGCTAAAAAGCATAAAACTGTTTCTTCTTCCATTTTCAATCAATATCCACACCGCATTCAACACCAAGAACACTGAGGAAATTGTCACATTGCTGACTAGTCTCAAGAGTCCAAGGCAGTCAGATAACAGGTGAATTGCAACAAACTTTAAAATTATTGAAAAATATCTAAGTATCATGAAAGAATAAGCAATTCAACTTCAAGAGATGGTGATAGATTGTGTATTGAATTAAACCAATTCAACCTTTTAATAGTGATCACAGATAAACGTTGACATGGAGTAGATACACAGGTAGGCTCAAACTTTGAACTATTTCTGAACTTGTACAAAATAATGAACAGAAAATTAATTGAAATGAGTCTCATGTGTGTTTGTGTGTATTGTTTTGTCCTAGATATTTAATATGTGTTTTTTGTGATTGTTACAGTTACTGTTCTTGTTTCTTAAATGATTTTATGTGCAAATCAGCCTGAATGTCAAATAGAATATTTGCACATTTCCATTCAAGCTTAGACTTCAAATTGGTAGCAATGCAGTGAGCCAATGACCAAAATCATTAAAAACCATTGCGTTATAATTGGAAAACTAAAAATTTTAAAGATGACAAAATAAAAAGGCACTAAGTATCTAAAATGTAGTAAACACACCCAATTCTACAATTTTACTTTACACATACATTAAGAAAACAGCAACAGAGGAGAGAATTCACTCATGCAGCAGTGTACTTGTGAGCAAGTTGGGGAATAAATGTTGCTTAGTATAAAAAGCTTTGCTGCTTAGGAACCAATCTACTAGATAGGTGCCAAATTAACTGATAATTACCCTAGTTTAAGCTAGCCATACTGCTCTGTACTGATAAGTACTTGAAAAATAGCATTGTAATAATTGCTCAAATTTCTATTAAATGACAAAAACCTGTACAAATCATAGAAATACAAAAACAAGCATACTGCTAATGAAAGTTATTTCTTTTTAAGAGAATTACATCTCTTTAAAAACATTGCTTCAAGCAATTCAATTGATAACTGAAATCCACATTTATGCTATAGGTTATGCTTAGATAATGCCTCTGTCGCACAAGCCCAATATTTAGTCAAAAGATGAGGCAAACTATTTGGATAGAAAGGTTTAGAATACAAACCACTGCTAATGCTTGGCATTCCCAAATTGATTTGATTGAAAACACATCATTTATATTACCTTTTCTTCTTTTTTCTTAACTCTTTGACAGCTACAGAATACTTAAATATCATGCAGAATTTGTTGGCTCTCATTACTGTGAAGCACATATAGACATAATTCTTGCTGCATAATTCTTTCAGTTCCTAGAAAATTTATCAGAAATATAAACTTGCTGCATTAGTCAATTTGTAGACACCTATTAAATATCGTATGATTACACATTTGATACACAGAGAAACAGGAATTTATTGTAAGTTTTTACAGTCTATTCAAAAAGTAAAATCCTCCTCCAAAATTCTATATAACATTATCCCATTTTTTTCTTCTGCAGTTAGTTAACACTTTATATTTTCTTTTTGTTAATTTGAGTAATTATTTTTAAATTTGAAAGAAGGAATGTGATCTACTTTGTCTAAACACAGGCAATTAGCTGTAAATATACCTTTAAAAGTTCTTTACAGAGTGTACCTTTTTAAATATATATGAACATACACTTTGTGGTGAAGAGACATTGTCAGTATATTGCTTTATACAATCTCAGAGCTACTGACACGGTGTTTTTGATAACTTAAGATGGCAAACAGTTTGAAACCCTATTGAAACTCAGTGAATCCTCATTGAAAACTCAAATTAAGTTGCATTTTACTTTGTATAACATATGAGAGATGAAATTGTGAATTTATGATGAATTCTTTGAGTTTAGTCATCTTTAATGTACTTTTAATGTATATCTTTAATGTATTATTCTTCGATTCGATTCTTCAGGGGTCTTGATGCTGAAAAGTAAAATACTTAAGTTTAAATGCCTTCAGTTCCATGGTATTGATACTGTTTGAAAACAAATCACTGTACAATTCTTACATCTGCCACAAAGAAGGAAAATTGCTCAACATCTAATTCAAAGCATATTACATTGTTTCATGCATGTCAATAAATCTTCAAGGTTGGATATTCATATACTAATAGGATTATATTCGTCTGTCTAAGGTACTTCAGCTCCCATGATCCCAACACAGTCAGAAGTCAATCTCTGTGGATTGATTGATCCTTTGCTCCTCTCTCTTTTTGACTGGACTCTGGGAGTTCAGCCCGAGGGTTAGATGTGAATTTCTGCATCTGCTTCCATCAGTTGCTGTATAAAGGTTCTGTGATGACAATTAAGATACTCATAAATCTCATTACAGGGGAAGGCCAATTCAGACACGCTTTTCAATATTGCTTAGAATATTAGCTGAGGTCATCTTTGTATATTCCTGGGAATTTCCTTAGTACCAGGTTTCTCGCTAATCCCATAAGGGCTGCTTCTATCAAGATATGTCTTTCCTTGTTCTTCTTCTCTGTCCATATCCTAACTCAACTCACCTGTTCTCTCATGTTCTTCTCCCTACTCCCCTTCTTCCCTCTTTCTCCCCTTCCACCCTCCCCTCAAGCTCTCAATTTCCTCAGGAGATCTTGTCTATTTCCTCTACCCAGGAGCATCCACGTATGCCTCTCTTAGGAATCTCTTTGTAACCTAGCTTCATTGGTGTTGTGGACTGTAGTTTTGTTATCTATCCTTTATGTACAAGATCTACTTATGAGTAGGTAATATCATGTTTGTATTTCTAGATCTGGGTTACCACAACCAAGATTTTTTTTTTCAGCTCCATTCGTATGCCTGCAAGACGCTGACCCGAACTGATAGGAATTCACTGACTCCAGACAGACAGCTGGAGAACCTGCGTAGGACTTAGCTAGACACTCTGAATGTGGGTGACAGTTGTGTGGCTTGGGAAGGTTGTAGGGCCACTGGAAGGGGAACCAAGATTTATCTCTAATGCATGAACTGGCTATGTGGAGCTCATTTCCTATGGAGGGAAACCTTGATCAGTCTAGACACAGGTGGGAGGACTTGAGTCCTGATTCAAGAGACTTGGGGAGGCCATACTCTCTCAGAGGAAAAAATGAGGATGGGGTAGGGGCAAAGTGGGAGGAGCGAGAGGAGAGGAGGGAGCGAAAACTGGGATTGGTATATAAAATAAAAATAAATAAATAAATGAATAAATAAATTAAAACAACAATCATTTTGTTCACTTTGAAACCAGTTCACTTTGAAATACAAGCAACTCTGTTCATTCATTAAAAAGAAGACATCGATTAAAAAATTGGGGCATATGAAATGGATACTTTTATATTTAATATGGAAAATAGTCCAAAATATTTAAAATTAAATCAAATCAGATAATATCATGATAATTCTGTATGATATATTAAAAATAAACACAGTTTATATAACTTTCCAGATCTGTATCTGTATGAAAGAAAGCAAAGAGAATATGTGTTAATAATCTCCTTTTGTGAATTCAGATTTACACATTATATTTTACCTTATCATATTATGCTTTAGAAATTTAAAGTTATGTTATCAGAAATGAATTTAAATGACTTTATTTTAACTCAAAAGAAAGGACTTAATGTCTGGAAGCAGTAAACCTAGCTAAATTCTAAAGGGTGGAGAGACAAGAAACTTCAGAAAACTTTCTACAGCCATTTCTTTAAACTAATATAATTTCTAACTGTACTGAAAATAATTATCCATATATGCATAGATAGCCATAGCTCTCATTTAACATTAAGAATTTTCTTTTTCTTTTTGCTACAAATGAAGATTAAAGTGATTTTCTATTGTGATTTCATCTTGAATTACCTTAAATTATCTATATGGTTGTGAATATTGGCTGAATATGCCCTGAAGTTTCATGATCATAATTAGTACATGCCTAGATGATTTCAAGTCCAAAGATCTTACTATAGCCACAGATTCTATACCCATTGTCATATCATCTGAGATACAAAGAATACCCCCTTGATGGGCCTAGATGCTACAGGAAGTCTCTTTCTATGCAGGAACTCACTAGGCAGCACATAAAATGAAAGAAAATATTTGCCAGATATTAATATAAGAAAAGATTATTCTAAGAATATCCAAGAACTCAAAAAATTGGATATTAAGAAATTAAAAAATGCAGCTAACATTAGGCTACAGAATTTTAATGTTCCTTAAAAGAAGAAATGCAAAGGGATAGGAAATATTTTTAAAAAATGTTTTAATTTCCATATCTCTATTTATTAAAGGTATTGGAAACTTTAAGATAAATATTTTAGCCATGTTAAGATTCCTAGCCAAATTTAAATTGGTTTATTTGTTTTCTACACTCTTCTTGAGTTATTTATGATTTTGAAGCATTAATCCTCTGTTAGATGTACAGGTGGTAAAATTTCCTTGGTATTCTGTGGCATTTATCTTCACATGATAGATTGTTCCTTTACAGAAATTTTTAGTTTTTTGAAGTCTTATTTGTCAATTTTTGGACATAATTCTCAAACAAATTGATTCCTATTATGATAGTCCTTTTCACAAAATGGATTTTAGAAAAATGAAGACATTTATGATGTGGCATTCCCCTCTGTATGCTGTGAATATGTTTTATTACCATTGGTTAAAAAAGAAGCTGATTTGGCCTGTGTCAGGGCAGAATGGAGGTGGGCAGGAAAACTATACTGTATCCAGGGAAAAGGAAGTTAGGCAAGAAGCCATGCAGCTGCCAAAGGAGAAATATGCAGAATCATACCCAGTAAGTCACAACCTCATGGAAAAACACAGATGAATAGAAATGGGTTAATTTAAGATGTAATAGTTAGTTAGAAATATGCCCAAACCATCAGCCAAACAAAGTTGTAATTAATATAATTTTGGTTGATTATTCTGGTCTTTGGGGCCAGAACACACAAAAGCAGTCTCTGACTTAAACTAGTGCCCAATATTCAGGAATGTATGTCAACATAAAGCCCAAAAAAGGGGGAAAAAGAAAGAAAAAAAGAAGAAAAGAAGGAAGGAAGGAAGGAAGGAAGGAAGGAAGGAAGGAAGGAAGGAAGGAAGAAAGGGCTTCTAGACTTACAAAAACAGGAGTTAATTGGGGAAAGAAGGAAGGAAGGAAGGAAGGAAGGAAGGAAGGAAGGAAGGAAGGAAGGAAGGAAGGGAGGAAGAAAGAAAGAGAGAAAGAAAGAAGAAAGAAAGAAAGGAGGGAAGGAAGGTAGAAAGAAAGAAAGAAAGGAAAAGAAGGAAGGAAGAATGGAAAGAGAGAAAGAAAGAAAGAAAGAAAGAAAGAAAGAAAGAAAGAAAGAAAGAAAGAAAGAAAGAAAGGAGGAAAGAAAGAAAAAGGGCTTCTAGACCCACAAAAACAGGAGTTAATTGGAGTTTCTTGGTATCCTCATTTTTTCAGATAGTCTCTGTTGCTGAGGGCAAGCAGAGGCATGACTTTTTTAAGAACTGGCTTCCTGGTTCATGCTGGGGACAACAATGGCTCTGGCTCTTTGGGTGGTCCTGCTACAGAGCACTTAAATTGAATTTGTGAGTAGAATGCTGAAAGTTGCTTAATGATAAATATCTATCCACTGCAATTCTGAAGCTGGGGCTGTGAGCATGGTTCCCAGAGCTGGCAATAAATATATCACCACTATGGAGGAATGGGTGGAGTCAAAGACAAAGGCACAACCTCAGTTCTAGCCATGTCATTTAGCATTTTAAGAAGTACTCCTGGTCAGAAACGGATTACAGATGTGCAATAAAGACAGATTCAGACAAAAAAAAAAAAAAAACAAAAACGGATATAGGCAGTTATATAAAGAAAAAGAAATAAAAGAAAGCCTTTAAAGACATGGTAATAGTAATTTAAAAAGCCATATAAAGATGGAAAGTATACAGAGAGTCTGGATTATGTGTAATATTGTGTTTTTTGACATTTTTTACTACAGAGAGATATTTGATTCTGTGGACTGCTAAGTTAAATCAATATCTATCTATCTATCTATCTATCTATCTATCTATCTATCTATCTATCCATGTCAAAGGTATCTTGATTTCAAAATTTGAGTTTAAGGATATGTTGCTTTGGAAAAGAGGTTAAGCTTTTGCTTCCACAATAGAGGAGAACCTGTAGATTCCTTCTAAGCTAATGTGGTTTGATTTAACAAGAGTCCTTTAAAAGGTATCTATGAACCTTAAAACTACTTTCTTCAACAAACAACAAGAAACAATTTGGATAAAACAATGCCCAAATTCTCAAAATGATTGTTTATAAATGTTTGTTTTTATTTAAAATGGAATGTGATATATAAATGAATACTTTATATTGGTATGGACTTTGGTTTATTAATACAAATTTCAGGTCAATTTTGTTATATGTATATTTCTGCTCTTGTTTAAGGTAATAAGTTTATGATGCATATTTAAAGTGTAATGTATCATTAAATACAGATTAATAAATAGTAATCTATAATGATCAAACTTTTAATTGCATTAGTTAGGTTTTGTAGATATACAAAGATATATTTCAGTTAGACAGATAATCTTCATCACTTCAAAGACATGCACAATATGAAATTTAAAATGTTTTAAGAATTTAGACTTTTCTTGACAGTGAGACCTGCCTGTTTTAGGCAGTACCAATTACTTCAGAGACGTTGATGGATATTGTAGAAACTTGTTAGGGAATTTGCTTTCAATGAGACAAGGTTAGCCATTTGTTCAAGACATTGCTATTGCCTGGACTGCTTAATGGTATGCCTTTTGAACTGGGCATGCAGGACCCACAGAAAAGTGACTGCTGAAATTTCCAAAAACTAAAATGGTCTGCCAGTGTTCCTGCTTCAAAGAAGAAACTGCCAAACATTCTGCAGGACACAGAAGAAAGCAACTTACAAGCTTTGCCAGTACAATGCAGAACAGATCTTCAAATTTCCCATTTCCCTGAAAAGTCTGCCAGATATTATAGGCTTATAAGCTGAAGATGGATGTTCTAATGTTACAGAAGAACACTGGTGACTGTCCATGCAGCAAGATGTTTCTGTACATTCTAGAGTTTTAGAAATTGCTTACAATGTACTTCCTGTTTACTTACATTATATTATATCCTTCTGGGGTATTTGGAGGAGTTAAGGCTTGAATTTTTAATTATATTTTTTATTTATGATAAAAGATAAATTAAATATAAAATTTAGATTCACAAAGATAGGGTAGATGATAAAGCATTTTCCTTAATTTGCCAAATATAAATGAACTAAATATAAGTATAATTCTTGCTTGATAACAGTTTTGTTATATGAAATTGTATTATTTTAACATTAAAATCTTCCTTTTTATTTGCACAGAAAAGGGGAGATGATGTGGGATTTCACTCTGTATACTGTGAATGTTTTATTATCATTGGTTAATAAAGAAACTGCTTTGGTATTGGCAGGGAAGTGTATAAGTGAGAAAACTAAACTAAATTCAGGGAGATAAGGTGGAGTCAGAGATCCCATATAGCTGCTGAAGGAGAAATACACCAGAACCTTACCAGTAGGCCACATCCTCATGATGATACACAGATTAATAAAAATGAGATGATTTAAGATGATAAGTTTTCAATTGAATCTCCTAGAGCTACTTAAATGTGTCTGAGCTATCAGCTAATTAGTGTTATAATTAATATGGTTTGTGTCTGATTATTTGGGTCTGGGTGGCCTTGAAAGACATAAACAGTCTCCATTTACATATTTGGTTTCAGTTTTTCAAATTTCACATTGTTTTCTTTTATCTATCTGGAGTTTGAATTTTGTGAAGGATTACTAATATAGGTTTTGCATGTGGCCATTTAGTTTTTTCAGTAAAAATTTATGAAAGATAATTTATTCTCCTAATATGTTTGGCCTCTTTTCCAAATATTTGATAGCTGTGTTTACCCAAACTCATTTGTATGTTTTCCTTTTGATTCATTAGTTTAGTTATCTGCTCTTACACTAGTACTATACTTGTCTGTTACTGATGTGGGATTTCCCTCTGTGATCTGTGATTACCACTGATTAATTAATTTAAAAAACAACTGTTTTGGACCTAAAGAAAGGCAGAACTTAGCTAGGCATAGAAAAATAAACTGAATGCTCGGAGAAAGGAGGCAGAATCAAAGAGAAGCTATGGAGCCTCCACTGGAGAGAGATGCACTGAAACTTTGCTGGTAGGCCATAGTATTATGGTGATGAATAGATTAATGGGGTTGGGTTAAATTAATGTGTAAGAGTTAGCCAATAAGAGGCTAGAGATAATAGGTAAAACAGTGATTTAATTAAAAGAGTTTCTGTGTGATTATTTCAGGGCTAAGCAGTCAGGACAAGCAAGTGGCCTTCCTCTAACACATTACTATACTGCTATAGTGTATCATCAAATACAGCAAATACCTCACAGAACCTGTTTGAAAGATGATATTGCAGAAGAAAAAATTCATTTTGAACACAGATATGGAAAATCCAAGCTGGAACAGAGCTGGAAACCTCCCTCTTGAAGACAATACATAGCCCTAGGAAGTGCTCTGCAAGATGGCTGGAGAGAAAAGCAATAAAGCAGCCTCTTGCTGTAAAATCCTACAAACTCCCATCCTAAAGAACGATATTCCTATGAAGGTTCAAGAAGCATACAGAACACCGAATAGACTGGATCAGAAAAAAACATCCCCTCGCCATATAATAATCAAAACACAAAGCATTCAGACAAAAGAAAGGATATTAAGAGCTGCAAAGGAAAAAGGTCAAGTAACTTATAAAGGTAAACCTATCAGACTTACACCAGACTTCTCTATGGAAACCATGAAAGCCAGAAGGTCCTGGATAGAGGTACTGCAGAAACAAAGAGACCATGGATGCAAGCCCAGACTACTATACCCAGCCAAGCTATTGTTCATTATCAACGGAGAAAACAAAATATTCCAGGATAAAAACAAATTTAAACAAAACGTAGCTACTAATCCACCCTTACAGAGAATATTAGAAGGAAAATTAAAACCCAAGGAATCCAACATTCCCAACACTGCCTACACTAACTCAGACATCTAGCGACCCTTCACATGCACAACTCAAAGAAGGAAAACACATACACTCTACTACCCAAAAAAATGAACGGAGTCATCAATCACTGGTCATTAATATCACTTAATATCAATGGACTCAACTCACCTATAAAGAGGCACAGACTTAGAGATTGGATACGAAAACAGGATCCAACATTCTGCTGTTTACAAGAAACACACCTCAACCACAAAGACAGACACCTACTCAGAGTAAAGGGTTGGGAAAAGGTTTTCCAAGCAAATGGACCTAAGAAACAAGCGGGTGTGGCCATTCTAATATCTAACAAAATCGACTTCAAACTGAAATCAATCAGAAGAGATGGAGATGGACATTTCATACTCATAACAAGAACAATTCATCAGGAAGAAGTCTCAATCTTGAATATCTATGCCCCTAACATAAAGGCACCCACATATGTAAAAGAAACTCTTCTAGAACTCAAGGCAGTCATCAAACCACACACACTAATAGTAGGAGACTTCAACACTCCTCTCTCACCAATGGACAGGTCAATCAGACAGAAACCTAACAGAGAAATAAGAGATTTATTAGAGGTACTGAATCAAATGGACTTAACAGACATCTATAGAACACTCCACCCAAATAGGAAAGAATATACCTTCTTCTCTGCAGCTCATGGAACCTTCTCGAAAATTGACCACATACTCGGTAACAAAGCAAACGTCCACAGATACAAACAAATATTAGTAACCACCTGTGTCTTGTCAGATCACCATGGATTAAAATTAGAATTCAACAACAATGCTTCCCCCAGGAAGCCAACAAACTCATGGAAGTTGAGCAGTCAACTACTAAATCACCCCTGGGTCAAGGAAGAAATAAAGAAAGAAATTAAACACTTCCTTGAATTTAATGAAAGCAAAGACACAACGTATTCAAACCTATGGGACACTATGAAAGCAGTGCTAAGAGGAAAGTTCATAGCACTAAGTACCCAATTAAAGAAAATGGAGAAAGCACACATTGGAGACTTAACAGCACACTTGAAAGCTCTAGAAAAAAAAGAAGCTGATTCACCCAGGAGGAGTAGAAGACTGGAAATAATCAAACTGAGGGCTGAAATCAACAAAATTGAAACACAGAAAACAATCCAAAGAATCAATGAAACAAAAAGCTGGTTCTTGGAGAAAATCAACAAGATTGACAAACCTCTACCCAAACTAATCAAACAGCAGAGAGAGAACATGCAAATTAATAGGATCAGAAATGAAAAGGGGGACATAACCACAGACACAGAGGAAATTCAGAGACTCACTAGATCTTACTATGGAAGTTTATATGCCACAAAGTTGGAAAATGTAAAAGAAATGGACATTTTTTTAGATAAGTACCATATACCAAAGTTTAACCAAGAACAGGTGAACAATCTAAATAGACCTGCTAGTCGTGAAGAATTAGAAGCTGTTATCAAAAATCTCCCTACCAAAAGAAGTCCAGGACCAGATCGTTTCAATGCAGAATTCTACTAGAACTTCCAGGAAGAGCTAATACCTATACTCCTTAATGTATTTCACAATATAGAAACAGAAGAGTCATTGCCAAACTCCTTTTATGAAGCTACAGTCACTCTAATACCAAAACCACACAAAGACACAACCAAGAAAGAGAATTACAGGCCAATCTCACTCATGAACATCGATGCGAAAATTCTCAATAAAATACTGGCAAACCGATTCCAAGAACACATTAGAAAAATTATCCATTATGATCAAGTCGGCTTCATCCCAGAGATGCAGGGATGGTTCAACATACGCAAATCTATCAATGTAATCCATCATATAAATAAACTGAAAGAAAAAAAACATATGATCATTTCATTGGATGCTGAAAAAGCATTTGACAAAATTCAACACCCATTTATGATAAAGGTGTTGGAGAGACTGGGGATACAAGGATCATACCTAAATATAATAAAAGCAATATACAGCAAGCCGACAGCTAATATCAAATTGAATGGAGAGAAACTCAAAGCCTTTCTACTAAAATCAGGAACACGACAAGGCTGTCCACTCTCTCCATACCTCTTCAATATAGTGCTTGAAATTCTAGCAATAGCAATAAGACAACATAAGGAGATCAAGGGGATTCGAATTGGAAAGGATGAAGTTAAAATTTCGTTATTTGCTGACGATATGATGGTGTACATCAGCGACCCCAAAAACTCTACCAAAGAACTCCTACAGTTGATAAACACCTTTAGTAATGTGGCAGGATACATGATCAACTCCACAAAATCAGTGGCCCTCCTATACACAAAGGATAAAGAAGCAGAGAGGGAAATCAGAGAAACATCACCTTTCACAATAGCCACAAAGAGCATAAAATATCTTGGGGTTATTCTAACCAAGGAAGTGAAAGACCTATTTGACAAGAACTTTAAGTCTTTGAAGAAAGAAATTGAGGAGGATGACAGAAAATGGAAAGACCTGCCCTGCTCTTGGATTGGGAGAATCAACATAGTAAAAATGGCAATTCTACCAAAAGCAATCTATAGATTCAATGCAATCCCCATCAAAATACCATCAAACTTCTTCACAGACCTTGAGAAAACAATAATCAAGTTTATATGGAAAAACAAAAAACCCAGGATAGCCAAAACCATCTTATACAATAAAGGAACTTCTGGAGGCATTACCATCCCTGACTTCAAACTCTATTACAGAGCTACAGTATTGAAAACAGCTTGGTATTGGCATAACAACAGAGCAGTCGACCTATGGAATCGAATAGAAGACCCGGATGCTAACCCACAAACCTATGAACACCTAATTTTCAACAAGGGAGCTAAAGGTATACAATGGAAGAAGGAAAGCATCTTTAACAAATGGTGCTGGCATAACTGGATGTCAACCTGTAGAAGAATGAAAGTAGATCCATATCTATCACCATGCACAAAACTCAAAACCAAATGGATTAAAGACATCAACATTAATCTGTCCACTTTGAACCTGATAGAAGAGAAAGTGGGAAGTAGTCTACAAGATATAGACACAGGAGGCCACTTCCTAAGTAGGACCCCAGTAGCACAGACAATAAGAGAAACAATGAATAAATGGGACCTGCTGAAACTAAGAAGCTTCTGTAAAGCAAAGGACACTGTCAGTAAGACAAAAAGGCTGCCATCTGACTGGGAGAAGATCTTCACCAACCCCTCATCAGACAAAGGTCTGATCTCCAAAATATACAAAGAACTCTAGAAACTAGACACTAAAACTCTAATTAACCCAATTAAAAAATGGGGTACTGATCTGAACAGAGAATTCACAACAGATGAACTTCGAATAGCCAGAAGACACTTAAGGTCATGCTCACCTTATTAGCGATCAGGGAAATGCAAATCAAAACCACTTTTAGATACCATCTTACACCTGTCAGAATTGCTAAAGTCAAAAACACCAATGATAGCCTATGCTGGAGAGGATGTGGAGAGAGGGGAACACTCATCCATTGTTGGTGGGAATGCAATCCTGTGCAGCCACTGCGGAAATCAGTGTGGTGGTTTCTCAGGAAACTGGGAGTCAACCTCCCTCAAGACCCAGCAATTCTACTCTTGGGAATATACCCAAGAGATGCCCTATCATACCACAAAATCATTTGTTCAACTATGTTCATAGCAGCACTATTTGTAATAGCCAGAACCTGGAAACAACCTATGTGCCCCTCAATAGAAGAATGGTTAAAGAAGGTGTGGAACATATATACACTAGAGTTTTACTCAGCGGTAAAAAACAATGACATATTGAATTTTGCATGCAAATGGATGGAAATAGAAAACGCTTTACTGAGTGAGGTAAGTCAGACCCAAAAAGAGGAATATGGTATATATTCACTCATAAGTGCATTCTAGCCATAATTAAAGGTCTTTGAGCCTATTAATCGAGATCCTAGAGAAGCTAAATAAGAAGGTGAACCTGAAGAAAATCATGTACTTATCCTCCTGGAGATTGGAAATAGATAAGAGTCCCAGATACTTCATCCGACGATGGATGGCGATACAGATGGAGACCCACATTGGAGCACCGGACTGAGCCCCCCATGGTCCAAATGAGGAGCAGAAGGAGAAAAAAAACATGAAAAAAAAAACAAAACTCAGGACCGCGAGGGGTGCGATCACCCACTGATACAAGGGGACTGATCTCATGAGAGTTCACCAAGGCCAGTTGGACTGGGACTGAACGAGCACGTGATCCAACCAGATTTTCTGAATGTGGCCGGATTCTCTGAATGTGGCTGGCCTGGAGCCTTTCTAAAAAGCCATTGACAATGACACTGGGACTTGTTTCCTCTGCATATCCTGGCTTTTTGGGATCCAGTCTGTTTGGATACTCACCTTCCTGCACCTGGAGGGAGGGGGGAGGAACTTGAACTTCCCACAGGGTGGAAGCCCTGATTGCTCTTAGGGATGGAGAGGGAGGAGGAGGGGGAGGGGGGGAGTGGGAGGGTGTGGGGAGGAGGGGCGGAAATGGAAACTTTCATAATTTAATAAACTTTGAAAAAAAATCCTACAAACTCAAACAGTGACCATCATGATCAGGACAAGGTGTTTGTTTCCAAGGGTGCATATGGTACTAATGAATTAGGAAATAGTCTCTCAATTGGACCTAAGTCCATCTCAATCATAAGGAATTCATTTTTAATACTGGGAAACCAGCCAACTTACCATGATTGGCATGGTTGTGGACTCTGTGAGAAAAATCAATAACTAAGATTTCCTTA
This sequence comes from Myodes glareolus, assembly GCF_982192425.1. NCBI lineage: Eukaryota > Metazoa > Chordata > Mammalia > Rodentia > Cricetidae > Myodes > Myodes glareolus. The sequence continues at coordinate 42,321,850 of NC_142026.1, read as the reverse complement.
ACCTTTGTAATCTCCAAAGAATTCTAAATACCTGTACTTATGCCCACAGACAAGTGTAACCTTCACCCATCTTCATTTTCCTCCAACTGTAGGGCACATAAAAATTCACAAATGGTCACAATCAAATTCACAATATTCAACTAAGGGTTGAACATCCACAATACAATATACAACAATTGTGGAAGAGGGGGCAGAGAGAGAAACTGTAAGACTCTGCTTACCAGGATATTTTCCATGAGAGAGTATCTTCTCCATATGATAGGGAGCAGAATCTATGAAATCCTAACAATAGAAGAGTACAATGGCAGCCCCAGTTAGCTTGCAAACATTGTTTTTGAAAATGGAAGGAAATGCCAACCTTACCTTGAAGACTTACCATTAATGCTTACTTACAGAGAGAAAACCAGTCTTCTCCTTGGATTAGCTTCCTTAGTGGGTTACCCAATTACATGTGATCAGTCCTAAACATATGAACAACACAAAAGGTCTCAAAATGCCTTTTTAAACATGTATTTATATATGTAATAAAAATAATAATAACAATAATAATTGTAATTAAAAAATTATAGGCCACAATTATAAGAGGTAGCGAGGTATCATGGGATCATTGAAGGGGAGGGTGAAAATGATGTAAATATAATAATCATGTATGAAATTCTAAAAAGAGTATAAAATTAGAACTATGAACACCCTTATTTTACAATGATTGTGAAAGAATGTAGCTATAACTGTAATGATTGTGCATGCAATCACAAAGGGTGATTGGGATATTTCGCAGGTTGTTTTAACTCATTATGTGTTTAAAAAAATGGTTTTTTTAACATCTAGTAAAGTTGTTCCACATCCTTCCCCATCAGGGAAATAAAGGTGAAATTTGATTTAAGAATCTGCCTCTCCTCATTCAGAATAACCAACTTCAGGACTATAAAAAAATATCAGATGCTGGCAAGCAAATGGGAAAAGGGGAGCTCTTGTACACACACTGTTGATGAGAATGCAAACTGAACAGCCACACTGAAAATAAGTCTGGCGTTCTCAAGACTTCCCATAAGCTGAATTGATTTAAACCCCGATTCAAAAAAAAACTTCATACCTGGCACTGTAATCCTGATCAAAGCCAACAGCTTGACCTAAGTCATAACAATAAGGTAGAAATTGCTGTTATTGTTCACAATTCATGCTGTCAAATTCTCTTGTAAGTATTCATGGGTATACCAATAGACTTGGCTGGATAGCCTTTGATCTTTGTTCCTCCAGAAAACAGCAGTCAACGGAGACATGAATAACTGTTCAGAGACTAGACCATATGAGAGATAGTGCTCAGCCAGAAATGGGACATCTCTAGTATAGCTACTTCCACCTCACCACACCAACAAAAGTTCAATGAATCTCAATAGAAAAGGAATCAAGAAGATTGTAAGAGCAGGCTGTTGGGAAGAGTGCTGTGAAATGCTCTTCTGAACATGACAGTGATATTATATGTCATGGTCTCACAGCAGCTGTGGTCACCCATAGATGATCTAGACAAGATAAAGCAAGCCAAATATAGGCACAGATGGAGTTGATGATCTCAATGGCTCTGCATCATACTGGAAAGGTATTGGCAGTGGGTAACTGCTAAGAGAGAGAGCATATTCTGTGTTGAAGAGATAGTAAATGGTAGCTTACCCATATTCCTATGGATGGTCTCACAACTGTGCACTACTAGCAGGTCATCCTGGCTTATATAAATCAGGCAAGCAAACAAAGAAACAAACAAAAACCACATGAAAACAGGAGAGCAATGAACAAAACATATATTGAAAGGTTGACAGGGAAATTTAATAGCTATAAATAAACTTAATTATTCAGATATATGGATGTATGTCTCTAAAATAAAGAAAATTGGAATAAAATACAAAAATTCCAAATATTATTTCTTCATTTTATCTTTATATTTTCTCCTAAGTCGTGGTTACCTCACCAGGACTCATGACCATTTGATATCAGGTTTCCCGCATCATGTTTACTTTGCACATTGGAATGTAGTGTATTTACTGCCTTCATGACTGCTATGAATCAGTTTGATAAAAATCTACATTGATCTGGTTTGCACATAAATACAGATAACACTAGAAATATAAGTGTAATATGAATAATAAAAGGCCAGAGACAAATATTGGGATTCATCCTGAAGGTCAGGAAAGCAAAACAGTCAACCCCTGGCTCTTAACCCAACCTCAAGCTGAAGTAGTGATCCTGCCTCCAGGAATCTCAGAATAAGACTGATGGAGAGCTGTCTCCTCCTGTTTAATATTACTCCATAGGGCTGGGACTAATGGTCTGCACCACTACTGCCTAGTTGTTATGGCAGACTAGTGTGGTTACTGGGTTTAAAAGTGTGTGCCACCATTGCCTGGTCTATATAACTGATCAGTGCAGTTGTTTTACTCTCTGATCTTCAGGCAAACTTTATTAAAATACAAATGAAATTTGTATTTATTTAATAAAATTTAATTTATATATTTATACATTTATATATTTATAAAATTTAATAAAATATCACTACAGATGTTTAAAATAAGAATGCAGCATCTTCATGCTTAAAACATATTTTAAAAGTTATGAAATATTATTCAATCATAATTAGAAATATTTAATGTTAAATATGAAGAGGGTTGTAACATTTCATGTCTGAATAAAAATATTTTTAGGAGCAAAATTCATTTTTGATTTAGTTCTAGGGTAACTTTGTACATTGTGTTTTTACCATAGTAACCTGTCTCCAATTCTTTCCATATCCATGACATCCTCATTAGCCACTCAACTTTGTGTCCTTGTCTTTGTTTACTCTTTTCTTTGTATTCTTTTCCTCTCAAGTTCAATTTTTGCTGTCTAAATATTCTTGGTTGTCTGGTCTTTGACCAGAGCATGGCCAATTTCCATGATGCTACACACTCTTAAAATAAATTCTCATTTTCCCAGTAGCAAACAATTGTCAATAGCTCTGTGGCTAGGGGTAGAACTGTGTACCCAAGGCCATTTCCCATGCTGATATTTTATCTACTTTGGGCTTACAGAGGTTTTGTATTTTCCATTTCTTTCCCCTTAGACCTATATTTTCCCCTTTTAAACAATGACTTGAAAAATAAACTATATAATATTGAATATGTGCAATTTCCACAGTATTCAGTAATCATTATTTGGCTATGATGACTATATTGGAATACCATAACTTTTCTGCACCATTTTACAGTAAGTTATAGATGAGTTCTAAAGTCAGAATATAGGCTACCCAAGGAGTCCTCTTCCCTTCTTTCTTAGGCTTTCTTTGTTAAGTTTTCCGAAAGCTCCTTAGTGAAGGTTGATTGTCATTACCAGGATGGTAAATTAGTGGATGCCGATGCTGTATATAATTATAAATCAGTTTGCAGCACCATAGGCCAGTACCTGGAAGGAAAATTGCTGAGTACTCATTTGGCAGATTGGACTGTAAAGACAGTGGTTTTGCCATATGTTACTGTTTATCTGGATGTTTCAACACAGATATTTGGCACAGTTAATACTCATGGATTTGAATCTGATGACAAGATATAGTGTTATTTAGAAAATAGACATGGGCTGTGGAGCTAAAAGATAGGAGGTCTAGAAGCTAAGCCCTAACCCTATTCCCATTTGAACAGCCCGATCAGCTATTACAAAATTCTAGGCCCAGATTTTATAGCGGTTTCAAGTTTAAAACACTACAGTCTCTTAATCAAAATCTGTTAAACGGCAGAGTATCATGGGACAAAGAACATTCCCTAAAGGATTTAGAGATGAGGTAAGCTAGAAACTCAGCCTATACTTTATAGTTGTGTCTCCTGATGAATAGAATATCCCATGACCTAAACTTCTTTAAAACTTCAAGATAAGTTTTGCTTCATATTAAAAAAAAAATCGAAGGTTCAAGGACATTTTCCAAAGAGATGCACTTAAGAAAGATTTGTGTTTCCTTCTCCCACTCATAAGAAGAAATGAGCTAAAAGGACAATGTAGTCTCCATGATTTGGGGAAACAAAGGAGTAAACAGTTCAGATCTGTGGTACTAAGTTATAAATGTTCGTAAAAATTAAAATCTACAGCACAGAGCTGCTGTACTCGTCCTGCTACATTGGGCAGCCCACTCCAATTTCACATTGAAATATTTGTTTTGCTAAATAAGCTTCTGCGTTAGCTCTCTGTGTCTCCTGTCTATTTTTGTTTACCCTTTGAGAACTGAAGAACAGATAGATCTCTGCATCAATAAGATTAAAAAGAGGGATTTGATCTATCAATTTGCTTCCTCTCCTTTTTTGTTGCTTGTTTTAGAATGTACAAGATTATCAGCCTGGAAAGCCAAATGTCCGCTAGTGACACTGGGACAAGTTCTTCACTCAGCTTTTAGTTCTCCTTCTCTTTCTTACTTGCACATTACTCTCAGGCCAGTTACTGAAGTGCCAAAAAGGTCCCATTAAATATGAGCACCTATGCTCGCTTTCTGTGCTTCGATTTTATAAGGTATATGGAATTGGTAAAGAAAATCAATCAACAGAAAAAAATAGATAAATATGTAGCAAAAGATTTGGGAGTCTGTTTACTTTCTCATTTGAAGACCGTCGAAGTTACCTTGCTATTGAGAAAGAGAGGGAGTAGAGTAGTTTTTAACATGTAGTAACATTATTACGATATGTTTGTTAAAAGGAATATACCAGGAATTAATACAGCTTAAACACGTCTGCGAAAGTTCAATGGCTGGCAATTTCATTCTCAAGGCCGAAGTTTTGACTGACAGGACCTTTATGAGGTGATTTATAAAAGATTAAGCCCTCGTGAGTGCATTAATCCCATCACCACAGGAATGGTTTGCTATTTTGAGTGTAGATTTGCTATATAGAATTTAGCTTATTCACTTCTTATTTTCTTGCAGTTTCCTCTGCACATGCCTTCTGTCATGGCATTAATTTCTTTTCCAACCATGGCCTTGATTGTGACTTTTTTTCAGTCTCTGGAGCTGTTGAAAATAAATATTCTTTGAGAGATCTATGGTTTTAAGATGCTCTTTTACAGCAGGAGAAAACTGACAAGAGAGATCAGCTGGCTGATCTGGCTGAATTATAATTACAACAATTTTTAAAGGAACTTAATTTCTCGTGGAAGTAAAACTGCTGAAGAGACAGTGACAGGTGAACGGCAGGAGCCGGTAAACTTGAAAGCACAGCGTGAACCATGGATACATGCTTGACAGTCATAAAGGAGACTCACATTCCCATTATCACTTAGTGGCTGGGATCTTGCATGCAACCATTCTCTGAGTACTGAACATGGGACATCTAGTGGCCGTGGGCAGAAGCAGCAAGTAGGGCTCATCTTCACGACTCTTGTGGAGTCAGGGATTTTTCAGGATTAGGAAAAGAAATAAGATAATTTCGAACGAGAAACAGTGCATGAAGACATTGACTCAGTCTTGTTCACATGTCATGGAAAATTTTGACAGGAGTCTCTAGCCTGGAATCTTTCAGTACCTACCTTTATTATTATCTGAGAATGCAGAGTTCCTCATTCTATCTGAATCCTTGAACCAGTGGGAAGGACCCTAGCTCAAGGATAAAAAGATGCAATAGTTTGAACCGTTATAGATTGTTTCCTTGTTACATTTCCATTAATAATCTGCCATGTAAGGCAGCAGTAAGAGGAAAATTAGTCAAAGTACACAGATGTGAGCAAGCTATTTGCTTGCTATTTAATATGGACTCAGAGATGGTCTAAAGTTCACGCACATACTGACTCCTTAGTCATGATGAATGACTGCAGGAAATGGTCAATACACTAGAGAATAAAAGAAATATCACAGTGTCTAAAGGACACATGCATTAGACTGACTTTAAAAAATGGGAACACACATATTGATCTCCTTGTCTCTCTTTAGAGACCACCTGAGAACATTTACTCAAAGTGGATCTCACATCTTAGTAGTGAGGAAGACACTTTATATGCCTGTCAAGCAACTTCATTCACCAACCCTGGAATAAAAACCTACACTAACCCACCAAAGGTCTTCCTTACTAAGACTGACCTTGATTTCTCAAGAATATAAAATTGAAGACTGATTGCATGTTTCTGATCATTTCTTAGTGTCAACAGTTACCTAACAGGCAGATAATTACATTGAAATTTTCTATTCTGTAAGTGGATGTGATACAACCTTATTAAAAGTCAATAGCTATTCTTCTTTGGGGTTTTTCTCCCTTAACTCTGAAGTATCGATCAGAATGACCATTACAGGACTTGCATAATGATCACTGAGTCTATATATTTCACAAAGCTTGGCTTCAGACCAAAGGAATAGATAACGGCAAAGAAGATCCATTAATTGACTTATTAATGGACCTTGTGGGTCACTGGTTTTAGTGTTTCCCTCCAAGTGCCATAAGTAGAAGACTTTAAACCACAGAGTAATAGTCTATTTATGGGATAACTGAGCTTACAATGCTATTCAGCAGTGTGTGAGTGTGAATATGTGTGTGTGATCTTATAGATTATAGTATATATATTTATCAATAATAAAATTATAACAATGTGTCTTCAAGAGTATAAACCTTGATTATTTTGGTAGAAAATAATCAGATTGTTTATTTTGGTAGAAAAGGCACTTCTATTTCTTCTCATGACACACTGTCAGTTGGTGGTTCTCTCCTTTGAAAACTGAGTTCTGCACGAAGCACAGTAGGTTTAGAGGGGTTGTGGCAGTGAAACATCTAAACGTGTGAAAATTCATATTTTAAAATATGTGGGAAGAAACTGAGCTATAGCAAGGAAACAATCAATCTTTGAATACCTGGCCAAATATATGAAAAACCTGAAGTGGGATAGAGGCAACCAAAGTGAATACAACATTAATATTGTTTGAGAATTAGATACAACATTGGAGAGGCAGCATTGTTAAACCTTCCCTAATAGCATTTTTGAAGATTACAACCACTTCTTGCTCTAAAAGTGGATTTGGATGGTTTGGGAGTGCAGGAGAATCTGATTGGAGTTGGCTGATGGGGAATTACAATCAGAACATATAGTAAGAAAAATATTTTGTAAATAAAATGGATTTACACAAAATTGTAGGAAAGCCTAGGTTGTAATTACAGCAAACATCATAGTGGTTACCTGATCCACCTCCTAGAATTTCTTGAATATGGAATATGGAAGCATTTGAAGTGTCAGTGTATTTTATTTTGGTTTTATCCATAGGTAAAAAGGTGTAGGTCTAGTAGAATTGTTATTACATATTCATAATGGGTTCAATTTATAAATCCAACTTAAAATTCAATTAATTTGTATCATGAAACAGATGTACGTACACCTCTCTTCTCAGTCACATGAAAGTATTTGGACCTCATATAAGATACAGACAAGGAAAAATGATGGAAACGGTACTTGGTAGCACAAAGAGGGAGAACAGTTATAACACACCCAAATTATGAATAATGCCAGATATCCTTGGCTCATTCCAATATACCATGCCATAGTGTGACTACTTGTCTTGCCTCTTGGATAAAGTATAAATCACGTCTTTTCTGATCATATCAAAGTCTCAGGTTATGTTGCCCACAGGGCTTTCCTCATAGATTACAGAATCCCTTGTATGTTTTATAACGACAGAAGGATATATGCAGGGCCTGGATTACTAGATCCTAATATAATATTGTTTTAGTATGAGCTTCCAGGTGAGGTCAAGCAACACAAATAGAAATGACAAGGTGGTTAATTTTCTTTGAACTCTAGCTAACAAAAGGTAAGAAAATAGGAAAAAAAAAGTATTAAAGTGATTATTGCCCATGCCCAAAAATAATTGTTCCATAGACTATTTTCTATAAAATGACTAAAACATCTGTTGTTTGAAAAGGTCTATTTTGAACATTTAGCATTATTTCTAAATTTGAATATTCTCTATTTCATATACTAGCTCATCTTTTCTTTGTTATAATTATATCCTTTAAAAACCATGAATGAGCCTATTAATTCTAGCTCAGCCCCTGTGTTCTAGTAAACAAAGGCTCATAAAAGACCTCCAGTTCCTTGGTATTCATGTGAAAACAGACATTCTTTTGTACAAACCCAATATCACTGTTATTAGACAGTTATCATAAATAAATACATAAAAATATATGACATAATTTCATATTTAGAGTGTTTATCAAGTAATTTATTTTGAACAAAAATATAATAAAGATTCACACATTGCATCTAATTTGTATCAATTTAATTCTTTTTATTTTAATCACTATAACTCATTAAGACACCGCTTTTGCAGTATACAAGTAGATATGCTTGCTTACACACTGGAGGAAAATTGGTAAGCCACTACAGCTTTGCTATTATGCTAACTGCTGTCACACATTATACAACGGTGTACCAGCAGGAAACATCTGCCCATATTTTCTTTGTTTTTAATATAGTCCATTTGATAATTGAGTGTGAAACTGAGTTCCAGTAGCCTGTGTTTTAATGCTTTCAAAATCAACGTCAAATTCAATATTTCTGTGGAGACTGCTTTTAAATATTTAAAGCATGTTAGACAATCATAATAATATTTTAAATAGTAGATGAAGTAAACATGGGAGAATTAAACAAAACAAGTTTTACTTCCATTAAAATAATTTTATTGTATCATTACATATACACAATGTTGGCTCACAAATATGCCTAGAAAGTGTAAAGGAGGGAGGGAAACTGCAGTCCAGATGTAAAACAAATAAATAAATAAAACTAATAAAAAGAGTATTCACACATTGTTCCCTTTCAGTAAGTAGAGACATGAAATCATTCTACTGATCTCAGAATAGCATGTTCCCTGGATTTTTTCCAAAATGCTCTTCTGTTTCAATACTAATGACAACATTTCTCCCAGTCAAAAACATTTTTCATAGAAAGGTCTGGCCCATCATCATTTACTTTACCTTTCTACCTGCACAACATACTTCAAAACAGGAATAGTTTCTCAGTAATATCACAGCTCTGCCAGGAAGCAATATGCTGTTATATTTTGGGGGCATTGCTTTTTCAAGTTTCCTGATCTCCAAATGTTTTCAATTTTGCTAAAATGGTCTACTATTTAAGGAATGTGATTAGCACAGAATCCATATACAGAGTATCAGACACACTCATAGTCTCATCTTGGGGGTAAAAAGGACAACATGTTTTCTACATATCTAGACCCAGATGGTGATCAGATGTTGATGAAATGGCACAGGAAAAGAATTCTTGAGTTAGATGAAAGGAAGAGAATGGATTCTTTTTTTTTTGTTAATCATATGATTTTTGTCTTTGCCATAAAGAGTATTTTGAAATTTTTTTGTCAACAAAGCAAATATGGAATAATTATGTATATTGGTCCCACTTTAAGATTTTCATATTTTTATTTATTGATCTTATCATTTTATTCATTTTAATTCAATTATAATTATATCACTTTTATCTTTCTTTGATCTAGCCACTGTCAAGACCCCCCTTTCAATTTTTTCCACATCTTCCCTAAACTTTAAAACTGATAGACTATTTTCATTGACTATTATTGTTACACACGCACACACACACACACACGTGCACACACACACACACATATGTAGGTCCATCTATTGAAGAAAATAAAGAGTTTGCAATAAGTTGGTGGACCTTGAAGACAAGTGAAGAAGGGACATGAAGATGTATGAAATTAGACATCATACTAATGTGTGTGTCACCCTGTACAAAAGCCAACTCCAAATGAATCAAAAACATAACTGTGAGACTATAATACTAAAATTGAGAGAAGAAAACAGGCAGCATCATTCATGGAATTGGTTAGGAAAGGACTTTCTGACCAAGACTCCATTTGCCCAAGAATTAAGACTACCAATTACAAATAGCATTCATCATCATCAAAATATGAATTTTCTCCACAACTAAAGAAATAATCCACCAAGGAAAGAAATCACACAAAGAAGAGAATACTGACCAGTTATATATCTGCCAGAGGACTAATATCCAGAATCTATTAAGAACTCTAAAACTAAGAATAAAAAAGACCAATTAAAAGATTGACTTGGGACCAGATCAAAAGGTTCTCAAAAGTAGAAATAAAAGTCTAAGTAATCTCAAAACAATGTTCACTGTTTTTATGAATTATGAAATATTAATTTAAACTTCTTTTATTTTATCTACCTTATAACAAATATCACTAAAACAATAAACCATAAATATCTGAAGGAATGTAGGTGAAAGGGAGCACCCATTCACTGTATGTGGGATTACAAACTGGTCTAGGTTTTCTGGAAATCAAGGTGGAGAATCCTCAAAAACTAAAAGTAAAGCTAACACATGACTCAGATATATTGCTCCTTGGCATATGCTTTAAAGATTTGAACTCTTGTTCCACAGATAATTAATTAACCATGTTCATTGCTGCTCTATTGTTAATATCTAGAAGCTTGAAACAGCCATAATGTCCACTAACTGACTAGTGGTTAATAAAAATGTGATGCACATACTCTATGGAATACTGTTCTGCTCTAAAGAAAATTGAAATCATGAACATTGGAGACAAATTGATGCACCCACAAAAGATCATATAGAGTTAAGTAACCCAGACCCAGAAAGACAAACATTGTATATTCTGTGTTATCCGGAGTTCCTAGCTATAAATCTTTAGGTAAGAATGAATACAAAACCTTGAGTAACTGCAGATATCAGGGAAAAAAAATAGGAACCATTGATGGGGAGATACAACATATTGGGAGATATCAGGATACAAATAATCTGATATGGGGTATCAGAAAATCAGGGGTGGTCTACATAGGGAAAGAGATCAATATAAATACAGAAAAAGATAGAGGTTGATACAATAACAGTAAAGTTGTCCAAAAGACTCTCACATTATATGTCATTGCTCATACCTTTGATTGTCCCCCAGATTTGGAAGGTAAGTCCCTATTGTTCATGACAGCATGCACATTGAACACAGGGCCTAGAAACTCCTGAGCCATAACTCACCAGAAAGCCTCTTTTCCTGAGGATTAGATTTTATGGTACCAGAAGGCATCATGAAAGCTTCAAAGGAAGAAAACATTCAATAGATTCATAAGTGGAAACAGAAAGATTGTAAATGCCATATGAACAGGGAGTTTGCTATGAGACTGTGTCTCCTTGGAATGTCAGAAGTTACACCCATAAAGTCTCATCAAAATGATACCTAAGCATGGACTAAACAATGGAAATACAAATAGACTTATTAACATGGGAGGTCGAGTGCGCTAAAGTCCTGAGACCTAAACAAAGAATATAGGCAACTAAAGAATTCTGAGAACAGGAAAAATCGTTTTACCCAGGGAAGAACACAGCAGTTGGACACATACAGTCAACTGGTCAATCATGAAAGCAATATCACAAAAGTCACATTATACAGACTAAGTAGGTTCATTTATGGATTAAGAATACTAGGCACACACTCCCACTTGTAAAAAACAATTGAAGAAAAGGAGACTGTGAATTTAAAAGATATTGACTGGGCTAGATGGGAGGGTTTGGAAGGTTGAAATGATAAGGAAACAGCTGGCATTATATCATATTCTCAAACCATAAAGTTATATAAAATATTTATACGAATTATAATTCTTTAGAGGTCTGCTGCTCTATCATAGATTTAGAATGTTGAATGAGGTTAAATGTTTAAATACATTGTTTAATTAGCAAATACTTTGTTATTCTGTTGTTTCCATGTCGGTTTCAGACAATGAAATACAAAATCTACCCTGTTCAAGGTTTACTTCTTTTTCTGTGTGTGGTCCTTTATACTTTTCCTCACTCTGATTGACAACATTGTATTAAATAATTGTTTCTGCTGGAGAAACATTTGCTAGTTATTGTAGCCCTCATATTTTTTCCTTAGAAGCACATATTGTAGAATTCACAAATACAATACAAAGTCTTATGTGTGCTGTATGTTCTTTGATTTTAATCATCCTATTTATTTTTCAATTTTTAAGCTTTCAAATATATTACATAATTCCTCATCCCATCTCCTCCATACAGCACTTCTATATCCCACCTTGTCCACTTGTACATTCACAGCCCTTAGTTTGTGATAGTCTTCATTCCAAATTTTATTAACATCACAGAGATTCTGGTATGAGTAATTGTAGATCATTGTGAAAGACAAATAACATAAATTCTGTTTTTTATATTCTTACTACATAAAAATTAATTTTATAAAGAGCTATTTAAAGAACTATTACTTCAGTGCTATTTTAATTCTTTCGTAAATTCACATGAGAGAAATGTTAATCTGTAGAGAAGAAAATCAAATATCATGTGACCTATGATTTGCTATTACAGAGGCAGAAAACAATTGAAATGAAAATATGGCAATTAACCTCATCTAGCATTTTTTTATATTAGGCTGATGCTAACACTAAATAAACTACTGATTGAATGCTATTGTTTAGAATATAATTAATAACAAATAGTCATGTTTCTATATCAATAAATCATTTTAATTGACATAGCTTTGGGAAATGGAAAACAAACAGCTCTTAAAAACAAACATAATTTTAATGAGCCATATTGAATATGGTATTCAAATCACTCTATACTATTTAATCCAGTTCCACACTGATATAAGAGAGCTGGGCATATCTGTGGGAAAATAAATAAACAAACTAGACATGTGTGAATTCTAAGACACATCCAGGCACTTGTTCCATTTGAACTGTACTGATGATATTTAATTATGACTTCTGCTATTATCAATTTGTCTTTATCATCTTAAATTGTTGAATTTACTCCTGCTGGGTATGATAAAAGACAGGAATGGACATTAGAGAAAAGGCCCCTTTGTTCCTCAATTTCTACTTTATTTCCCTGCTGGTGACTAGTATAGAACTAATTAAAATTGTCTATTTCTTTCAAGCTGATGATGTCTAATAACCTATGACCATTTTCTGGACCCTTTGCTCAATGGTCTTAACAGTCTTGGGCCCATGTCTCTCAAACTGTTTGCTCAGCTCTTCTCGGTGTAGAACAGATCACAGAATATGAGGTAACAGAGGAATATCATTTCATATTAGTGTTCTTAAATTTCAGACAGCAGGCATTCCTTCTCCTATTGAATCTAGCACTACTTGTTTAGTTAATGGAAACGGGACTAGGCAGCTGGAAGTGAAATATTTCATGAATCATATCAACTTCATCAAATGATATATTCATATATTTATACACATACATGTTCATTTTATTTGTAAATGTGTTTTATTGTGTTTTTTTTAAAAAAATTGAATCCTCATTACCTTCTCAAACATTTACATCATGATGTATTATTTTATCTTTTATTAGATAAAAGACATTACCAGACCCTACTTATGTGTTGAACTTCAATACTTTTTAAGTACTCCATTATAGGATAGCTGCTTCCCTTTAGACCCAAGTTGAAAACAATCTAAAAAGAAAGAAAAAAAAGAGAAATAAGAAACCAGATATGAATCCACAGTCTACACATTTTCTCTTATCATTAATCCTGCCATACCAAGCTGAATTTTTAAAATTTCTTTATAACAAATACACAACAGTATTTTGTATTTTATAATCCAAAATCACAGCAATAAAGTAAAAGGTTATTCAATCTCTCTCTCTTTTTTTTCTGATGTCAACAATCAAATCAAACATGCTGTATGCTGTATCACTCACAGTTGAAATCCCGTTTATGAGATTATTTTCGCCTTTCTACTGAGTGGTGCCTTCTTAGCCTATTTGGTGAGGTAACTTTCGAGCTCATTTGTTAAAGTTTATCTGTTGCACTTTCAAATAAATTTAATAGTTTTGCATCACCAATATATCTCTGGTAGAGCACATTTCTGTCTTGTTTGCTTCTCTAGGTTTGTGTTCATATTTAAGAAGCCAATATGACCAGCTGGTTTTATTTTCAAATTTTCTTTTGTAAAATTAATTAAAATGACATTTTAGATTCCTACGGGGAAACTTTTAATTTTCCGTATCTTGCCTAAATTTTAAATTTTAAAGTTATTGAGGATTTAATCTTGCTAAGATAACATTTATGCAGACATTATCCCTTTTTCAGCTATTATGTGTTCATCACAATTTGTCTCTTTCATTACATTATACGTCAAGTACAATAAGTAAAAATTTAATTAAATCTAACTACTATGTATTTATAAAATATTAAAAGAATAATATCTTAAGTAATTTATAACTTAAGATCTTGAGTTCATCTATTAGGAAAAATATGCCGTGTGAATGTTAAATAACCATGAAATATATTGACTCACTAAATTTGCTGGAATACAGCTCAAAACTGAGTAAGGTATGATAGATCTTAGTCTGTATTATAATTATCACAGAGAAAAAATCATTATTATAATTAATTAAGAAAAAATAGTATAGGGCCTGATTTAGGTATAAATCAAAATAAATATCTATTAACAGAGAGCTGCTCTACAAGATTAATAGTTCCTCTCTAAAAATAAGACCAGGGAAAGACAGTAACAGTATATTCTCAATCACACGATGCTTTCTTTTCCAAGTTTCTGAATAAAAATTGCCTAAATGATAGGCAGTGTGTAATTATCAAGGTGAAATCATAACCGAATAGTAAAATCATTCTGCATGCATTTGGAAATATTCACTTAGCTTATAGGTAGCATCCCACAGCCCCAGCATCTTTTCATTGTTTTTAAGGACTTTGACAACAGAAATACAATTTAGTTAAAGAGCCGTTTAAATATGTGAATGCTAACTTCAAATCCAGAACATTAAGTTCTTCAAGTCCAGTTGATAGGGTGTTCATAATAGCAGATATTCGAAGAATATGTTCTAAATTATTTAAGAATACCACTTTTAAATTCCACCTGAAGATTTGAAAATCAACTGATACATGGAGGTCTTAGGACAGATTACACCATACTTTGACATCTTGCAACTTGTAATCATTGCTTGAATCAAAAGTCAAACTCTGAATCACAGGTGTGTTAGGACATAGATCTTATTATTGATCTTAGATCTTCATTTCTTATGACTCTATAGATAGAAATGTCCATGTCTGCTACAGGTGCCATGGCTGTAACTACTCTATCTACTTTTATCAGTCTCTGTTGCACCTGCTGTGAAAAAATTCTATCTCCATATCTTCTCAGTTTTGTGCCCCAGATCCCTGTGTCTATATTTTTGCGTACACTGACTCAGGATGTTTTATTTGTCCCTCTTTGGTTCCTGTCTTCACAATATCCTACCATCCTACTCACGTGACACACAAATGAAGATATACAATATGATCTTTAAAACATTGCATAATCATATCAAAGCCACACAGGACAATAAACTTGCAAGATTTTCAATTGCATGGACAGACTGGCAATCAACACAATAGGCATTTCTTTCCCTAGTTATAGATGCCCTTTGATGCATAGTCAGAGTTTGGCCCTTGACTGACTAAACTGCCAAAAGTTCCTGCATGATTTTTAAGCTTTCAGTCCCCTTTGGGACCACCCCTTTCTGTCACTCCGTTATTTCTCCTTATTATTCTAAAAGCAAAACTAAATCCTTTCATTGCTTTAAATTATATTCTAAAGTCCTATTTAATTAATTTGATGGTCACAATATTAGATCTAATAAAAAATTTTACTTTCCCATTGGAAACCTTCCCAGAGGAAAATAGACAGCATCTGCATTGTAAGTGGACGGTTCTTACCCTTTGCTAGGTCAAATGGGGAAGACTGAAAAATTTCTGTATATTCCATAATTTTCAATAATGCTAAGGAGTGGTGCTATGCCCCTTGATCTTATATGCTATCTGATATTACAAGTCAGTTTCCACTAAGCTACATTTGATGTGTGGTAGCCCTAAGAGTTGCTTTTATTATCAACTCAGACTTGTTCAGGCATCATTATCAACATGATCTTGAATGTTCACTTGAAGAAATTCTTCATTTCCTTGCAGCAAACTGCTTATTTTTCTTTATGTCATGTCTGAAGTTGTAAGTAGAAACACTGATCCATTAAGAAGAGCAGTATATTCAAGGGACTAACAGTTCCTACAGTTTTAATATGATCAATTGTTCTCTGTCTCAAAGAGATTTCTATCAAATAGTTTTCATAAAGATAATTGGGTCTCTGTTGAATTCATTAATACAATTTACATATGGAGATACCTCTGTCAACCGAGTACAATTTTCTTGACTCTGGTTATTCTTGAAGACATTCAAATCTGTGCTGTCAAAGTCTGTAAAGTATGTCATTCTTATTAAAGCAACATCATTTTAAGTTAAAAAGATGATGTAACATAACTGAAATAACACCTCTATATGTTCATACTGAAGGCAAAGGAGTATGTCTCTGTAAATTGCTGAATGTTAAAATTTATCTATGATCTTTCACAATTCACCAACTGCCTTTGTTAAGCTGCTGCAAAAATGTCAATGACTTTATTTTGTTTTATTTTTGTAAATATTTGCAATTAAATTAAAATATGTAAGTAATTTTGCCTTGTGTTCACTGGTATTTTAACAGAGTTTATCTCAGCTACTATAGTAGTACTGGAGAAAGCCTTCTTTACTGTCCCTATGTTGTATCGAAGCACATAAATGTATACTCAGCTTCCAAAAAAACAAAATAATGACATACAAAACTGAGGGACATTATCAATTTATTTTACATGTACAAAAGTATTTTTTCAGAAGATTGATGTTTCAACTTCATTTTCTAGCTTATCTGTAGCAAAAGGCATTTTTATCCTGATTTTTCAATGATTCACAGAGATACCCAAATTGTCTCCAAAGAAAGATATTCATGCATTTGATGCTTCCTGTTCTCTTCTGAAACTAAACTGGAAAACTTGATTTATTCTTTCTACATCTTGTGAGAAACTGAAAAAGCATAGATAGTTAACATCCAGAGTTATTCTTAATTTTGAAAATACGATACTCCAAAAACTCATATAAGAAGTAAAATGTAATTATAAAAACAAAATTAGAATGTATAAATCAAGCTTTTCCTAAAGGATAAAAATGATGCTGCATATTTTGCATTTTGAAGATGAGATGAAAACTCAAAGTTTTAAGAGATATAACTTGTTTAATTTTAGTTAAATCTTTTCATATCTAAAACTACGGCAAATTTATCTATTTTCTTAATAGATGCTTACCTGTCAATTAAAAAGGACCAGCCTTGCAAATAACATTTTTAATTGTTTCTATGTAATATTGCACTCAAGAGGCTTGCTTGTTTGAACATGTTTTACTTTACTGATAATATTGCTTTGGAATCCTCAGGAAGGTCTAAAAGGTGTTTCTATTAGAGGAAGTGAGATATTGAGGCATGAATTTGGGGTTGGAGGGTTTGTCCCTCATTTCCTCTTTCATTGCCATCTTAAATGCAAGTGTAAAAGCCAGCAGTTTTATGCTTTTATCAACATCGAGTTGCTTGCCACCATGGGTTTCTTATTGTGATAGACTGCATCTCTTCAGAACATGCCTGTCACCGTACCTTTTCTACTGTGTTATACTGTATGTCCTCAGCACATGATGCAAAAATAAATCTCCCTTATCTTACTCCAATATTTCAAGAAATTGGGCACATAATGAGACTACTAACCAATAGAAAATTTTAATGCTGCACCACCAGAATCATAGCTATGATAAACCTGACTGTGTTGCTCAGAGATATTTGAATTTTTTTATTATAGGAATGTGGAATAATCTGAAGATGTGTGTTAAAGGTTCCACGGGATGTTCTGTACAGACTCAAAGTCCCTCCATCTTTCCCTACTACTTTCTGAGGATCTCTCTATCTGGTTTGCCAGACTCCCTCTGACTCTCTGTGACTACTTTCTGTCAACTAGTTGCTGGCCTTACCTCCTGATCCATGGTTGACTTTATTTAATTATTACAAATACAAACTCTAGGTTCACAGTGTGATTGACTATCCTATAGCAGTGATTATATTCAAATACTTTGTCTTAACTGGTGGCATAAATTTAAGTGTTTGTCAGAATTTCGAGGTGGTGTCTAATAGAAGGCAAGAAGCCATAGGTAGCAGGACAAGAAGATGTTTTTGCCTTCACTTAACAGCTGTTGTCATGGTATCTCTACAGTGAAAGACTTTCTTTCTTCCTTCCTTCCTTTCTTTCTTTCTTTCTTTCTTTCTTTCTTTCTTTCTTTCTTTCTTTCTTTCCTTCTTTCTTTCTTTCTTTCATCCTTTATTCCCTCCTTTCTTCTTTCCTTCTTTTGCCCTAAAATATTTATTTATTTATTTATTTTACTGGAAGTAATTTTTTTTCTCACATAATATCCAGATTATAGCTTCCCTCCCTCTTCTCCTCTTAATTCCATCCCAACCTCCACTTTCATCTAAATTCATATGCTTTCAACCTGTCATTAGGGAAAAAAATCTCTAAGAAATCATAATAAAATAAGATAAACAAATCTAACATGCTATAATTGGAAAAAAAGAAAGAAAATAGCTCAAGTGAAGACACAAGGAATAGAGATCAACCAAAGATTCCCTTGTGTTCATTTAATGTTGACCATCTACTTCAATGTATGTTTCTTACCCTTCAGAGTAGTTTGTTTCCTCAGTGAGACTACCTTAGAGTACAGTAAATTTTCATTTACAAGTGGTTATCAAATAGATATTACTTCTGGACTAAGGATGGATGCTTCTGTCTACTTCTCATTTCAGCTCTCGGATCTCAAGCTGTCTCAGTCTCCATGTGTTTCTAGGTGCACCAATCATGTTGATTTAAAGGCATTGTTTTCTTGGTGTTCTCCATTTCCTTTCCTTTTTTTCATCCATCTGAATCTTCTTCCCTAAGGTTCCCTGTACCCTGAGAGGGGGTACTTGGTTAGGATATTCCATTTAGGGCTCAGTATTCCATGTTTTCTCACTCTATGTATATTGTCTTACTTTGGGTCTCTACCTCTGTTTCTATTTGCTTCATGAGGAAGCTTCTCTGATGATTGTGGAGTAAGACACTGATCTCTGAATATAGAATAATGTCAAATGCCATTAGTCAACATTTTATTGCTATACTTATTGTTTGTTTTAAGAATGAAATAATTGACCTTTCTCTAGGTCCCTAGTCCTAGGTTATTAGTGATCCCAAGCAATGTCGATTCTGGTGTAGGAGTTCTTTCTGTTTGTGTGTTGCTTTCATTGGGTAATGAATAAAGAAACTACCTTGGCCTAGTTGATAATACAGAACTTAGGTAGGTGGAGTAGACAGAACTGAATGCTGGGAAGAAGGGCAGAATAGCAGATACCATGGATCTCCTGCCCAAGACAGACACTTGTTAGAATCTTGCCGATAAGCAACAGTCACATGGTGATACACAGATTAACAGAAATGGATTAAATTAAGATGTAAGAATTATCCAGTAAGAAGTTAGAGCTAATGGGCCAGGCAGTGTTTAAGTGAATACAGTTTCTGTGTGATTATTTTGGGTATAAGCTAGCTGGACAGCCAGGATGACAAGCAGCCCACTCCTCTTGTTACATGATACCATCATTTCCATCTCATGGAGTGATCCTTAAGCCATATCAGGTATTTGTTGGTTAGAACTACAAGCTTCGTATCATCATTGCACTATCATATCTTCCAGATAAAATCAAGAGAGTTTGTTATTGGATTAGTCTTTTTTTTTCTTTGGTAAGGTATAGAGTAGTTGAAAGATGATTTCTTAATACAGAAACAAATTAAACCCTTTGTGTTGCAAAAGGAGAAGTAGGCTGCGTTCCCGCCTGGATCCCGGCTAGCTTACCCCTGAAATAGTTACATGGAAACTGTATTCTTTTAAACACTGCCTGGCCAATTGTCTCCAGCCTCGTATTGGCTAACTCTCACATCTTGATTAACCCATATCTAATAATCTATATGCCACCACAAGGTCGTGACTTACTGGGAGGATTCTAACCCATGTCCATCTTGGGCAGGAGATGTATGGTGTCTGCCAGACTCTGCTTCTTTCTCCCATCATTCTATTCAGTCTACTTCACCTATCTAAATCCTGGCCTATCAAAAAGCCAAGGCAGTTTCTTTATTAACCAATGAAAGTAACACATAGACAGATGACCCTCCTCCATCATTTCCCCTTTTTCTGTTTAAACAAAAAAGAAGGCTTTCATTTTAACATAGTAAAATTACATATAGCAAAACAGTCATAAAACAAGAATTACAGTTACAATATATATATTTATTTTAAATTTTATCATAACTAAGGAAAATTATAACTATAACTAACCATTCTTCAACTCCATCAAAGACTCCAGAAGGATATAATATTATCTAAGTAAACAAGAAGTAAGCAACTTCCAAAACTCTAGAAATGACAGAGACATCTTATTGCCTGTAGAGTCACCCAAAGTTCCTTCGTACCATAGGGCATCCATCTTTGGCCTTCAGGCCCATAGTATGTAAAGACATTTCCATGAAGCAGGAAATTTCAAAGGCAGTTCAGTCACTATCTGCTGTGTCTTGCAGAACTTCTTGCAGACTCTTTAATGAAGCAGGAATCCCAAAAGACCATCTCACCTTTAGGCAATTTTAGTAGTCCTCTCTCTGCAGGTTCTCTGTGTCTAGTTTATGCAACAGTCCAGGCAAGAGGAGATTCTTGCGCAAATGGCTAACCAACTCCATAAAGAGCCTCTTCATTGCCCATCTTCCTCTTGAAGTAGCTGGTGCTGCCAGGAGCGGACGTGTCTCATTTTCATGAAAAGCCTTAAATTATTAAAACATTTAAAATGCAATATTCTGTAGTCTTCGAAAGATATGAAGAATGCCTGTCTAACTAAAATATATCTCTACATATCTAGAAAATCTAACATGACTACAAACTTGACTATTATTGATGATTATCCATTAACAACTTATACTTCCTAATTACACATTACATTTTTAAAATAAACTACACAAACACAATGCCTTAATCAAGATCAGAAATACATATACATATAACCAAATTGATCTGAAATTTCTATCAATAAGGCAAAATTTATACCAATGTAAATTATTTATATCTATATCACCTTTGATTTTAATTTTTTTAAAGTTGTTCTAGTTTGCTTTTCTGTTGCTGTTTTAAAGATGGACTAAAAACATCTGTGGAGAAAATGGTTTATTTAGCCTACAGAATATAGTCTACAACTGAGGGAAGGAACTTCATAACTCAAGACAAGAAATTAGAGGCAGGGACTGAAGTTGAAACTCTGGGTTAGTAATGGCTTAGTTCATGTTTCTGCTCAGCTAAGCAATCTGACAGAAGTATTTTCTGTTTTGATTCATCTTTCTAGGTAACTCTAGCTTGTATCAGGTTGACAAACACACACAGACACAGACACACACAGTAAACAAAACAACCATGTCCTGAAACTTAACTATTTTGCCTCTGTTTTATGAGTAAGTGGCACTTCAGTCATCCATAATCACAACGTACCAGCATTTTATTTCTTTAAAAACTTCATGGTGCATTGCACAACATCTATAGAAATTTTATGCTGTCAGGAATATTTATATTTTTTATGTCATAACATCCATGATAACACTAGTATTTTGACATTTTCATATTTACCTCATATAGGAAGTCGCTTTTCCTTGTTCTCATCTTAATGACATCAGTTCCTCAAATGATTATTTTTAAATCTGTTGTAGGTTAATGTGATGTTTATCATATCCCAAGGAAATCAGTTGCTGAGTGGTTTGCTATATAAGAATTTAATAATTTAAGAAACATAAATGCAAAACATCTAAATAGTTTATCAATACATCATTTTTCTTAACAGTCTAAAGCACTCTGCAGGACCTGTCTAGTAATTTAAAGTTCACTTTACTAATTTCCTATTTTTATGACACTTGGTTATATAAACAAATTAAAATAGAAAGGACATTTTTGCAGTAATTTGCAGAGAAGCTCTGTAGTTGTGTTGAATTTTCTGGAGTATTATAGATGAATTGCAGACTATTATGACTTCAACACATAAGCAGCTCAGCCCTTTGCAGTCTCTTTTATATCATTCTTATATATGACTCTAATTAATGCCTTCTTAAAGCAAGGTTATTGTTAGTTTCAAGAAAAATAAAACAAAGAAAGCTTATATCAATATCCCCTTCATAATTCTAAAGGGAACTCGTAGATTTGGTCAGCACTTTCTGCAAAACAGAGGGGTATAGATAAACTTAGAAAAAAAGCAGTAGCTTTTCCTTAAACTGATAATAAATGCACAGAAAAAAGAAACCAGAAATCAGGGAACATATTTCTTTTATCTTTTATTTTTTTCTTTTTCTTTCTTTTTTTTTTCATTTTTTGAGACAGGGTTCCTCTGTGTTACTTTGCAACCTGTCCTGGAGCTAGCTCTTGTAGACCAGGCTGACCTCCAACTCATAGAAATCTACCTGCCTCTGCCTCCTGAGTGTTGAAATTAAAAGTATGTGCCACCATCACCCAGCTTGATCCATTCTTTCTTCACAGAAGAAAATAGTAATAAACCTAAAGAGTTTGGTGAAAGAGTCTTAAGTGAAAAAAGAAAAGAAATTAAAAAGCATTCTAGAGGATAGAAACATTCCCCGAACTCACAAATAAGAAGAATGATAATATGCAAATGATTATATTTTCAAAGTAATCTAGAGCATTTTGGAACATCCATCCAAAATTCAGTGATGTTCTATTAAAAAAAGAAACTAAGAAAAGTAATTGAACACAGAAGTTTCTGTCTCATCAGACCTACAGCCATTTAATGCCAACTATACCAGAAAAAAGGAGGCTGAGTACAGATTTAAAACACATGTAGAGATCAGAGGACAACTTCAAGATCTACTCTGTTGAAGCTACATCTTTCTTGTTTCTACTGCTGTCCTTTGTCATGTGCTATTCCCTTCTGTATGCTATTAATATGTTTTATTACCATTGGTTAATAAAGAAGTTGCTTTATCCTATAGCAGGGCAGAATATATCCAATTTGGAAGAGAAATAGAGAAAGCAGGCAGAGTCAGAGAGACATCATGTAGCTGCCAAAGAAGACAGATGCCAGATTCTTACCAGTAGGACACAGCTTTGTGCTGATGATACACAGGTTAATAGAAATGGCTTAATTTAAGATGCAAGAGTTAGTTAATAAGAGTCCTGAGCGAATAGGTCAAGCACTATTATAATTTATACAGTTTCTGTTTCATTATTTGGGTCTGGGCATCCAGGGATGAAATCTTTGTAAAAAATCCAACACTCCTCAGGATAAAAGTCTTGGACAAAACAGGAATACAAGGGTCATACCTAAACTTAATA
The DNA here is from genome assembly GCF_982192425.1 of Myodes glareolus. Classification (NCBI taxonomy): domain Eukaryota; kingdom Metazoa; phylum Chordata; class Mammalia; order Rodentia; family Cricetidae; genus Myodes; species Myodes glareolus. The sequence goes on along the minus strand of NC_142026.1, from coordinate 42,298,544 downwards.
ATGATTATATACAGCAAGCATATAGCCTAACATCCAATTAAATGGGGAGAAACTCAAAGCAATTCCATTAAATCTGGAACAAGACAAGACTGTCTACTCTAAATCTATTTAATTTAGTACTTGAATTTCTACCTAGAGCAATTAATCTACTAAAGGAAATCAAGTAGCCAAAAAATGAAAAGAAAGAAGTCAAAGTATTGCTATTCATAGATGATATGAAGTCTACATTACATAGGCAACCCCAAAAATTCTACCACAGGACTCCTACCACTTATAAATAGCTTCAGTGAAATATTTGAATACAATATTAACATAAAAATACCAGTAGCCCTTCAATATGCAAACTATTAATGGACTGAAAAAGAAATCGGGGAAACAATACTTTTTACAATAACCAAGTATAATATAAAATATTTTGTCATAGCTCTAACCAAAGAAGGTAAAGACATGTATGCCAAGAATGCCAAGCATTTGAAGAAAGATTTTGAGGTTCGGAAAATCTGTATTGTACAATATTTGGATTCTCTGGGAAAATGTATTGCTGTGATTGGTATAATAAAAAGCTGAACAGAGAATAGCTATGATGAGGTTAGGTGTGACTTCAAAGGATAGTGAGAACTCTGAGAAGACAAGGGCATGGTAGTGAGCCAAACAGAGAAGAAATAAAGGTGACAGATGAAAGAAATAATGCCATGTGTTAGGGTGTAGATTATTTTAAATGGGTTAATTTTAGTTATAAGAACTAGTTAAGACAAGCCTAATTTAAAACTCAGACTTTTATAATTAATAAGAAGTCTCTGTGTTACTATTTGGGAGCTACCTGGCAGGACATAAAAGGACTTGTTGCATATGACATCCAATATGGAGGTTCAAATATCAATGTCGGGCCTGAGAAAGCAGCTTTTGGGCAGGCTTCTGGTTCAGAGGTAAGACTTCCTTTAAGAGGCCCTGGATCAATCAGCTTGCTAGGTAAAAAGGGCTGCAGCATTATGAACACAGCAGTTTCCAAGAGCTGGGATGGTAAAAACACCAGCATGAGGCTAGGCTCTCTGGGAGTGCAGGTGGACAGAGTCAACTGTCAGAGTCTCTTGACTGTTGTGGTCATTTAAGGTTTGTCTCAATGTCAGAGAGGCCCCCAGACATGCAGTAAAGCAGTTCACACAAAGAAAATATTTAAACAGGTACAGTAACTTTCATAATTAATATGTCTTTCTGTCATTATTTGGGAGCTGGCTGGTGGAAAGAAGGTAGAGTCACCAGCAAGATGTGGAAAAAGCAGAATGAACAGTATTGAGAGGCAAGGTAACAAGTCACAGGACATAACATAGATTAAAACAAACTTTTTAAATAGAGGGTAAAGTAATAATATTTTTTAAAAAAAACAGCTAAGCCATATAAAGATGGGAAAAATCAGGCTACCTGGATCTAGTATAGGATTGTTGACAAAGACTCACTACAAATCTTTCATGTTCATGGAGAAGCAGATTAACATAGAAAAAGGTTATCTTATCTAAAGCAATCTACAGATGCAATGCAATTCTAACCAAACTTTCGATAAATTTCTTTAGAGACCTGGGAATAATGCTACTCAGGTTCATATGTAAAAACAAACAAACAAACAAACAAAAACCCAGGATATTTAAAACAATCTTCTAAAAAGGAACTGCTGGAGGTATCACTATCCCTGATTTTTTTGAGCTCTACTATAGAACTAGCCAAATAAAAACCGCATGATATTGCCATAAAAACATACAGGTTCAACAAGAGAATTGAATTGAAGACCCAAAAGTAAATTCACACACTTATAATACCTGATTTTTGGCAAAGAAGCCAAAATTATGCAATGGAATAAAGGAAAACATATTCAACAAATGGGGAATTGGCATGTAAAAGAATACAAGTAGAGAAAACTTAACCTGATACAAAAGAAATTGGAGGAAAAACTTGAACACACTGGCATAGGAGAAAAGTTCTTGAAGTGAGCACCAATATTGTAGGCAGCAAAATCAACAATTAATAAATTTGACCTCATGAAAATGAAATGCTTCTATAAGGCAAAATACTGTCTCAATAAGACAAAGCGGCAGCCTTCAGAACAGGAAAAGATCTTCCTTAACTCCCTATCTGACAAAGGGCTAATTTCCAAAATAAATAAAGAACTCAAAAAAAAAACCTAGACCTCAATGAATGAAATCTTCCAATTAATAAGTGGGGTACAGATCCAAGCAAATAATTCTTAAAAGAGGAATCTCAAATGGCCAAGGGACACTAAAGAAATGTCCAGGACTCTTAGCCACCAGGGAAATTTAAATCAAAATGACTCCAAGAATCCCCCATATGACCTTTAGAATGGCTAAGATAAATAACACAAGAGACAGCTCATGCTAGTGAGTATGTGGAGCAAGAGGGATATTTCTCCATTGCTGGTTGGAGGACAAACTCATACAGCCTCTTTATAAAGCAATTTGGCAGTTTCAGAGAAAAAATGATCAACATCAAGACCCATCTATACCACTCTTGGGCATATACCCAAATGATTCTACCACAAGGACAATGCTCAACTATGTTATTTAGTAACAAGAAACTGGAAACAACCTAGATGACCCTCATCTGAAGAACTGATATACAAAATGTGATATATTTACACAATGGAATATGACACAGGAGTTGGGGCATCTCAGGGAGCTAAAGTACTAGTGCAAAGGAAACTCCCAGAAAGCTACAATAGTGACCCTAGATTAGATTCCAAATAGTGTCATCAATGGAACCTCAACCAGCCACCAGCTTTCTCCTGTAACCAGGAAAGACTTCGAGTGGAAGGATCAGGACACCAACCCAACCACAAAATTGTCAATTTGTCATGCCTACAAAATGTGTTTGAGGAAAGCTGGTGCAGAATTTATGTGAGTAGATAACCAATGACTGGTGCAACTTGAGACACACGCTATATCTAGAGAGTCAGGAACAAGAAAATGGATAACCCAAACTGGCAATTTCAAAAAAATTCAATGACATAGTCCACAATGATACTCTGCCATACTTGCAGAGAAGAGTCTAGCATAATCATCATCAGAGAGGATTCATTCAGCAAATAATGGAAACAGATGCAGAGACACACAGTCAAACATTAGACAGAGCTCAGGGAATCCTACTCAGGAACCAGAGTAGTCAATCACACAAAGAGAACCCACCGAATCAACTTACCTAAGCTCATAGGGTCTGACAGAGACTGACAGACAAGCAAGGAGCTTAAATGGGTTTGATGTAGGCCCTCAGCATTTATGTTGTGGTTGTATAGTTTGTTCTTCATGTGGGGCTCCTAAAGGTGGCTGTGTCTGACTCTTTTGAGTGCTTTTGCAACCCTGTTCCTCCTACCAGCTTTTCTTGGTCAACCTGTTTGTCTTTATCTCCATGTTGCTTTGTAGCTTTTTCTCTGCCCCCTGCTCCCACCTCTGCTTCCTGTGTGCCTTACTTTCCTGCTTCCTCCATGTTTGTCTGGTGACTACATAGCCTCTGGCCCTCCCATGATGCTCCCTTTGTCGATCACTTTTTTTTTTCTCTTCTTCTATTTATTCTCTCTGCTAACCAGTCCCACCTGTTCCTCTACTGAAAAGCTATCGGCTGCTCAGCGTTTTATTAGACCAATCAGGTGCCTTGGGCAAGCAAGGTGAAATAGCAACAGATCTTTAGAAAATTAAACAAATGCAACATAAACATATATAGCACATATTTACCAAGTTAAACAAAAGGAACACATCTTTACATAGTTAAGGTAATATTCTGCAATGTAATAAATATGTCATATCTTTATATAATTAAAATAATATTCCACAACATGCCTCAAAGGAAGCTGCTACAGCGGTGGCCTGAGGGAGCCTGCAGCAGCACCTCTCAGAATTTTAGTATTTGGAGGCATGAGTCAAGATTAGAGGGTTCAAGGATGCTTGTCTACTGATTTAGAGAACTGGTATTTCTGTACAATGCATGAACTCTTTATTATTCTTGCAGGAAAGAGCTGAAATAACTCTTGAAGCTTTTAAATTTGATTCTAAATATTTATTTGTAACATGATGTACTCCTTGTTTGTGTTTTCTGTCCTGCCGGGTTCCCACAGCTGTATAGCCCCAAAAGAAAACCACACAGAGATCTCTATAAGTTATAAAGCAGATTGGCCCATTAGGTCAGGCTACTTATTAGCTCTTGTAGCTTATATTAACCCATTATTATGATCTATGCTAGCCATGTGGCTCAATACCTTTTTCAGTGGGGCAGATCACATCCTGCAGCTTCAGTGCTCTGGGCGGGAGTGGGAGGAATCAGCTTCCTCCTTCCCAGAAATCTCCTGTTCTCCTTGTATTATTTCCAATTCCTGTCTGGTTTTCCCGCCTATACTTCCTGCCTGACCAATCAGCGTTTATTTAAAACATGATTGACAGAATACAGACAATTCTCTTGCACCATGTATTTATTGAGATTGTTACGAAGGTAATAAAAACAATAAAAAACAGATGTTTACAAGTATGCATTATATTTTAAATTACTGTTTGCTTTACACTGAAAATGTAGGTTATCTATTTTTCCACAGTTTATCCTATCATAGATTTTTGAAAGAGAAAATTCTAATGTTGACATTTAAATTAAACCCATAAAATTATATCATGTAAATTAAAAAGTACTTTATAAAATAGAATTTAATATTTTAACAATTTAATTTTGAACATTTAAAACAAACATAAACCAAAACTAGATTCTGGAGAATGGGGTTGGGTGTGCACTACCTGTTGCTGACACATCAAACTGGAACAATAATCTTTCTACAGATATGCATGATTTCAGCCTCATTATTACAGTCATTGAAAACACAGGATTTCTTTGCCATGTATAAGTTAGAAGACCAAACAAGGGGGGAAAAAACTCCTGTCTTTTCATTGAATGTGATATCTATGTATTTACTGAAATAAAAGCAAGAATTAAGAAAATCTTGACATGAAGGTCTTTGTCACTATCTAATTCTCAGTGTTTCATCAGTTTTACAGATTGTATGCAACACAATCAACCAGTTCTGTTGTCTGTAAGAAGCACTTATTGGTAATTTGGTTTATATTTCTTGAAAGGAAAACATACTGGCCAATAGAAATATGATAATTCAACAAATTCAATTTTTGAAGTTTTTCTCACAGAAAAATGTATTGAAACAAATAGAAAGGAACTGGTATCTTCCAAACAAGTCATACCATCTGTAATATATCTATGTATCTATCTACCGACCATATATCATTTCTATGTGTCTGTGTATCTATCTACCACCAATCTGGTATATATGCTGAAATTTTAGATGTATTACTTTTCATCAAGACTTGTTTTGAAGAAAAATTAACTATAAAAATTGGTGTAATCCATTCCAAGGGAATATTATTTCTCAAACAACCTAAAAAGAATATATTTAACATGTGCTGCCAGCTTACAAAAGGAAAAGTAATAATTAATACATATCACATATTTTTATTCAATCTACAGTTTATGTTTATTATTCATTCTTAGATTGAGCTGTTGTTAAAGCAAACTTTGCAGGTTAATGATATGTGCAATAATAATTTCCACAGCGACAACAAATACCCTGATTTTTCAACTGAAACTTCCACAGTCTATGTGTTGTCTCCTAGTTCACAGAGTTCAGTTAGAGCTACTAGCTGTTGTTGTCTCTGTAGTAGATACAAAAATCACCTGTAGGATATATGTGAACTTAAAGTGTTAGCACTTTATTTCAGTTTCATATGTTGTAACTCCTCTGTAGGGATCCTGGATTGCCACAAAATATACAAAATTTGTCCACACTACAAGAATAAGCAGGAGTGCTAATTTAGAGGATAAATGGCATGGTAGCTGAAGATCTGGAGGGAAAATTTAATGATTGGGAATAGAAGTGTGTATGTGAAATCATTCTCTCTGTACTCTAAATCTGTAAAGAAAGATTAGCAAGATTATTAATGTACATCCTCATCTTTGTTACTTTTTCCCCTTCCTATGTTTATTTTTTTAATGATATTTACTTACCATGTACTTTGTACAAGTTTATAACTACTATTATAAGGGTAAGTTTCCACGAATATGGAATAAAATTAAAACAGAGGGATTGGCTGGGCAGTGGTGGTACATGCCTTTAATCCCAGCTTTGGAAGGCAGATGCAGGCAGATCTCTGTGAGTTTGAGGCCAGCATGTTCTACAAGAGCTAGTTCTAGGACAGGCTTCAAACTAGAGAAATCCTTTCTCAAAAAATGGGGTGGGAATGGAAGACAAAATTAAATGAGATAACATTATATATTTTTTCCATTTTTATCAATGGCCTAGTGAAAGAAGTTTTATTTTGTAGTCAAGACCCACTTGCATATATTATATAGAATAGAATGATTCCCCATTTATAATTTTCATGTCTCAGCAACGAGAATGTAGTTATTTTAAGAAAATACCAATATGTTTGGCTTAAATGTCAACATTTTATTTTATAAATTACATTAAAGTTAAAGTTATAGATTATATATGATCTTATACTTTGTTACTTGTGAGATACTAGTTTGTTTTCAACAAATAAATGTTTTTCATCAATTAGAAATAGTCTATTTAATATGGAGCTAATAAAGATTTAATCACCTGAAATTTTCAAATGTATTCCTCCATATTGAAATGCTAGTTTGACTCTGGCAATATTTAGGACAATACACTTTTAAGAAGTATCAGGAAATAATTCCAAATTAGTTCTTTTTTCTAATCACTCAATAGGTAATGACTATGTGCTGAATATATACTCATTTTATTTGTTCTACTTACCAACATTCCCCTAGAAAAGAGAGCACAGAAGAATGAGAGTGAGGAAATAAGACAGCAAATATCCCAGGGTGAAAAGAAAAGAAAAGAGAAGAAAGGAAGGAAGGAAGGAAGGAAGGAAGGAAGGAAGGAAGGAAAAGCCTTATTACTGAGGAAATGCTTCAGCTCTATAAACTTGTTCTTTCTGTAGGCACAGTCTGTGTGTGGACACTATAGAGCGTATATGTCTCCAGGGTAGACCGCAATTTAGGAATCTGGAGAATTATGTTGATCCATAATAAATTTTGGAGAACTTGAGCCAGTGATGGTGCACACCTTAAATCCCAAGGCTTGGGAGGCACAGAGAGGAGGCTATCTGTGAGTTCAAGACCAGCATGGCCTACAAGAGCTAGTTCCGGGACAGCTAGAGCTGTTACACAGAGAAACTCTGTCTCAAAAATCCAAAATAAACAAACAAAAAGAAATTGGAGTCCTCTAAACCAAAGATGAAAGTAAAGATCTACCTCCTTAAACTCTAAGAACTGTGATAAAAGCATCCCTTAATGGTGATATTGAGGGTATTCCTTTGTAATTGAACAAAGCTATAAAGCTAATTCATTTATTGATCATTTATAATACAGATAGATTTATTTGCTAGCTGCTTTATGAAGGTGCATAGATAGAGAAATCGCTATCATTTCAGCCATTGTCATCAGGATCATCACCATTATCAGCACTGTAGTCATCAACATCACCAATATCCTGTCAAGGAGTCAGTTGAGATCTTGGAACTTCCTAAACTGCTAAAAATAAAAATAAACATAATTTTTTGTTAAATGGAGCGAAAAGTAAGATAAGCTGTTTGAATCTGAAAGATAAGTATGAAATAATGTGTTTTATAATATAAAGTTCTTTAATCCTAGGAAATATTTGGTTAAATTATTCTTGTTACATAAATGTCACATAAAAGGAATCTTGTAAATGATAAATCATTAACTCCATTTTATTCTCAGTACAAGTAGAAACACAGAAAAATAATTTCACACAATATAGAGTCTATTAAATAAACTCTGTAGCAGTCAAATTGTTTCAATTTTAAATTTTTATTTTAGATTCTCAAGTATTGAGTATATTTCAGAGTCTTCCACAATTTATATTTTTGCTCTATAATTAACTCTAAGATAATAGGGATGTGAGATGGCTGTCATTCTCTTTTATAAAACATAGTCATAATTAAATTACGCAGGTCGTTTTCACATTTCTATGTAACTTTGAGTGGCGTTACATTTCTAATCATCTTTCTGATTATTCCTTCCATATCTTGAGAGTAGAGTCATATTTCAAAATAGCTGTCGTCTTTCAAGAATGCTACAACGAGCTTTAACTAATGCTAAACTTAACTAGGAAGATATAAAAATGCCTGACCTTTATTTAATAATTACTTTATTTGACTTGATATAATATTAATTTCACATTTAAATAGTAATTTTTGGGGAGCAAGTTGTTTTGAATGATTATCATTATTATTTTAAATTTTAGCTTCCAAATCACAAAATGTTTGTATTTCAAGATTCTTACTAGGTTGGTTATGAAAACTGATGCATGTCAGGAACTATTCTTTCTTATGTTGGCCTGAGAACTTATGACATGAGAATAGTCTTAATTTTTGTGCAAAAAAAATTTACTCAATATCCGAACAGAAATATTGTTTTGTTAGTTAGTTGCCATACTAGATTGAAACAGACTGACTGGTTAACTGTATACTACCATGTCTCAGAGTAAGCAGGTCAAATATTTTCTCATTAATAGCACTTCAAATCACAGGACATTTGAATTTAATACATCACCGAAAAAGTATTTGCATGAAACAGATAAAATGTTTTCTTAGTATTCTTATGTTTTTCCTCAAATAAAGAATTTATTTATATATTCTGAGATAGTTTGTTAACTTTGAATGTGAAAACTCCATATGTTTGCAAAGATTAATCAAATGAGTGTTCAACTTTCTTTAACTTCAATTTAAAAGTCCTTCCTGTCCAATTATGCTCCATTATTAAGGAACAAATTTTTAGCAACAAAAATATTTGAATTCAGTCTATATTCTAGACAATTCTAACTTATGTATACAAGTTTTCCCAAGAAAAGTATCTACCTTTGTTTGTAATAGGAAACATAGAAAAAGAAGTCTTTTAAACAGCATTGTAAGCCCTTCTTTAATGGTAAGTGACACCAAATCATAACAAGAGAAAAAAATGAAAAATTTATGTTTTTAACACATTCCTCAACTATTATTCAAATTAGAATGAAAATATTCCATAAAAATCCTGCAAAATTTCTGATGGTTAGGTAAATCAGTAATTTCCAGTGTTCACATTAGTATCTCAGTTGTATCAGAGTATTCAACTATGTTTGGAACTAAATTTAAAACACAATATGAATGTCTGTTTAATTATCTCATTTGTACACAATTCTGTAGCACAGTTTTGATCATTCACTAACTCTTGTGTTACAAAAGGAATAGCTGTCTTGTTCGTTATATACTTATTGTGTCCTTTAACTCAGAGACACATTAGCTTTGAGAATTGCCTGTATATAAAATATACTTTTGAAACAAGCTATCATTTTCATCTAAAGTTGATCTGATAACAATCACCTAACGTGTAGTATTTTAATTTTTATGCCACTCCAGGAGAGTGGTGATTTAAAAGGCAAACATAAAACATAGTAATATATGAACCACTAAGATGGAAAATTTAGACCTTTGTAGAACAGACACAAGCAAGTTGTCAGCCAGTTTCCCGTGTATTTCCTTTCTGTAGAATGGTATATGATTTACAATTCATAAAAAAATGTTTCAAGGAAAAATAAAAATGCGTAGGATGTGATCTCCATCTCTCTCGGTGCTGGTTACAAGAGCACGATGCCTTTTATTTACTAGGGTTGTATAGCAAAAGGGTACTTAGAAATCTCATCTCTCCTTGAAGTGAAGGAATAGTGTACACACATAAAACAATATTTACTACAGAGCTTGGAGGAATATAAATATTGCAGCAAGGATTCATGATTAGGTTGTCTCTACACTTTTTGTGGCTTTATTCATTTGTGTTTCATTATTTTCTTCCCGTACTTTATTTCACCTTTTGGCCACCACCACAGACGTCATCTATTTTACCATAGCTGTTCCTTTAAGGTTAGTTTAGTGCTATGAAAGAGTTAATGGGATCACATTCATGTTTAAATTGCTTCCCTAAAATTACTTTCGTGTTTGCCAAACTAAACCCAACTACGGTGACATTAGATAGAATCCAAGGTACAGATAAAGTTTGGAACTCTTGAAGAGTAATCAGCAAAGAATGTGACCTTGAGAAAAATGAACAAGATTTCCCTATCCCACGTTCCCCACACAGTGTCCTATTACTCTGGTTTGAAATGACACTATTATAGAGCTCATTCCCCATGAATGAAAGAATTATCCCCTATTAAAATGTAAATGCCCCGGAAAAGACAGAACAGGAATCAATCTATCATTTATACCTTAATGAGAAGAAGTCACTCAAAACCTCCCAACATGATAGCTCTTTGAAATTGAACATTGATGGCATGAAGATGAGGCAGAGGTACTCTGGGAACAAAGATAGCAAGAAGGAAAGAAGTAAGAAGAGAATTTGAAAGTATTTAGAATAAACACTGCTTAACTAACTATGTTTCAAAAAAATTAAATGACAGGCAACAGTTACTGGACTCAGTTTTAGGCTAAAAATACTGGTATGGAAAATCATTGAAAAGACAGCCAGGGATTTGAGGAAAATATTATATTCCTATTATCTAGGTAATTTTTACTAAGGGGACTACCATTCACAATAAAGTCTGCTAATGAATTCACTACCATATGGCTTTGTACTTCTCATTCAATTCAGTTTTGCTACCCCTGTGAATATTAAGTCCAAACATAAGTACATATTCTGGACTGTTATCATAATTAATAAATGAAAATAAATTTGCCAAGTACCTTTATTTTAATTGTCTGTGCACTGCCTAGAATTGATTTTTCTATATAATACATAAAATGTCAGACCTTTACAATGTTTTCAACTTAAATGCTTGGAAAAATATCTATTGCAGAGGCAAACTAACTTAAATACTTCACTTATATTGCTCCTTATGTAAACTAAAATAGCCAATGTGTTCCTGGAGAGATTACTCAGCGTTCAAGATTGCTTACTGCTCATGGAGAGGAATCAGGTTTTGTTTACAAATATCACATCAAGAGACTTATAATTGCTTATAACTCCACATCCTGAGTAAGTAACACCCTCTTCTGACCTCCAAGAACAATGCTTTGGTACACACACACACACACACACACACACACGAACAAATAGAAAGCACTAAAGGGAAGTAAGTGGGTTTTAAAAATAAATGAACACATGAAAATGAGTGTGTATGGAATCGGAAGGTTATGGTCTGGGGTGACATGGAGGAGGGAGTGGATTTGTTTAATGTACAGTACATGAAATTTCAAAAAAATATCAAAGATATATTATTTTTAAAAAGTTTGGTGACTTTTGTAAAGAATATATGCTCAGTATACACTGCCTGGCTTTATAGCTGATGTTTTAAATGAAGTTCATGTGTATCAATTAGTTGGCCCATATTAAAGCATTTAAACACATTTTATTTGTAAATGCTTGTCACCTACATCTCACATTGCTTTCCCAGATATCTTTATATGATGTGCTCCAAATACCATTTGTTAAAATTTTAATAACTCTTAATACTTTCTCTATTTCTACCATGATTATCTTATTTTATGTTTTAATTATTTGGCATATGCCTCATTGTAAAACAAGATTTTTGGGTTAAAACACAAGATTGTTGGGTTAAAAACTAAACTAAAGTTTGTCTTTTGGTAAAATCTCAACTGTAATGCTTTTGTTATTTTAGGTCAAATGCGTAAATTGGAACCGCTCATAGGTTATGAAATGTGAGATGAAATCCAAATTTGATCAGTAAATAAGTAGTGTGTTAATCTTTAATTACTATCTTCAACGTTTTATGTATTAGTTTAATCACTTTATTCTGAGACATGGAAGTCTTGTCAGAAATGTGTCCTTCCATGAATCTGATATTTTATTCAACTAGAAATTCAATAACTCTACACATAACATTTCTTGCTGGTCCAATGATATAATTTGATCTTTATTTTAGGTGCATATTTTATTTATTATAGAAAAGATTAACATCAAAGGGTTATTTGAAAAACAAATCACAACTATCCAAGTAAGTCAGAATGTTTCTCTTTCCAATAGTCAACATCTAAACTATATAGTTAATTGCCTTCTGTAGTATATGTCACCCATCTTGCTTTTCACTAAATAAGCCACATTTGAACTGCCTGGACCAGTATCGCACCAAGAGATGTGGTTGCTGATTGAACACAGGTGTAATGGTTGATATACTGTCACACAGTCTGACGTTAACCTAAGATCTTTGTTGAAATAGTTATTACTGATGGCACGAAATGTAATTGCTAATTTTCTGCCTGAGTGGTTACATATTTTCTCTAAATCTTAAGAGTTATTCATCCTTTTTCCACTGGCCATTTCTCAGAGTTTCAGGCAGATGTGTCAGTGGTCTATGGACCAGTAATTGAACCTGTCACTTGCAATCTACCAACTTCATTCTTCAGAAATGTGACTACCGCTTCATTCACTTGCCTGCGTATTTCTCCAGGTAGCAAAGGTCTTACTTGAACCTAAGCTAAGCCTTCTTTATTGTCTACCTTCACGGTACTTTTCAGTCACAGAAGAAAGCAACTGGTTGTGATTCCAATTTTGTATTCTTAAATATTTATCAGAGATTCCAGCTTTCAAATCAATTTTCTTATAGGAACTCATTCCACTATTCTATAGTTACAGAGAGTAAATGAGGCTTTGTGGAGAAAGGAGTGGGCAGCAGAAGGTTTGATCTTCTACATGAATAAGACAATTCTTACTCTGCTGATGTCAGTATTAGTGACTGTAGAAGACTCACCTCGAATACCACTTGACACGTGTAACTCCTAGGTGCATAACCATGACTGGCAAAGGAACAATTGTAAACCTTGAAGTTCTAGTGAAATAAACGCAATTTGCTAATGGCAGAGTTAGCTACCATGTAAGCATCTAGTGAATATTTTAGTAGTTGCCTCGATCTCCTAACGCAGTAGAAGGAGGATTTGTGCATATGGGTCTAAACTGCCCTGATGTTCAATAACTGATTCACAGAAACATTCTGCTACAAACTGAAATTAACGTTTGGGGGTGTGATAATGCCTGCATGTATGCTGCTTTTTCAGCTATTTTTAAAGGCAAATTTGTTTTTAAAGGCAAATTTGAAATTCTTAAATTTCAAATCATAATTTATGTGTCTTGTGTTCCACTAGTTAATCTTAGTGAAGAATTTAATATGACATCTTGATGCTCATCATTTGTGTGTGTGCATGTCTATGCCTGTGTGTGTAATGTGTGTGTTTGTGTTTCTATGTGTGTGCATGTGTGCATGCATGTATGAGACAGAGACAGAGATTCAAGGAATGGAACTGTTTGATTAAACATAAAAGAAGTTTAGCAATAGGTAACTTAACACATGAGCCAGAATGTGGATGAAATTAAGAATTAGAAAGCGTAAACGCTTAGAAAAGATTAATCACAGGGCTAAGTGCCAAGAATACAGGAAAGCTTTTGTTTGTTTGATATTCATCTGCTACTTTGATTGAATTCTCAAACATGCAAATTCCAGTGATACATATCCAAATAAGTTCTTAATGTGAACCCCAAACCAGCACTATCTCTGCCACCACAGCTAAGCATTTCCTGGCATTACAGCCCTGCCCTCTGCCCTCTTTCTAACTGCAGGTTAAACAGATCATTAGCCAGGTTTTGAAAAATGTTCAGTTCTTTTCTTGAATTGTTATTATAATATTTTAAATTCATCAGACATTTTTTAAATATACAAAAAGTGTGTGATAATTATTGTTTTTAATAATTTCCAGCAATATACTGGTGTATGCAAAAAATATTATTCTGATTTATTTTATCAGCAATGTAATTAGAAAATCCTATAAAATCAGATTTGAAGTTTTTAATATATACATATACATCTATTTAATCTATTTTCTTTTTTTAAACTGAATGTCAATAGTGATTGTGATATACAATATTCTGCTCTCTTTCTGTACTGCTTCTTTTATAGATAGCTTTTAAAATTTATGCAAATTTAATTTTAATTTCTCTAGTGGGCGTTTAGGTGGAATTATTTTCTCAGTTTTCTTCTATCTATAAAATTCTAGTGTGGCTTAAATATTTCAGCTTTTCAGTTACCATTGCAATAAGCTCATTTGAAAGAAAAATGGTAATTATATTAAAATGTTGGCATTATTTCCTGACAAATGGCATTATATGATTCTACTTCACTGATCTATGTTTTTCTCTTGGTAAATGTTTGCTTACGAGCATTTGATTTTTCATATGACAATGTCCATGTAGTCTAACAAAGTAAATTGATTTTTTTTATAACATACATGTACAAAGCATTTAATGAGAAAGAATAAAATGGTGCTTGAAAAAACAGTCATACATGTTCATCCTTAGTGAGAAATTTATGCCAAGATTGTACTTGTTTGTTGTGCATACCAGCTTCAGGTTTGGGAACCTTTACCTTAAAATATGGACTTGACACATTCAAGAAGTTATGCTGTTTAATAACATGAATTATGCATGGCAGTCTCTATTTATCTTTTATATCTCCATTCTGCACCCCTGTGGCCCAATATGTTATGACATTCAGCTATTAGATAGTTTTGCCTATTCAATTACCAAGAGAGACAAAAAAATTTAAAACCAAAAGTTTGATGGCCACTTTTATATGTTTCTTCCTTCTCAGGATCCTCCCTCTATGAAGGTAGTGCTTTCTTTTTGCAATTCTCATGCTGAAATGCTTAAGGCCCCAAACTGCTGGCACCATGTCATATATATTCTCTAAGAGTTTCCAATGTTTGTTCTTCATTTTTTTTCTTGTTTGATGATAAATCTTTCCTTCTCCAATCTAGTTGCACATAAGAATTTTCAGTTGTGATAAATTCTGCTAATTTTCCATTTTAGTTTCATCTATGGAAATAGTAATGTTAGATTGGTCAATTATTATACACCCAGAGTACAGAATTGTAAATGATATGTGAGCTATATTCATCATTGGTTAAAGCATATCTATTAGATTTATTTTATTATTAAGCTTCTATATTATAGCAACTTAATGGCAGGTAATGGGCCAGAGAGAGGTGGTGAGATTCTGTCATCACTGTCATGGCTATCCTTGGTTGCCAACCTATAGCAACCTACTTTGAGGAATTGCCTCCTTCAGATTGCCAAACAGGCATGACAGTGAGGCATGGTGTTGAATTGTTTATTGATGAATGACGTCCTAGCAGTGCACCTCTGGACTGTGAGATATACAGACAAGGTACCTGGGGAAAGTAAAGACAGAGAGCCAGTAAGCAATGTTCCTCCACTGTTGCTGTTTCTGTTTCTGCATCCAGGTTCTTTCCTTGAGCACATTCTGTTTACAGTCTCATAATGACGACTTTAGCTTGTAATCCAAACAAACACGTTCTTCTCTATGTTAATTTTGGTGATGGAAGGAACGCTAGCCCACTAAAACGTATATCTCTGGCAGGCCTTGCTTTTCTCTCTGATTCCTTCTACCTTGCTATAAAACCCATTAGAATATAATTCTAAAACTAGCACCAAGGACTATTCCCTTATTTAGCCACTTCCTCCTCCTTCGGCTGACTACCAAGGTGCAGCTACCAAAGTACTGAAGTAAAATGATCAAATATCCCTTTGGTTCCTTTAATTAATATGCCAAATTAAAATTAAACACCTCATCCTAACACAGGGTTTCCATTTCACCTTCACAAATGGCCATTTTCTATGGCTCAAACATCTTTCCTCTCCTTCCCAGAGGCAGTTAACTGTACCTTCCCATAGTTCCCCATCCCCAAAGTTCCAGGAGAAATCCCCCTGTTCCCTTTTCCTTGTTCCAATTTCCCTCTGTTTCCTCGGTCTCCTGACTTTGTCTCTTATTCCCTTTCTTTCATCCCTCCGGGGTAAAAATCTACTGCGTGCTGAAAATTCGATCTTGGGGATCCTGAGCTGCTACCATTTTCTGCAATCATTGTTTTATCACAGCAACAGAAACCAAACTAGGATGAATAGAAAATATTTTAAATTACGAATTTGCTTTTATGCATGCTGTTTAACACTATGTTAAGTAGGAGTCAGCTTTGGTCTTTTGGCTTTTGTATTCAAAATCTTGGTGCTTGCTTTCATAGTACGGAAAGAAGTTATTCAAGCCTCCAGGAAGAGTAAGAAGCAGTATGATATTCAGTATAGTATAGCAACCCAAAGATTGCAAAAGTGGTGCTCATATCTTAATGGGAAAAACATTTGTCCAATTGGACTTAAGGCCTTCTCCACAGGTGAGAAACCAGGCCTGGTACTGGAAACATAGCCAGCTACCCATGGCTAGTTAGTTCAGGGACATCGGTGAAGAACCCACAGCTACCGCTTTACTAAGTCAGCATATTTTTACCTGCATTCGTAACATTTCTACTTCCATATGCAGATTAAGTGTAGCTTTCAATTTTTATCAGAGAAACATCTCTTTATAAAAGGGACCATTATTAAAACCCATAACTAGTCAAAATGCAGAGAACAAGTGGCTTTAGGAGTCCCAGCCCCAAACAACAAAACAAACAATTGCATGTCCTGTATCTAAGGATATAAACACAGCAGACAGAGGGGCAGAAGGATACAAAGAATTATAGGACCAGCAAATCTTTTGTGATATTAGGTCTCTTAAGAAAGATAGGGAAGTTTCTCCCATGTTACTTTATATTTGCCTAAATAACCTGGAGAAATGCAACACCAATAGACCTGCAAACATGGAAGAGACAGTCTTATGGAAGACCTACATAGACAAAGCATGACAAGCAACTGAGGAGTGCTTGAAGAGGGAGATGTAACCTTTACAAAGAATAAGTCACTTAACTGAGTATCCAATTCCACGTGGTCAGCCCTGAAGTCATATACAAGAAATTAACAGTAAATGGACTAAACAAATTTTACATATTTCTCTCTCTCTCTTTCTCTATCTATCTATCTATCTATCTATCTATCTATCTATCTATCTATCTACCTACCTATCTATCTATCTATCTATCTATCTATCTATCTATCTATCTATCTATCTAGTATGCTATATCCAACAGTGTGTTTGTGTGTGTGTGTGTGTGTATATGCAACAATAATTATTAGTGAAAAAAAGACATAATTTAAAGACTGAAAATGAGGGTCCATGAAGATATTTGACAGATGAAAAGGGGAAAATTATGTAAGTATTTTTAAATTAAAAAATTATAATAAAGTGTATCCAGAATTTTCATATTTCTGCATTGAATATATATATAATATTTATTGGTATTACAATTCTCTAGATTATTTAGACAAATATTAAGTAACATGGGAAAAATTGTCTATTATTCCTAAGAGATATAATGTCACAGAATATAGATATATGTAATATTTATGTAATTATCTATTATCTATATTATATATGTAATTTATATATGTAATTTATTTTGAATTTTCCTGGTGTCTTTATGTGTAATGTGAGTGTAAGTACCCACAGGGTAAAAATAAAGCACCAGATCACATGATGTTGGAGGTATGGAGATTTGTGAGCTGCCCATCAAGGGTTCTGGGGATAAAATGAGGCACAGTTTTTTTGATAAGGACTGTATACATTTAATCACTGAGTCTCCTTTTCAATCAGAGTGCTATTTAACACTGTAGTGAGAGCCTGTTGTTTTGAAGTTTTCCTGAAATTTTTACTTTGAATCTTGGAGTGACGCATAAGAATATACAGAATGTTAAAGGAGATGTAAAACAACAAGATACTCTTAATTGTTCTTAATATTCTCAAATATTAAAAGTTTTAAACTTAATTTTAGTCAATGAGAATAATATGCAAGGGATAAAAATGTCAACAGTTTGCTATAAAAATTGTTTGGTCAATGCTATAAGTAGTGAAAATGTGTTTATGATAGCATTTGCTACTCAGTGAGAAGATGCTTATACAGGATAAGCAGAAATGGAGAAGTTTTGTGATGTGATTGACACTTGCAGGATATAGAAAATTGGAATACAATTTAGACCTGTGCTAAAAAGTCCTTTCTGGTACCCGAAATTCAGAATCAACAGAAAGTGTCAGATATTAAAGAGATGAACATAAGATAAAGATAGTAATAAAAACAGAGATAAAGAGCACAGTGTTTGAACTCACTGGGTCAAATAAGATGTTTCTTCTCAGAGTTGAGAAAGAGGTCAGTTTATCACTGACTTCCAGACTGGGCCATTACTTTAGTGATAGAACAAGATCTTTGAAAATCAAGAGAGGTTTTGGCTGACATGAATGACTTAGTACAGAATGCAAGCCTCATTTATAAGGTAGTAAAAAACATCACAAACAGATTTTGAAAAAAAGAAAGTCAATGAAATAGACCTCTCGATGACACTTAGAAACAAATGTGGATAGATTTATTAATCAGAGTCTGTAGAATAGAAAAATTGATGGAAGAGCACATGCAGTGTTGTGGTAACCCTTTGGCAGACATTGATATCTCACTAGGAATTCATTACAGGGGTATAGAATATAAGATACAGAGAAATACATGTGGTTTCAACTTCGCTCCCCCACCCTATTATTAAAGAAGGGTATCTAGGGTTGAAAACCTCCTCAGACTCTTTCCTCACTCCTAACAGTGCAGTTAGGTTTACCTACAAGTGAAAATCATTCTAGGGTATCTGGAAGTCTCACATTAAATTGTAGATTTATTGTTCAGTTATTAAGGTTAAGATTTATGCCTGCCTGAATGCTAGAAGACGTGCCTTGGTTCCCAGAGCCCCACAGAATTATCAAAGACACTAAGTATTGATGGTAATAATAGATATAAAACCTAAAGGTTAAAGGGATTAAGTATGATAAAGTGATAGAAAATGTACAAAGACTACAGGCACAGAAGTCATAAACTCAAGTTGAAAAACTACTGCTATTGCCTTGGTGAATAAATACAATATACCTAATAAAGTACCTCCCAACACTAGGGAGGTTGTTTTTTTCTTTGAGCTGTTTCTCAACTTAAGCTTTCTCTGCTCCTTGTTTTCATAGTAATTAATATATGATAGTTCAAAAAATAAAGTTATTAAATGCTGTCACTAAGACTCATCACCAGCCATGTTCTAGAAATGGATAAATGAAAATGCACAAAGATTTGATATTCCACTAGATTTAGAATACCATGGATAGATAACTATGCCACCTCTTCCAAGGCTTAAGGACCACTGGGGAAGAGTAATAAAAAGAACATATGATCAGGAAGAAAGAGTGGAGTGCTGTGTGGTAATGTACTCTCAGACTAAACCTTCCATTTTAAAGGGAAGCCGGTAAAGGGTTGGTGAAACATTATATTCCATGGGAATCTCATTAATATATCAGCTGTTCGAATACTCTATCCTGGCAGGAATTCCATTAAAGTAAGGAAAAAACAACACAAACACTGAAGTGGAAATCTTAGTGATGAATAAATAATAGTTTAAGAACTACAGATAAGGTAATTTTTCTCCTAGAGCTGACAAGAGAAGTTTACATTGTCTTTATACAATTCTGCATTTCAGGTAAGGAGACAGAATATATATATATATATATATATATATATATATATATATATATATATATTTAAATATTGGGTTAAAAGTTGAGATAATATAAAAAGTCTCAACCTGAGTCACCAAATATTAGGGAACAAATCTTAATTAATAGGATGGATATCAAAAGTTTCTTTACAATTTTATGCATTTTTAATATAACTGTGAGTCATAAGACAATAACATCCATTATTATTTCAACAAGTTTCAAGGAACAAATTACTACAGAGTGGCTCATTTTGTTTTGGCTAAAAATTGCCATATAGTGTTTCAAAGCAAAATGGAAGGAGAAGACAACCCAATTATGGTTTCTCAGGATGAAATTATGTTTAGCAGTTAGTTATGACTTAGACTATCTTTCGTAGGGCAGGCAAAGACAGAAAAAAATATTAGTCTTCATTTTGATATAATACTAAGAACAAATTAGCATAGATGGGAATAAGTAAAAATTAGTCATATTTTATCCTTAAAAACATGATTTGATAATAGGGCCAAGAATTAGGCAATAATTCTTGCCTAATTAGAAATTGTATCATTTCTAAATGATACAATCTTTACAGATTGACAATGATCAATTAGAAGAGAAATTCAGTGCTCTGGAGAAGGATACAACAATTTGACAAACAAAACCCAGTTAATTTGAGAAATGATACAATCTTTACAGACTGATAATGATCAATTAGAAGGAAAATTCAACATTCTGGAGAAGGATACAGCCAATTTGACATACAAAATCCAGTCAATGACAAAGGGTGCTGAGAGATTGTCTGAGAGAATTAGTGCTGTTGAATTTATTAATCAGACTCTATCGAAGGGTTATGATAGATTGGCTGATAGAATGTCTTTTCAAAAAGGTAATATGCATGGCAAAAAATTATATCCAAGGATAAGACATTATCTCTACTGAACAAACCCACACCTTGGAATCCTCAATGAGGGCATTAGAACAGAACACTGGACAGGAGATCCAAACTTACTAATGGCAGTTATAAAAAGATTTAAAAAGATTGAGAAATTGATCGAATTTGATGACCAGGGACAAAAGGTACAAAGACAAAATTTAATCTCATCAGTACGTACCAAACTCTAGGATAGCTTATTCAGAGTTATACCTGTTTTTCCAGTGATATCATCAGAAAGAGCATCAGCACCAAATACACTAAGGTATTCAAGGAATATAAAAGAAAGCTCATACATATGACTGATCTAAAGGAAATTAAAAACAAGCAATTGTATCTTATGGAAAACAATCATTCTTCATTAGGAAAATGGTCAAAATGTGGGTTTCAAGCAACAAAGCAATGCCACAAGACTGGATTCAGTTAATCTCAGCAGTCCTACATAATGGACTGCAGTTGTTTTGGTGCTGTTACTAGGGGAAGAGGCAAAAATTTTAGAGCAACAGAGAAAACAAAATGATGTGAGATTTCCCAAGATCTATTTCTGGGTGAGGAACTTTACTCTGATCCTCAGGAATAAGCCCTTCACAATGAACACACATGTTCATATGTAGCATAGCAGCTTTAAATGCTTGGGACAGGGATTCAGGAGCCAAGAAAGAGAGTTGAATCATATATTAGTGTTAAACAAGGTCAAAGAGAACATTTTAGTGACTTTTTACAAAGATTAACTATACAAATAGTGGTAACAGACCCAGAAGATAGACATGTACTGATTGAATCTTTGGCTTTTGGGAATGCCAACTTAGAATGCATAAAGATCCTTGGGCCTTAGAATATCAGATGGACACCAATGAATGAATGGATCTTGCATACAATGAATGTTGTGACACTTGACCATAGTACTTAAGATTGGGTAGGTAAAGCAATTTCCAATGGTATGAGGAGACATCAAAATGCCATTATTATATATTAATTGTGGTAAAAATAGGACATCTGAGAAGGGATTGTACAAAAGAAATTGCTAGGAATAATGTCTCCTCTGGGAATGGCTAGAATAGGAGGACTCAGTCTTCAGGTATATGTAGGAGGTGTGGCAAAGGCCAATATTAGACCAAAGAATGTAGGTCAACAAAAGATAAGCAAGGCAACCCAATACCATCAGAAAACTCCTTGGGGGGCCTCTAACAGTCCCCCCCCCATTATGAACGTGATCTCCAGTTACTGTGGAGAACATGTCTCACCAGAAAAATTTAAAAATCCAGAGCCTTCTGTAAAAGTCCATATTGTTCTGGATGATGAAATAGATGTGGAGTACAAACCAAACACTCCAACAGGACATAGGAAACATATTCTGGCAGACTTCTATGAATGATTAAAGACCAAATCTCTAAGTGTGCATAAATAGCATTTTTATTGAAGGCTTACTAGACATAGGCGCCAATGTAGTATCAATACTCCAGAACCTTGGCATCCGAATTGGCCTCTTCAAGAGGTAGATGTTAAGTTCCTAGAACTGGAACACTATCTCATGTGAAACATAACATGAGATGGGTTGAATGCATAGGGCCTTAAGGACAGAGAGGAAGACTGATGTCATTTTTAGCTAATATTGCAGTGAATTTGTGGGGTCGTGACCTATTGTAGCAATGAAATACCCAGATTAACATTCTTACAGTCCCCCAAAATTATAAACTTTGTTTCTGGGGAAGATATTAGAAGATATTATAGACAAAGGTCACCAGCCAATCAGGCTGTACAAGAACACAAAGCAATTGATAAACTTTCAGAGGTACTAATGGCCCTGCCCTTAAAATGGTTAACTGAGAAACCAATATGGGTTAAACAATGGCCTCTAACTGAAGAAAAGCTGTAGGCTTTAGAACAGATGGTACAGAGAGCAACTAGATAGTCGCTATATTGAAGAATCTACTAGCCCTTGGAATTCTCTTGTATTTGTTGTTAAAAAGAAATCTGGAAAATGGAGAATGGTGACAGATCTTAGAGGTATTAACAAGATAATTAAACGTATGGTCCCTCTACAATCTGGAATTCCTCTGCCTTCTGTGTTACCAAAAGGATGACCTCTCATAGTTATTGATTTAAAAAAATTATTTCTTCACTATACATTTCTGAGAAAAGGAAAGAAAAAACTCAGTCTACTAGGAGATATCAATGGACTATTCTCCCACAGGAAATGTTCAATAGCCCAATGGTGTGCAAATATGTTGTCAGTCAGACATTGAAAATAATACGTAAGCAATTTACTAAGTCTATAATCTATCATTACATGGATGACATTTTGTTATCTGATTTAAATGCAGATACTTTAGAAAGAATGTTTGAAGAAGTAAAGAAAGTTTTGCCTAAATGGGGATTACAAATTGCTCCTGAAAAAATTCAAAGACGAGATTCTGTTAATTATCTAGGTTACAGAACAGGTTTATAGAAAATTAGAACACAAAAGGCACAAATTGGGAGAGACTGGTTGTAGATTCTTAATCACTTTCAAAGATTATTTGCAGACATTTTCAGTCTACATTGAGCTGTTGGGATAAACCTTACAAGGTTTCCCCATCACCTCCCCTTTTTTGTCTAAACAAGAGCAATCCAAACTCAATACAAAACTATGTACAGTAAGAACATATATCAAACATAATATTACAAACAACATAATCAATATAAAGCAAGGATAATAAGATAAATTTCTTAATAACCATTCTATTTCAAAGAGTCTAAATCTTGAATTTGAAATAAGTCTGGCTAAATCATGAGAGGAAGGTAGCTACAACTATTTAATCTTCAACCCATTGAAGGCGTGAGAAGGGAGATGATATTACTTGAATAGGCAGGAAGTGAAATTAAGCATCATCCAAATCAAGAAGTATATAATATGACTAGAATACACTTAAGATTTGGATTCACCCTATCCACATGTGTCTCTTGTAATTTCTCTTCAACAATCATCAATTCCTTTTCCACTTCAGTTGTCAATTTTCGAGAACTATTCAAGTATTTTTCACCATCTAATATTTTTTCTAGCCATAATTAATGGACATTGAACCTATAATTAGTGATCCTAGAGAAGCTAAATAAGAAGGTAAACCCAAAGAAAATCATATAGTTATCCTCCTGGATATTGGAAGTAGACAAGTTTGCCAGGCAAAACTTGGGTGCACAGGGGTATGGGGGGAGTGGATGTAAGGGGAGATGGGTAGAGAGAAGGGAGAAGGGGAATTCAGGAGAGCATGGGGGAATGGGATGGGTGGGATGGAGGAATGGTGGATTTGGGAACAGGGAAGTAAATATCTCAACTAGGGGACCCATTTTAGGGTTGGCAAGAGACTTGATTCTAGAGGGGTTCCCAGGTCCAAGGAGAGGTCCCCATATTGTTCCTTGGGGTGCAGAGGAGAGGGTGCCTGAATTGGCCTTGTCCCATAGCCACACTGATGAATATCTTGCATAGCACCATAGAACCTTCATCTGGCGATGGATGGAGATAGAGACAGAGACCCACATTGGAGCACTGGACTGAGCTCCCAAGGTTCAAATGAAAAGCAGAAGGAGGGAGAACATGAACAAGGAAGTCAGGATCATGAGGGGTGCGTCCACCCACTGAGATGGTGGGACTGATCTAATGGGAGTTCACCAAGGCCAGCTGGACTGGGAGTGATGGAGCATGTGATCAAAATGGACACTCTGAACGTGGTTGACAATGGAGGCTGACTGAGAAGCCAAGGACAATGACACTGGGTTTTTTTTCTACTGCATGGACTGACTTTGTGGGAGCTTGGTTTGTAAGGATGCTCATCTTTATAGACCTGGATGGATTGGGAGGGTCTTGGACTTCCCACGCGGCAGGGAACCCTGACTTCCCTTAGGACTAGAAAGGGAAGGGGAGATAGGGAGGGGGAGGCAAAAGGGAGGCGGGGAGGAGGTGGAAATTTTTAATTAGTTAATTAATTAATTAATTAATTAAAAAGATTATGGACTGTTGACTGGGATCCTTACATAGTTGTAAAGCATTTACCTGGTGTATGTAATGTTCTATATCCAATATATTGTCCAAACAAGATAACTAAATGAATAGGTAGATAGATAGAAGGTAACTAGATGATAAATATATAATATATGACATATACATGATAGATGATAAATAATAGATAGCTATACAGATAGATAAAGCTGAAATTTCTTTCTTTTAAATAATTCAGAAATCAGAGGAGAAATTATAATATTTCTTGAAACAAGTGTAGCTGTGATAGTAAATATTAAAATCTATGAAATATAGCAAAAGTAGTGTTTAGAACAGTTTACAACAATCAATGACTGTGTTCTAAAAGCAAGAGACTATAATAATCTGTCACTGTACTGTAGGGAAGAAGAAAATAAGAAAAAATAATATAAAGTTAAGATAATGAAATTTTAATTAAGACTGTTAAAGAAATACATCCATAAAAGTACAAAATAATAAAAGATCAACAAAATATAGATTCGGTTCATTAATTTTTGAGAAATCCTTAGCCAAATTCATTAAGGATAACACAAGCATGTATTATAAGTAACAACTAAGAAATACAAAAAAAACATATTTACAATGAGCCAACAAATTTGACAACGAAGAGAAAATTGTGAAATTCCAAGTATTACTCTATTACCTGGGCAGAATCAAATTAGAATAGAAACCTGAACCAGCCAGTAATATTCACAAAAACATCAAAACAGTAACAAAATTTCCTGTAAGTATAGAACGCAATGATTTTATTTCTGAAATCTCTGAGGCATTTATTAAATTAATAGGAACACTTCTTAAGTTATTAAAGTATTGAAGAGAGAGAATTCTAAACACTTGTTAAGTAGCTAAATTTACTAACATTTGAAAGCTACAATACAAAATAAAAGAGAGAGAAATATTCATATCTTTGATAAATTTAGATTTTAAATTTTATTAAGTATAATACTAACCAACAGAATCCAGTAGCAGTTTAAAAGGATCATATGCTATGATAAAGTGGGCACCATCTGTGGAGAGAACATATGTGGGAATATAGACACACTTAGCCATCTAAAGAATAGAAGTCATATAACTTATCTCAAAAATCGTGCTTGATAAATTTCAACATCAATTTATTTTAAAGTTTTGTATAAGTTAATGAGAGAACACACAATAATATGCAAAAGGCCAGATATAGTTAAAAATTATTATTTTAAGAAGGTAAAAACAGAATAATTTCTTTCTACAGTCTGGAATGAGACAAAGACCTCACTTTCCTCACATGTTAATATTGTACTGAAGGTCCAAGCCTCGGGATAAAGTAAGAGTTAGAATAAAGGACATTCCAATAAGTAGTGATTTATCACTTATTCTATATGGAGAAAACTTTAATATTATATGAAAATACAATCAATAAATGAATTTAATGAAATTACAAAATATGAACTGAACAGACAATTTAGTAGAATTATATAGGACAATTGCTAACTATCTATAAAGGAAAAATGAGAAAACAATGTCAATTTCAGTATCAGTAAGAAAAAGAATGCCAATATAAATTTAATGAAAAGGAGGAAAGTCATATGTAATGTAATAATATCTACAAAAACTTTTAAAAAGAATGCAAAAACAATAAATCAAAATGTAATTTGCCTTCCATCTTTTTATCGACAATTCAGTTAGAAAGTATATTTGGGAGACAAGTACATGTAATAAAATATATCCAGAAATATACAGTTGTAAAGTAATATTTAAGTAAAAGGAAATATTAGAATATATTCATATTGATTTATTTCTGTGGCATTTATCTCACAGGTCACATGTCCCTGTACATTTATGTTTTTCAAAATTATCAATTAAATTAAATTTAATGTCTGATTTAAGTTACTATAGCACAAATTTTCACAAGGCAATTATAAGTATATAATGATTTTCCAAAAGTAATGAATTTTTCAGTTTTATAGAGATTATATTTTCTCATCTAAAACAGTACTTTGCTGTCATTATATTAAGCTCACATTTAATGAGATCAACATTATTATATATATTACATACATATTATTGAGAGGCAGGAACACACATTATGTTAATTTATTGAATAAATATGTATTAGGTACATATTAAGAAGGTAATATTATCTTTTTTATGAATTCAAAGTTTGATAGATGTTGGAATTTAAAAATGTTCAATGTAGAAAACACATCATTTTATATTATACATATAGTCATATTTATCATTAAAATTAGCCCATATAATTTTGTTTATACTATTCTGTAGAATATACTAGTTAACAAGAGGAAAAGATTAAGGTCTAAATGACTTATTTCTCTAATATGTACTCATTCACTGTGAAGTTAATTTCATAACAATAATTTAAGTTTTATAGTAAGTCCTGTAATTACTTCATTAGTTTCATCTATAATATCAATGATTCAGGTTCTACAATTTCTGAATCATGTGGACTTTATAGTTTTTGTCTGTATGTGCTTTTCTTGTACATTCAAAGTCAGTAATCCTTACAGAAGAGGTCATCTTTTACTTTAATCTGTTATGATGATCTATGTCTCCATTTTTGTAGATGTTCACAAATATAAATATTAATGAAGTTAGATGAAACAAAAATTTCTTTTTGCACTCTGGAGAAGGGAAGATGAACTTGTTAAACGACACACTATTTTTTAAAGAGGCAGGAATAAGATTTTGTCACCATTCCACATCAGTGTATTCCTTGCTGATTCAAAATTAAAAACAATCTAGAAACAGAACCTACAACTTGTAATTATGTAGTAAACTACCTTTTTTATACTGTAACCAGGATACTTATAAAATGATTACTCTAGCACAGCTCTTATCAACCGGTAAGTCCCAGCCCCTTTGGGGTCACAGCAGATATACTGCCTATCAGATGCATTATGATTCATAATATTAGCAAAATTACAGTTATGAAGTAGCCACAAATATTTTATGCTTGGGGTTACCACAGCCTGCAGAGCTTTAAGGAAGGAAGAGTCACAGGCATAGGAATGCTAGAACTACTGTTCAGGCACTTTCTATTTCTAAACTGGAGGTTGCTGGCAAACAACAAGGAGAGTGAAATAATGTTTAAAGTCTTAATTCTATTTTAGTTACAATTTAAGTACAATTAAAATAGTCTTAATTTCTCATGAAGTCGTAGACAAACTGCTTGTTTTTTTGTTTTCTGTTTTGTTTGTTTGTTTGTTTTTGTGGGGTATTGATAGGGTAAGAAGCTAGGAAGTGAGACAGAAGACAAGGAAATTAAAATGACTTGAACAATGCCAGAAATAATGAATGTTGGCTTCATTCGAACACGGGTCTGTCCTATTTCTACAACTAAGAGTCCTCAAAATTCAGTGTGTTGATATAGAAGATAACTGACCCATATACAGACAGGAAGAAAGTTCTTCTACTCTAATTACTGACGTTTCTATTCTTCTAATACTTTTTCTCTTTCATTTCTTTTACTGTGACTAAAATACTACATGCTCATTGCCTTGACTGCAGTCATGCCTGGTGACTTCAGAAGTCATAAGAGGGTATCACGTCCCCTGAGACTGGATTTTCAGAGACTTGTGAACTGCCGTGTGGAATCTTGGTACCTAACCATGGTCCTCTGCAAGAGGACCAGTCCTCATAACCACTAAACTAATTTTCTAGTCATCTCTGTGATTTCCTAAAGCCTGGTTTTGTTGACTATTTTGACCCCAGTGACAAAGAACACAAGCACTCAAGGTTGTGCAATGCTATAAACTACTTATCATAAGAGGCACCAAAGATCCACTGTTTTGCTTAGCAAACACAAGGGACAATATCCAGTATTACTTAATTAGTTAGTTAAAATTAAAGCAGAGTAAGGACACCATAATTTAGCACCTTAAATCTTGCTCTGCTCCATCAAGCACATTATCTTATTAGAATTTACTAGGATTAAATAAGTGAAAGAAATTGTCTGAGATATTTGGTAAAAAAAATCCTCATTTTTAATTTGATGGTAGCCTATATTTGGAACTTTTTAGTCTTTTTAAGTCTGTGTCTAAGATACTTAGTAAAAATTTATTTTTATTTACATATATTTTAATAATTATAATATGTTTCTGTTTAATACCATTGAGCAGTCTCTTCTTTCTAAAGATTTGTTATTCTGATAATTTAGCTTATTAATTAGTAGATGAAATTCTGTCCTATTTAAAGCCAATACTTTGGCAAAACCTATTTTAAGTACAAATAGAAAAAACATAGATTTAATTCTGATTTTATCTAAGCAAAAATTTCACATTCATAAAATGAAAATTTGGCTAGGATATAAAATGTTGGATACTTGGCAGAATGCTTGCCTATCATGAATAAAACCCTAAATTCTGCCCAGGACCTCAAAAACTTTGCACTATAGTATATGCCTCTAATCTTTGCACTTGAGAGATCCAGAGATGAGAATAGGAGTCCAAGGTGAACCTAGAACACATGAGATCCTGTACCTAAAACAAGTAACAATATCAATAGCCTCTAATGACATTAAAGTAAATACGGTAATGTAAAATGTGTATTTTTGTTTCTGACAAACAAAATTAAAAAGATAGTGATATTTTGTTATCAAAAATAATTATCAAGTTAAGGTATTTCAAATTTAATTTAATGATTTAATGATGCTAGAAAATGTAATGTAATTTTGTAGCATCATATGTGGCTCTTGGGGAAAATACATTTTACTTTTTTGGTGATTTTATTTTGGTGAAATATCTTTTTAAATGAATTTTCAGTAAAAGATGTTGAAGAGATAATATTTACTTTTCTATCAAAATTTCATATAACTTTCTCTTTTTTTAACTTTTGTTTAGTTTTTAAATACTAAACCTTAATTCTGTCATTTCTATCTCCACTTCTCTCACTCCAAACTCTTTCCATGTCCCTCCTCTCTCTTTCAAATCTCTAGTTTCTTTTCAGATAAATGTTGCTATGCACGTGTATGTGTATCTATATTCCTAAATACAGCAGGCAATGCTTCAAAATTTTTATTTTGAAACGTAAATGCGCTTGGCAGTTGATGTAGCTTTTAAGATATGTTCTAGAGAAAGTGTGTAGTAATCAAGGTGAAGAGGATGTGGGTCAGTCATGTAAAGACAGTAAACAAAGTAGCAAATATGTTCGAAGAGATAAAAGTTGTATTGAAGTGTATGAGTGGTATTTTCATAAGTATTTGATGTTCTTTAAATATTGATATTAATTTCTGCATTCACTTAAAAAAAACCCTGAGACTTGAGAAATGAAAATGTCAGCCTAGAAATGAGGCTGAATATTTGTAGTAAAAAGGATACTGAAAACATAATTTACCATATTTCATTTCAGAAATGGATAGTGGTACTCTTTTTTTTTAATATATACAATACTGTAGATCAAAAACAACATGTAGACAAAACACTGATTAAAATTCCATAATGCATTTTGCCTTTGAGTAGTATATCTAAATTATTATATACATTGCTTCTTCAATTGCCTAGTATGACAATAATTTACTAGCTATTATGTTAAAATTATCATTTTTAATGAACCTAAGAAATTCTTAATGGGAGTGAAACAATGCAGATCTACAATTAGAGGAAAGAAAAGTATAAAAATTACTGTTAACATTTACTTCTTAGTATCTTTTCACATTCTACTTCACTTATGAAACATTGTACTATATGTACACTTATATTCATGCATGTATATATATAAATCAATTTTATTTTAGTGGCCATGCATGTATATATTTATATATAAATTAATCTTATTTTAGTGGGTAATTTAATTCATTTAAGTATAAAGGTTATGTTTTTTGCTCTTTACTAAATCATTTTTGATGTGTTTTCTTATTCATTTGATAATTGTCTTAAAATTTATGTATTGGTTTTTTAGTTTGCACAAATTAGTAAGGCAATAAAGTCATACTAGAAGCACTTTGAATCCACATATTCTTGACAATGCTGTGGACTGACAAAACTCTCTCTCTAATCATGTTTGTCATTTTTATCAATCTTGTTATGTGCTTTATCTTAAATGGAGCCATGACCACATCCGACATTGCTGCCATTATTTTATTACTTATGAAATTCACTAATATTTACTGTCACACAGTATTCTATTATCAGTGAGTCCTTCATTCATAATCATTATTACTTTACAATCATTTAACTATACAAAATAGCATACTTCACATTCTCAACAACACTTTAAATACCCACTTTTTTTTTTCACAATAGGAACGTTATGAAGACATGGTTTCACTAATGCTCTAATAGGAAAAACTGTTAGAGGCTAAGTAGCACAGATGAAGAGAATTATCCTTGCTCTGTTCATGCCAGTCCACACGTGTGGAAATCCTGTCATTTTATTGTATGAACTGAACTAATATGGACTTAACTAGTTGCTGGAACAGGTGTCAAGTGGCCACATTTAATCCTCAAAACAATGTAAGATAAGTTACCATAATGGGATAGCGCAGGCAAAGCAATGTTTATAATGAATGAGATTTTAGAGGACCCTACCCTCTCATGGCCTTTCACAGGGATCTTTCTGCCACAAAGTGTCCATACCTTATTCTTCTTAAGTTCTGTCTCTCAAGCCCCCAGCACAGTTATCATGTGCATGACTAGTACTGTCAAGTTGGTAGCCACCTTGACAGACTGTCTTCTGAATTCATTAGCCACAGCTTTGAGCTAGTGAGTTCTTACATTTCTCTTTCCACAAGTTGGAATATTAGCTGAGTAGAGTGTTGTCATGGGGGCTCCCTTCTCTTTGCTCCACTGCAGAGCAGGAGACCTCTCTTTATTGGGGTCACTGTTTTAAACAACTGCAGACTCCCTTATAAAACATGTGGTGGCTTAATTACGAAATTTTCTAGTGCCCTTCTTCACTTCAAACTGAACAGTATTTATTTCTTTAGCCTTCATTTGAACAAAGGCTCAGGATATGCTGCTCCTTTTCTTTTGTAATTATATAGATCGCCTGAGAAGAGGTGTGAATTCCAAGCTAGCAACTGAGCTGCTGCAGATGTGACTGTAGGCCCGCCACCCGGGAAACAGAATGTTAATGAACTTCCACCTTAGTTTTCCATGGGGGATAAAAGGTGTTTGTATAATAAATGCGTGGGTGATCTTCAGGATTTGAATGAAGCCTGAGCCTCCCTTCCGACATGGCTGTGTGAACTGTTTCTCAATTATTCCCATGTCTTCATGCGGGATCAGAGAAGGAAAAATAGTTTACATTGGGGCATCGGACCCTGACAATTTTACAGTGAATATATTTCAATTTTTTAGAGCAAAGTTGTAATTTCAATGGATATTTGATTAAAATTATGCCTTTATACATTAAACAAGTTAAAGAAGTTTTACTGTTTGTGGAAACATATGAGGTATTTATGAGCAAAAAATTTAGGGTTCCAAATAATTTAAATGTAGCCAGAAACTAGACAAAAAGTCAAGAAAATTTTCACTTGAACATAATATTGTCATGAGATTGTAATAAGAAGTAGAACAAGAAATCCTCTCTCTTAACAGATTCTGTCATTTTAACCTTACATACCTGTTTCTGTCCCACCCAGTCCTGCAGCTGTTCAGTCCCAAAGAAACAGACAGAGGCTCACATTAATTATTACTGGTTGGCCTATTAACTCAAGATTCTTTTTAACTCATTCATCTTAAATTAGCCCACAATTATTGTCTATGTTTGCCATGTGGCTCAGTACCTTTTATCAGTGAGGCATTCTCATTTTGCATTCTCTGTCTGGGTGACAACTACAGACTGAACCTTTC
The DNA here is from genome assembly GCF_982192425.1 of Myodes glareolus. Classification (NCBI taxonomy): domain Eukaryota; kingdom Metazoa; phylum Chordata; class Mammalia; order Rodentia; family Cricetidae; genus Myodes; species Myodes glareolus. Next base: position 42,266,241 of record NC_142026.1, on the reverse strand, counting down.
TTCTTTCCAGAATTCTCCTGTTTTTGTTACCCCACCTATACTTCCTGCCTGGCTACTGGCCAATCAGGATTTTAATAAACCAATACAACTGACAAATATTACAGGGTTTAAGACCATTGATCCACAGCACACCCGCCAGTTTTTTTTTAAGTGCTCGTAAGATTTTTGTTTTGTTTTTTGTTTTTAGAGTGGTTTCTAGAAGTAATATGGAGAATTTTAGCAGTTACAAGGTAATGGGTAATCAGACTTGAAGTATGGTAACATAGAAAGTTTATCCTGACTTTAGTATAGATTATAATTAGAATTTTGTCATAATAAATGATAGTAGTTAGCCAATTTATTGTCAATAGCAAGATGAAACTCAAACTTATAGAAGAATATTGAATGTGAACATCTTTTGAATATCAGACTGATGAATAGACAATGACACAAATATAAAATTTCAGATAATTTTAATAGATGAAACATTGATGTGATTGGAAAAATTGCAAAGTATTACCCATAAGCAGCTGCATGGGATTTATGAATATTAAATAAGGAGCAAGAACATATTGAATTGCAAGGACTGAAGAACATTTAGAATTTTAAGTTGAACAACCATAGGATACTCAATGTCAAAAAGCAAAGTGATAAATAGGTTTTCTAAAACCACTAACTCAGTGTATGGGAATCACAATTGTACGGCATCAGGATGATTGGGAGAATCTTGACTTGTATTCAGATGCTTGCACTTCAATCTAAACTTATGCTTGTGAAAGAATCAAAACAGACATAAGCAGGCAAAGTCAGAAAGAAGAATGTAAACTGAGAAAAACAAGTAGAATATTTTTCTTTTACCATAATCTCACTGTGCCATCTCTAATGTGCAGTATTATCAGCCTGGACTAAGCTTTCAAGGAATGTAACTTTTGCCTTTATGTCAGCACTTCACAGAAATGCAAAGTTTAACACAAAGCACCAATGGTCAGCCTGTCAGTATTTACAGAAAATAAACCTGCACCAGGGCACCTAGATTCATACACAATACTATTTTCCCATTAAATGTGAAAACTAGATTAATGTGTCTGTGCACCTCTGAAATTTCTCATTATTTCTCAACAGTTTCATGATGAGAAGAATTAAGAAATTAGAGGACTAAAACAAGCACATTATAAACATTTTCTTACTTTATATTTTAATAAAACACACGGATTCCATTCCATTAAAAAAAGAACAAGACACCTTTGCTTATAGCTGCTTGAAGGACTCAAAAAGTTCTAGGGTCACCAGGAAAAACGTGTTAGAGTATCACCTGAAAAATGGATTACAAAGAATAATTTTTACGCAATCTTAAGAAAATGAAACTGTATGAATTAAGGATGTGAAGATTTGTCTTCACACGGTAGTGCCTTGAATATTGCTTTTTGGGAAATGTAAAAATGTCCTTAAAGATTGGCTCATCTTTACTTTATGATATATACTCTGTAATTTCCTCAGAACTTAAAATCGGTGCTGGTATAATCCTTAAAATGTGATGAAATAGAGGGACAGGAAACTCATAACCAGAAAATGTGAGCTGCATGGGCCAGGCTATGTGTTCAAGCCCTGGACCACATAAATAAAAATAAATATAATGTGACTGGAGTCAGGCTAAACAGTATTGAATATTAATACAAAGTGTTTCACTTGTCCTAGTTTGCTGGCTGATGTTCTGATGAAACACTTAGTACAAATATCTTGGGGTAGAGAAGGTTTATTTCAGGTAATAGTCTGTCATCAATGGAAGGAGCTTAAGAAAGAAAGCTGGAAACAAACATTTCGGCAGAGAGCAAAAAGGATAACTAACTAGCTCTTCCTGTGAGCTCCTGGACTGGGTTCCTTAGGTAATTGCTATGGTCGGAAAGTAGAAGATGAACTAAGTTCTTCCTTCTCCAAGTTGTTTTCGTGTTTTATCACTGCCCCAGAAAACAAACCAGGACCCTAGTTAGTGCTGTAGAGGGGATGTTGCTGTGGATCACATGAATGTTTCAGTTCATAGGAGAAAGATGGAGCTCTGGACTACAGAGTGCTCATAAGAAAATGGGGAGTCTGCTGGAGTTTCAAAAATTAGAAAGATAAAAGGAATTCAAATAAGGGATTCTGTATTTATGACATTTCAGGGAGAAGCAGACTCTATTGGCTGTTTCAATGATAAGTTAAGTCTCTTTGGAATGGAAACGTTTCTTCAATGAAGCAAGAGATGCTTGTCTGAGGAAGCCAAACAGTTAATAGACAAATAGCATTGCAGAGGTGAGATCTTCTGGGAAGTATTTCCTCAGGCTCTGCACACAAAAGCTGTGGCCCAGAATATGCCGAGGCAGTCTAGATGCTAGACAATGTGCTAAAAGAATTTAAAGTTGCACTTTGGAAAATTAGTTTTGTTTTAGTGTGATTGATTTTATGCTTTGGTTCTTCTCTTTGAATAACGTATTGAATGTGTTTTAGATTACAGATTTATTTATTTTTACAGGAACTCACAGTTAGGAGACTATAAGTATTTTAAAGATTTTTGAGTGGTGCCACTTCTGAGCAGGTGTTACTAGTTATGGAAGAAAGCATGCTACTTAAATCATGTAGAGTCACTCCTTCTGAATCAACGATGAAAGTCTGAGAATAGTGGCTGTGATATCTATAGCAATAACAGAGTAAATAAACTTCGTGGCAAGATAGAAGACTGAGCATTAAGAGGGAAAATCACATAAATAAAAGACAAATCACACTAATCTTTCTTTTTTATTGGGTCTTTAATATTTTTTTTACAATGTGTTTTAATAATATTCATCCTACTCCTAACTTCCCAGATCCATTCTCCTTCCTTTCATTCCTTGATTTTCCCACCCAACATTGTTTTCTTTTTCTATTTTTGCCAATCAATGCTAATTTGTAATTCCCAAATTCTTTCAATTATGTGGTCTTTCTCTGGACTGTGGTTGATTTATCAGGGGCTAAAGTTTTAAAAGGCATTAACACTTCTTCTCCCTGAGGTTAAAAATGTGCTAATAAATTCCTGAATCTAAAATTGTGGTTTGTTTTAGAAAATTAAAGCTGCACATTCATTAGGAAAAGAAGGTAAAGAGTTGGACATAATGAGAATCTTTGAAATAATTGAGGTTGAACTGGAGCCATATATGTCTGAGTCCCATAGTATATGTCCTTGTAGTCATCCATTGACTCTGGTTCTTACACTATTTCAGTTCTCTGTCCACAGAGAACAATATTGCCCAAGCCTTTGAAGAATCAATATGTTAAACATGTTCCATTATAGCTGGGTATTCTGTAGTCTGTTATTGTCTATACCTTGGCTAGGTAAAGTTTCTGTGTTGCTCATCATCTACTGCAAACAGAAGGTTCTCTGATACATATTGAAAGATGCCTTCATCTATGGGTATAATGATAGGTAATTAGTAGTTGATTTAATGATCTAGCTATTTAGCAAAATAGTAGTAAGAGTGACCCTTCTTTAGTCTATGATCTTTGTAGCCATAGAATCTCTGACTGGTAATGGTCCTAGGTATGAGTTTCATCTTGTGCACTAAGAAGTCATAGATATAATCAAACAGTGGCTGCTTACTCCTCTGACATTCCTACCACTATTGCACTAATGGTCATGTTCTTCCAAGCTGGTTGTTATTGTAGCTCACTGAGTTCACTCCTGAAAAGATTGAAAATTGATTTTTTCTCTAATATTATGCACAGTACCTTCCAATACTATGAAAGCTAGTCTGTTATGAGGAAGCTTCAATGTAAGTTCAATTTTATGTATGTAATTATCTTATTCTGTGGATCAAGTATGAGGTGTCTTTAGTAGTAAGGTATTATTGTTAAGTTAGGTCAAATAGTAACAATAATTAAAAAATTAAGGCAAACAGTAAACCTGTAAGGTTTATTGGTTTGGGGAATTTATTGGCCAACAACTTCACAAGAAGTTACCCATTCCTTTGACATGTACTTTTATTTGAAGCCTCTGATGTTTATTATGGCATTGTTGCCCAATTACAGGATAACTCTATTTTGACTATTTATTTTCTTGTATTTGTATGGGTATTACTTAGGAACTTACTCTGTAAGGTTTTCATGTGATTTTATTTTAGGTGATTTAATGTTCTTCTTCTTCTTTTTTTTTAAAATCTTGGATGTTACCAGAGGTGCTGTCCATATACAAGGCAAACCTTTCCACAGAAATTAAGGTAATCAGGACAATTCTTCTGTTGAGACTCTCTGCTCAGAATATTCTATTTTTTGGCACATTGACTTTGAAATCAGCTATAATTTCATTTAACCATAATATTTGAATGAGAGTATGTATATAAAACAACTCTTAATTTACAAGTGGAAAAATAACCCTTGAAAGATAAGAGGTATTTTAAATGTAAAATGATATATACATGATGAACCAAACTTGAATCAATTTTGCCTTGATATTCACTAAACATCACTAATCAAGAAAATAAGGTTGTCTGGAATGTACTTTAAAAATCAGAAGCTAATATTATATATTTAGTATATGGATTGTGAATTTAAAAGACCTTTATAACAAAGTAAACATGTAAGAAATACTAGATACATTGTTGAGTTTATCAAGGTAATTATTAAGGTCTTTCCTTTGATTCCTAAAACACAATTTAAGGTGCAGTGGTGGCACATACTTTTAATCCTGTGACTTTGGAGGCAGAGACAGTTGGATTTCCATGAGTTCAAGGCCAGCCAGGAACTAGTTCCAAGACAGCCAGGGCTACAGAAATAAACTGTGTTTCAAATGTGGCAGGATACAAGATCAACTCCAAAAAATCAGTGGCCCTCCTATACACAAAGGATAAAGAAGCAGAGAGGGAAATCAGAGAAACATCACCTTTCATGATAGCCACAAATAGCATAAAATATCTTGGGGTAACTCTACCCAAGGAAGTGAAAGACCTATTTGACAAGAACTTTAAGTCCTCGAAGAAAGAAATTGAGGAGGATACCAGAAAATGGAAAGACCTCCCCTGCTCTTGGATTGGGAGAATCAACATAGTAAAAATGGCAATTCTACCAAAAGCAATCTATAGATTCAACGCAATTCCCATCAAAATTCCATCAAACTTCTTCACAGACCTTGAGAGAACAATAATCAAGTTTATATGGAAAAACAAAAAACCCAGGATAGCCAAAACAATCTTATACAATAAAGGAACTTCTGGAGGCATTACCATCCCTGACTTCAAACTCTATTACAGAGCAACAGTATTGAAAACAGCTTGGAATTGGCATAACAACAGAGAAGTCGACCTATGGAATCGAATAGAAGACCCGGGTATTAACCCACAGATTTATGAACACCTGATATTTGACAAGGGAGCTAAAGGTATACAATGGAAGAAGGAAAGCATTTTTAACAAATGGTGCTGGCATAACTGGATGTCAACCTGTAGATGAATGAAAATAGATTCATATCACCATGCACAAAACTCAGGTCCAAATGGATTAAAGACATCAACATTAATCCGACCACTTTAAACCTGATAGAAGAGAAAGTGGGAAGTAGCCTACAAGATATAGGCACAGGAGACCAGTTCCTAAGCAGAACCCCAGGAGCGCAGACAATAAGAGAAGCAATGAATAAATGGGACCTCCTGAAACTGAGAAGCTTCTGTAAAGCAAAGGACATTGTCAGTAAGACCAAAAGGCTACCTTCCAACTGGGAGAAGATCTTCACAAACCCCTCATCAGACAAAGGTCTGATCTCCAAAACATACAAAGAACTCAAGAAACTAGACACTAAAACTCTAATTAACCCAATTAAAAAATGGGTACTGAACTGAACAGAGAATTCACAACAGATGAACTCCGAATGGCCAAAAGGCACTTAAGGTCATGCTCAAACTCCTTAGCGATCAGGGAAATGCAAATCAAAACCACTTTGAGATATCATCTTACACCTGTCAGAATAGCCAAACTCAAAAACACCAATGATAGCCTATGCTGGAGAGGATGTGGAATGAGGGGAACACTCATCCATTGTTGGTGGGAATGCAAACTTGTGCAGCCACTGTGGAAATCTGTGTGGTGGTTTCTCAGGAAACTGGGAGTCAACCTCCCTCAGGACCCAGCAATTCCACTCTTGGGAATATACCCAAGAGATGCCCTATCATACTACAAAAGCATTTGTTCAACTATGTTCATAGCAGCACTATTTGTAATAGCCGGAACCTGGAAACAACCTAGGTGCCCCTCAATAGAAGAATGGTTAATAAAGGTGTGGAACATATACACATTAGAGTCCTACTCAGCGGTAAAAAACAATGACATCTTGAATTTTGCATGCAAATGGATGGAAATAGAAAACGCTTTACTGAGTGAGGTAAACCAGACCCAAAAAGAGGAATATGGTATGTATTCACTCATATGTGGATTCTAACCATAATTAAAGGTCTTTGAGCCTATTATTCGTGATCCTAGAGAAGCTAAATAAGAAGGTGAACCTGATGAAAATCATGTAGCTCTCTGCCTGGAGATTGGGAATAGACAAGAGTCCCAGGTAACCTCGGATGCATGGGGGGGTGGGAGGGTTGTTGAAAGGGGAGAGTGTTAGAGAGAAGGGAGTAGGGGAGGAATGGGGAAAGCTAGGTGGACTGGGATGGGGGGAGGGAGAAAGGATGGATATGGGATCAGGGAAGAATATATTTCAACTAAGGGAGTCATTTTAGGGTTTACAGGAGACTTGATTATAAATGGGATCCCAGGTCCAAGGAGAGATCCCCAGATTGTTCTCTGGACAGAAGAGAGGGTGCCTGAAACGGCCTAGGCCCATAACCATACTGATGAATATTTTGCTTATCACCATAGAACCTTCATCTGGCGATGGATGGAGATAGAGACAGAGACCCACATCGGAACACTGGACTTAACTCCCTAGGTCCAAAGGAGAAGCAGAAGGAAAGAGAACGTGAGCAAAGAAGGCAAGATCAGAAAGAACCTTCATCCGACGATGGATGGCGATACAGACGGAGACCCACATTGGAGCACCGGACTGAGCCCTCCATGGTCCAAATGAGGAGCAGAAGGAGGAAGAAAATGAAAAAGGAAATAAGGACTGCGAGGGATGCGATCACCCACTGATACAAGGGGACGGATCTAATGAGAGTTTACCAAGGCCAGTTGGACTGGGACTGAACGAGGACGCAATCCAAGCAGATTCTCTGAATGTGGCCGGATTCTCTGAATGTGGCTGGCCCGGAGTCTTTCTGAAAAGCCATTGACAATGGCACTGGGACTTGTTTCCTCTGCATATACTGGATTTTGCGGATCCAGTCTGTCTGGACACTCACCTTCCTGGACCTGGAGGGAGGCAGGAGGAACTTAAACTTCCCACTGGGCAGGAAACCCTGACTGCTCTTAGGGATGGAGAGGGAGTGGGGGGAGTGGGAGGGTTGTGGGAGGAGGGGCGGAAATGGAAACTTTTATAATTTAATAAAATTACTAAAAAAAAAACCAAAGAAACAAAACCCCAAAAAACAAAGAAAAGAAAGAAAAAAAAGAAAAAACACATTTTATGGGTCACAGATTAAAATAGAGCATTATCAACTGTCATACTGATTACACCCTCTGTTTTAAGGGACAATGTAAGTAAAGTAAACTTCATATGAGACTCAGCATTTCCACAATCCACCTAGTGTGTATGCTTTATATTAGACTCAGTGTTTCCATAATCCCCCAAATGTATATGCTATAAACTTGTTTGGAAAGTTTGTTTTGATATTTTTGTCATTACTTTTACATTTAATTGCATTTTTATTTCTATCTCACACAACTTGCCTAAATTATAGTACTAAATAATTATACATGTCAAAAGATATTCTAAAAACAAGATGCACAGTTAGTGTTATGTAAAGAGTAAATTCATTTCACACAAAATGAAAATATATTCCTCTTTAGATCATGCATGTTTCCTTCCTTGATACCATACAAATAATTTTCTCAGTTTACAGTTATTACTTTTTAATAATCTCTTCCAGTTTCAAGTGATCAATATTTTACTACATTGAGTATTCAAATCTCTGAGGACATTATTTTTTCTCTTATCATTATTTGAGTCGTAGGTTTCTTAAGATTGTATTTCTTTTGTTAATTAACTTAATAAATTACACTCACTTAAATATGTTTCCTAAAATATAGTAGAAAAAATATCTCATCTTTTTATATTTCTTTCTTTCCTGAAGTCTTTGGTCCACAACATATTCCTGCATAGTGCATGATTTAAGCTATTTATGGCACTGATGGTCAAAAGTAAAGAAAGAAGTAACCATATTTACATTTGGTTTTGAGATATAATATTAATCTTCTGTCATTAAAAAAAGCAACAGAATGCAATCTTTTAATCCTTAAAATACATATCTAATATTGATGGTCTGATTTATACTTCCACATCCAATAACAGTTTTCATAATTGGTATTTATTTTTTCTGCTTTGGATTCTGTTGGTCAAACATTATCACAGACTTTAACATACATGCACTTATACACAAACAAATTTTAACAAAAAAGGAACACCTGATGCTAATTAAATACTAAAAGAGGATTAAACAATACTAAGAAATAACCTTTACTTCAACCAGTAATCTTCTTTTAATGTTAATGCAACGAAGGAAATGATAAAAATCATTTTTACTAAAAGGGGTATTAAGAAAAAACAAGTTTTATTCTTTAAACCCACTATAAAATATATTTACTGTTGCTCATCTAATTATTAATAATAATGCTGAAGAAATGCCACCCCAGAGGATTATGGATTTATTCTTGCACATATAAAACTGGCAATTGAGTTTAGGACTGAAAATTTAGTCAAATATAAAAATGAAAGACATGAAAAAAGAACTTTGTAAAAGAAGCCACAGTTGCATTGATGCTTGGGCTAATAAAAGTCAATAAAATAGGTATAGTATTTTTCATACAGACAGCATTGTTAATAGAGGAAGGTGATAGCATCAACTGGTATCACCGGAAATAAAATGTTTTTACATGTTACGAGTGAGGAAATCACTATGGATGATTAGCTACATTTATATTTATGAAGAACGCAAATCAGTTCAATACTGAGAAAAACAGTATTATTCTATCTTTTGAAGCCTGTGTCATAGCCTTGGTGAGGCAAGAGCTTTTAACTATAAAATCTTTAATAATATTACCTCAGCACGTCGCGGCCTATGAAAATTTAAGCTGTGTTAAAATTTTCGTTAGAACTAAGACCACACACTGTTCCTTTCAGTTATCAAGAGCTTACCAGTTCCATTCTTCACAAATTCCATTCTAGGAAAAGTATGGATAGTAATCAAAAATGATGATACAATTATGCAATAAAGGATTGTGGAGATAAATATTATTAAATTTGGTAAGTTCATTTTATATTATTTATAAATATTTATATAAATTTGCAAATTCTTCTCATTATTCCTAGGTAGTACTGTTCTAACAAAATTTTAAAAAGAAAGAAATGTCACCATTTATTGTCCTGTACTCATTCACAAACTACAATAGGACAAGAATAATTTTGATAATCAATATGATTTAAACGTGAATTTTAGACCAGATACTATAATCTGTGTATCACAGAAGGGAACTTTGAGATCATCAGAATGAAAATATGTTTTGTTCTTTTGCATAAACCATAATTTTATAATTTAATCTCTCATATAGACATAAAAACTAAATTTGATTGTTCAAAAGTAATTGGTTCTCTGAAATGTGTTATATTTATATAAAATCAGAAAATAAAACTGTTCTTGTCATTAAACAACTAAAGCTGTTATGGATTTTAGTGCTGGACACTGAAAATAACCTCTCTGCCATCTTGTGTTTGGGGGCTAATGTGTACAGATTTTGTTCTTTGGAAACATCAAAGTTTAAGCTTCATCTCTACAATTTCACATGAGAAGTATTGATCAATGATGATATCTGAAGTATCTTGAAATCTCCCACTGCCATTTTCAATGCACACACTGAAAGTGGAATTAAACTCTGAATGAAGAAATAAAGTAATTAAACATGAAGCTTATGATAGGTGGAAAATCAGCAATACTTCTCTTGTGATGCCCTCTAGATACCAAATTAAGAGTTAAAATAAATAGTGCCTGGGAACATTTGGTATTGTCAGCTTGCCTCCCACCACTGGAGGACATGCAAGATTTCTTGTGACAATATGTATTGAGAACTACTTCCCTTAGTTTGATTTTAGATAGATCATTATGGAATAGCAAAAGAAAGTTTTATGACCAGTAAGACCGCAACTAATAATTCTTTGATGATATTGTGCAATGTATTTTGGACATGTTGGTTATCTTCAACTTCTCTGCTTATGATCCCCAAAATCTCCCTATTCCTTCCAAAACATCTGTGAGATTACCTTTTCCTTCTTCTTTCTCAGAGTCCCATTTGGGTTCGCCAGTGCCTATGGTGACATGAACAACATCAGATTACCAAATAAGGGAAACTAAGAACCTAACTCTCCATCTCCAGCGGCTATCACGTCTTAAGGTCTTCAAATCTCCTCAGCTAGTGGTGGTGTTACATATCCATCTTACTAAATACTTTGGGGGTTTTCTCAGACTGGAGCACGTACTGTCCTGTGCATGCTACCACAGTAAACTGGCATTCACCAACGCATTTACCCTGTTGCGGCTGAACACTGTCTCCTTGAAGTACTTTTCCGACTTCTGCTCTTACAATCCTTACAGCTCTTCGTCAGCAACAATCCATTAGCGCTGGAGTAAGATGTAAATTTTTAATTTAGACCTAAATACTCCACCATTTTTTTTTAAAAAAATGGCACTGAGCTTCAAAAATAGCACCTCATGTGTAAGACGCCAAGGTTGCTTTACTTAGATTTGACTTTACCATAAACTTCATCTAATGTCGATTTTATTAATCAAAATATTTTAGAAATAAAAATTCTTACCCCAAGCCTTGACATATTTTGAAATAATTTAATAAAATTTTCTGTGAGCTAACATTTAGCCCTTGGATTAGCAATATGTCATAATTGTGAAACTCTTAAAATAATTATAGTTTCAGTGAGTTATCAAGCCATTTCTTGAATAGAGAAATGACATTTTAGTATGAAGAATTGAATTCTGTGATATAAAGCAAAAATGGTATTAAATTTTTTAAGAACCATAATTATATTAGTGCTCTTTACTGGCAAAACTGTAAAGCAGAAGCAAAGTCTTCAATGTTACAACCTTCTACTTATAATCTATAAACTTGCTAAATTCATTTTTGACATTTAGTAGACATTCTAATATTGTGTTATTGAATTGCGTTAATAACATCACGGCCGATGTCTATTACAGACTTCCATGAACAGCATGAGGCGATTGGGTTTGGATAATACAGCTGCAGATCAAAAGGGTTTACTCATACACATGACTATCCATAGGAGTAGGTAAGTCTCAGGAGGTTTACCTCATTTGTTTTTAGAAAATGAAGTGGTATCACCAGATTTCATGAAGCATAATTAAAATACTAATTGAAAACAGTGCTGCAAGGGCTCTAACTGTCCCCACTTCTTGGAGTTCAGAGACAGTGTTAAATTCACATAGCATGACACACAGATGCAAGAAAATATATTTATGATAATCACACTGTGTTGTAAGCGAATATCTGGCAATTCCCCCCTTTGTGCAATAAAAGTAATTAATGACAAGTTAGTATAGAATTAGTCTACTATAAAATTAATACAGGCATTGGCAATAATTGAAAAAATTGAGAAAGATATTAGAGTACATAATTAAATGTCTGCATGTGATTTTTATAAGCAGAATAAACTCTACCGGATAATAGAGTTTCTTTTTGATTTCCCACAATGAAGTTTTATAGAACAGATGCTAAGTCCTGAGTGTCTTTGTTAGTGTGACTTCAAATAAACTGAGGATTAGCATATAGTCACATTTTATATATTATAAGTATACGTGAGTATATTTATTTATAAATATATACAAGTATACATATTAGCAGATTGTCACAATTATATAATCCCATTTTACCAATCTTCATTTTGAAAATATACATTTCTTTCATAGATACAGCAAACAATATATATAAGATATGTTTATATTTAAGAAAACTGAAACTAGTAACAATTTGTAAACAAAAATATATGTTAATTTTCAGTTAGCATGCTTCTGCTCTTTCTCCTGTAGCTACATTCAACACTGACACTCTGGATTTCTACTTATTATACTAAAACAGCAATGCAATTTTATATTGGTGTCATAAATCAAACCGAAATGTTCCCTTTACAGCTCCAAGAGAAGAACAGATTTGTTGTGACATGTAAAATCATCTCTTGAATTTGCTATCAACTAAATATGTGCTATTTTATTATAAATGTCATCAAATTAATGGGAACAGAAAGTAACTAATCCAATAAAAAAGAAAGTGTTTTAACTTTATTTAAAATCACTGGGCTCCCCAGGACATTCTACAAGGCAAAATGAGCATTCAGTTTTTAGGAATATAATGAAAGAAGGCCAACATCTGCATAGGGCAGGCAGTATCAGACAGATAATGCACAGGGTAGGTCCCTATTACCATTGTACACACCATGTTCTTCGTTGATTAGTTACTTCACTGTTTTATAGAAAATGCAATATTTACATGAATGTATTTTCTAAGGTATATTTTTAATTTAATCCCTGTTAAAAATTTTAATACCTTTAAATTAGTCATCCATCTTGGGCTTATACTTCTCAGTATAATTACATGAATATTTATGACATTTTCCTTGGTCTTTTTATTTAAAAAATGAGTATATTATTCAAGTAGAGAATGTGCATATAACATATAATACATATTATCTATTATCCATATTTAGTATTATGATATGCTATCACAGAAAATGTAGTCAGTAAACTTTATCTCTTATATTTAATTTACTAATGATTTTCTTTAAAGCAATTGTTAAACTTCACTGCAAAAAGCTAAGCAGTATGTGTGATTGCCTTAATAGACCTGCATAAGACTTTGTTTGTCAAATGTTAGACAAGGCCAAATCTCTCCCTGATGAATTATAAACAACTGAAGTTTTGGGGGAAAGGGAGTCCTATTCAGTTGGATACACACTGGTGAGCTTGTCAGGGTTATTTACAAAGTCCCAGACACACAGATGTCTGGCTAATCACAGTGGACGATAAAACAAAACCAAAAGCATGAAGATGGGAGGAAAGTCGACGGACAGAGAAGTCAGACAGCAATGGAAAGGAGATAAGGAGTGAGTGCGTAAGAAGAATGCATTATAACAAGGTACGGCATTTTCAGAAACAATTTAATAAATAAAAATGTTTTTAAAATTGTAAAGAGTATTGTTCTCCTATTGCAGTACAAAACCCAACAATAGCAACAATAAAAGTGTCCCTTAGAACCTGATAATCAATCTTGCCTAAAGTCTGGTAAAAGAAAACTGCAATTAGTAGTTGTAGAATAAGTTTTTCTGACCATAAATTTAGCCGCAAAAATGTTCCATTTCAGATCAAAGGGAATTAGGATTGTGAACATTATTAAAGCTACTAACAGGTGGTCTTCAAGAGGTCTGGTTAGAAAAGACCAAAAGATACATGCAGTAGCAGAAATAGCACTGTGAATCTTATTGAAATGGTTGGAAATATACTAAAGGCATTTCATCTACCCTACACAGAGTAATTTAGGAGTGTCTGGATACATATAAACATCAATGACCTATGAAATTGATGAGAATTAGGGTTTATTAATTCAAAGATATCTTTCCAGTCAAAGAGCTGGTAAAACTCATTAAAATTTTCTATGTAATTATGAACAATAAAAATTAATGTCACTCTGAAAAAAAGAACCAAGATAATCAAAAAATATGCTTTTTAAATTAATTGTATGCAAATTAAAGAATTTGAATTTGATTTTCTTCCTCTAAAATGTGAGGAGATGAGTTTCAAAGTATAAATAGAGATGCCCACTTAACTTTGTCAGGATAGGCTGTGTAACATTCAGAGAGAAAAATTATATGTGTGTCACAAAGTATACTATGAACTAGAGACTCAACACCTTTGAAGTTCAGTTACATTGTAGGAAGATACACTTAAGCAAAGAGAGAGAGAGAGAAAGAGATATAATAATTGGAAACAACTTCTATTTAGTTTTGTCACAATCAAGAAAAAAATAATTCCACCAATATATGTAAGAGCCAGTGAATTATTATAGAGTTTATAGAACTTTAGAACTGAAAAGAAGTGAAAAATCTATGATTTATAAATATTTTAGGACTCTTGTTATTTTTAAGGCAAAGGGTAGAGGAGAAGTAGGCAAACAGGAAGAAGAAACAGGAAATGTGAAAAATATTTGGTGGAGAGGTAGATGGGTGGTTTGCAAGGGTGGCTTTACATGAAGGCATAGATAAACAAACAGATGAGAGATCTGTGAAGTGTTAGAAGACTTGGAAGGTTACCAAAACATACCTCACATAATAAAAGAATAAAACTTCCATCATCCTCGTACTCTTCTGATCTTTCTCTAAATATTCATTTCTTGTAGAAAACAATTTTAAATATTTAAAGAGCAGATCTATAAATCATTATCAAACAGAATCTGTTATAATGTATTAAAATATTTTAAAACAATCTTTTTATTTTACATACCAATCCCAATTCCCTTTCCTTCCCCTACTCCTACTCCCCTGCTTCCCCTCACCACACCCTCATTTCCCTCTCAGAGATGGTGATGGCTTCCAAGGGAAGTCAGCAATGTCTGCTTCAAGACTTGGGAAAGGACTAAGGCCCTCTCCTCTGTATCTTGGCTGAGCAAGGTATTCCTCCACAGGGAATGAACTCCAAAAAGCCAATTCATACACTAGGGATAAATACTGGTTCCACTTTCAGTGGTCCCACAAACATCCAAGCCACATAACTGTTACCCACATTCAGAGGGCCTAGTTCAGTCCTAGGCAGGCTCCCCAGCTGTCAGTGCAAAATATTGAAATTTTGATATAACATATTTTATCAATTAGAATGTCTTATGAAAGTTACTTTGTCAGGCCACATCTTGCCTGCTGGCAACTGTGCCTATCATACAAGAAAAGACATAAATCAATTTAGAATGTTTTTTTTGTTTAAATTTGATTTAAGGATAAATATAAAACTAGAAGGGAATTTTATTGTCAAGATTGCCAAATATACTTGGAATATGTGCACATAGGATTGTAAGATGTCCAACAAAATCTTTGATGCTAGGTGAGTGTGGTTGTGTATGTGTGCATGCATATGTATGTGTGTGTGTGTGCGTGTGTGTGTGTGTGTGTGTGTGTGTGTGTGTGTGTGTTTGGCTATGTTGCTTCTGATGCTAATTTTTTAATTTTTTTGGAAGCTCAAAGAGCCATATGCTACTTTGACAATTTCATAGGCTGACCAATGAAAAACTAATATAAAAAAGGCCATTTTAATGAAATTATTTGACATAAGGTATTTGACACAGTTTAGTGTATGAAAGTTAATGATAGTAAAAAGGCAGACATTTAGGTTTTAATGTAACAATTATTAACATGCTACATATCATTAACCTCTGGAAGTTCACTTTATGCTTTCTGTGGTAGATGGAGACTAACATGATATAATGGAAATAAAGCTACCCACTTTAGCTACATGATTTATAAGTTATTAGTACAAATTCAGGTGGTCCCTAAAAGAAAGAGGCATTTTTCTCTCTTGACCATGTCAGTCTGTGAAATCTTTATGTAATACTTGCAGATTTCTGGTTTGCATAGAATGGTCATCTTGGCCATGACAGATTCTATTCCACAACTGAAATCAAGTATTGACAAATTAAGCCTGTATAGGTCTGGTCCCAATCAAGCTTTTGCATAGATCATGATGGAATAACATGCATTTTAAATGAGGGTGGGGGTGAAAGGACATGACATGGGCAGCCTAAGATGTTTATTTCATACATATCTTATGAAAAAAGTTTTTGAGTCCTGATTGTGGGCTATCTATGCAATATATGTATTGCATATTAAACTTAGAATAGATTCTTCTTAGAATTCATTATGTAACAAATATTTTATAACCTTAATAGAAGTATTTGCCATTATATTTGCAAATGATCTTTTTATGCATGACTTCTACCATCATTCTTTGTCCATACCTTGGACTGTAATAAATTCTATATTATATTCTTCAATATTTAATTCTTCATTGCTCTTTCTTTAGCCACTGTTATCCTAAGACTTGTTTATTGAAATTTCAAAGGTTTCCCATGAATTGCTTCGGATTTCTATTCCTGTGAGAGGTAAGATTACTGACAATATTTCTTTGCTGCCCTAGTATATTGTAATTAAATCCTATAATTTTAAAATTATAAACAAATGTTGCCATTTTCATTGTTATTTTAAAAGTTCAGATTGGATTTTTAAGTCATTGTCACAAGTTTGCAATATTTTGTGGTTTCTCAGGTAAATCATATAGCTAATAACTGTTCCTTTTATGTTTTCGTCATCACTCACATTTATTATTTTAGTATGTTTCCCAAACCCTTTGATCCTTCCTTCTTCAAGCATGTAGGGCTTCCCAATAGATTTTAATCATTATGCTGTAATATGTTGCAAACTTTTATTTTTTATCCTTTGAAGACTATTTTTTTTCTTTAGAGGTGTGTGTGTGTGTGCACGTGCACACACATGTGTGTGTGTGTTCAGGAATATAGTTGCCTTGAAATTCAGGGCAAATTAAGTCATGCTGCTGAGCTGTATCCTATCTTGTTTAAGTGATGTCCTCATTATTTGGGAGCATCTCTACTCTAGCTGGTAAAAACCAGTGTGATTTTCAGGCCTATGTGAGGTTTGGGAATTGTTATTCTTATAGTTTGTTGGTAATTGTTTCCTGTTCTGAGCTTTATCCATTCTTCTCTTGGCTAATGTTCCTCTATGCTTTCTAACAGACTTCTTTTCAGCCAAAGAAATAACAAGACGCCTATATAGATTTCTAGAATGCTTACTCAACTTGGCTGTATTTCCCCATCAATTTTTCCCTTTTTAAATCCTTGAGTTCCATTTTCTCTACAGTTTTTAAAGAAATATTTTTATATTGTTTCAGGTTTTGTCTCTATTTCCAAGAAAACTTATATATTGCCAGGTGTCATAAAATTTGCTTTTATTTTCTAAGACTCCACATAATATTATTGTCTACTGCCTATGTTAGTTCTGATGTTGACACACACATACACACACACAAAAACTATCTCTAATTTCAAAATGATTCAGATTTGCACATCAGTACAGCCAAGCTAATCTTATGCCTTGACATCGTTTAAGATTACCACTTAAAATTATTTATTTAGGTTTATTAAGAAAATTGAACAGTTCTAGAATATATGAGGTAACACCAATTTCTAAAATTAAACAAATAACAGTCATTTAAATCTGTTCATCTAATGAAAAGTCTTAATTTCCATCTTTTTACTCATTGTTTTACAAAGTAACTGAATTCATGGAATTCTTTTTATTCTATCTTTGCAATATTTGTATGAAATTTACTCTAGGAACACAAGAAATTATTTTAAGCCTGGTAATATTAAGAAATTTACTTTTACCACTGAAATTTTTCAGTAATTATAATAGTGCACCACAAGAGACTTTTCTCAGCTTTGTAATATTGGGAGTTTCAATAGAAAATAATAAATACACAGCTTATTTTAGTGCGCTTAGAGTGCTAAGACGCAAGGCTCAAGAAACTTGGGCTTCCAATTGTCTAAATGATACGGAGTCAATGCAAACTGAAGTATCACACCGAAGTTAAAAACACAACAACCTAAACCAAAAAGCTTAGTGAGTATTAATCTTTTTCAATGGGCTAATTCAGAAATGGATTCATCAAACCTTTCTCTGAAATGGTACAATAATAATATGGTGTCACAATTTAGAGTATAGATGCACTGCTTTTCCTCATAAGAGACAAATTTATGATCATGCTATGAAAACACAAAACAAAACAAATATGACACCAACTTTTCCATCAAAATGCTATCATGCTCAATGTAGAGCTAAAGATTTTTTATCATTGTTTTTAAAATTTATATGATGAAAACAACTTGGCAGTTTGCTGGCATTAAGAGGTGGGGACTCATGAACAGTACATTTAACGCTACCAATGAGCTAGAGGGGTTCCGCTAAATTACTTTTGACCATTTTTGTTTTGTGTCACATGAGCACACTGTTCAACACTTTTCTTTCCTATCCCTTCCCCCATGTGAGTACAGGGAGGTCAGGTTCCTCCTGGCAAGAGATATGACCCTCAGCAACATACACTGAACAAGTGTTGGCTTGTACTTTCAACATCTAAAAGAGTCAGCAATAAATTAATGCCTGCTGTAAATTGTTGTGTCTAAAATATTCGTTATTGCAGCCAAAACAGACTAAATCAATGTAAGGTGCCTAAAGACATTTGATAAAATGGCATAAAATAAAACAAATACATATACACATACATATATATGTATATATATATATACATATATTTAAACACATTTGTATATATACATGTGTATGCCCAAATAAATTTCCCAAGTGTTCATATTCTTCAATATTTTTAATTAGTATTAAAATAATCTATTATCAATTCAGTGTTTCAAAGAGAAAAGTAGCCATATGCAAAAATATTTTTTCTGCATATTTTTTTAAAGAAAATAAAGAATTCTGGTAAATGTGTTGGTTGTATTCACAGGTATTTCAATAGTGCTAAATTGTGTAGGCAATATCTTATATTTCAGAATATCAATAGACAATTTTACTCACTATTACTCAATTTCTAATCTACTTTTGTATGTATCAGTTCAAATTGTCTTTGCAGTGGTTCTTAATATGTCAAGATACTTATGTTGGGCTAATCCATTCGAATGTTCAAGAAGTTATTTTACTTGCATTCCTAAGCAGTCAAGTTACAACTTCTAAGAAAAAAAATCATGACCTGATTGAAAATTGTTTTATCATTTCTGAAGCACCCAACAAAATTATTTAAAGGAAATTTTTAATGTGTTTATTTGAAATAAAGAGAATTTAGTCACTAAACGTGTAATGGAAGCTTGGTAAAGAATAAACTGCTTCTATAATTGGTCCACAAGATTAAAGTGCAACTGAAAAAAATCCCTGTGTGCTTATGATGCTGAAGCAGCTGTTGCTTCTCAACACCATGCATTCTACACAGACTTGTGGTGATGCTAATATTAACATACCTATTGCATACCAGTCATATTAAAGCAGAGTGCATAGAATGATACAGTATAGAATACATATGGATAACAAATGACTATACAACAGTCAATATATTCATTGTATTGTACACTCTCCTATTTTAGCACTGATGACTGTACTTCTACACTTTACTCTAAAAGATAGTCCATGTACACTGCTGACTTTCTTATGAAGCTCCTTCTCCTTCATGCTGCCAAGGTAACCTCCAGTAATGAGCTACTTTATTGTTAGTTATGTAAGACTACTTTATGGTGTTCACAAAAGAGAAGATCTTCTAAAACCTCTCCTTAACATCCTTGTCAATAAGTACCACAGATTATAGCTCAAGTGCTCTATATAAAAAAGCCATAATGAAACACATCATATCATGTAATTAATACAGTCCAAGGAAAGGGAAAAGAAATTTTACTGAAGCTTCACATGTGAGAGCATTTTGAGTTTCTTAATTTCTTGAATTTATTTGATAAAATTCTGTTTTGAACCACAATTGTACCATGGAAAATTCTATAATCAGCTACTGATTTGAAAAGCACTGTGACCAAGCACAACTCTGAGAGGAAAGGATTTATTTCATCTTATACTTTCAAGTAACAGTCCATCACTGGGGGAAGTCAGGATGGAAACTCAATCTAGGAACCAGGCATTAGGAACTGAAGAAAAGTTATATAAGAATGTTGCTTACTGGCTTGTCCCCTGTGTCTTATACCATCAAGGATCAGTATCCCATTGATGGATCCACACATAAAAAGCTGGGCAGTTCCATATAAATCATTAATCCAGCAAATGAATGCAGGATTTCCTTTAGGGAATTTGATGGATTCATTTTCTCAGTTGAGGTTTGATATAGGTGTTGCTTTCATTGGTTAATTAATAAAGAAAACTGCCTTGCCTGATAGGACAGAACATAGGTAGGCAGGAAAGACAGAACTGAATTGTGGGAGAAAGAAAGCAGAGGCAGGCAGACACCATGGCACTCCTTTCCAAGATGGACACAGGTTAAGATCCTTCCTGGTAAGCCACCACCTCATGGTGCTACACAGATTATTAGAAGTGGGTTAATCAAGATGTGAGAGTTAGCCAATAAGAGGCTGAAACTAATGGGCCAAGCAATGTTTAAAATGAATACAATTACCGTGTAATTATTTCGGGTAAAGCTAGCCAGGTGGTGGGAATGCAGCCTGCCATTCCTTATTACTACAGAGGTTCCTCTTCCCAGATAAGTCTAGCTTGTGTCAAATTAACAAAATTAAACAAATACACACACAACACCAGGACAAACCCCAAACAGTTCCAGGACAGAGAAGGAAAAAAAGCAAAATGTAAAACATTTTGGAAATATTTTCTTTTCAAAATCTTATAAGGTGATTCTTTGCAATCAGTCCTTCAGATGGATTTCTACTTTAAACAGAAAAATTTTAAGTGATTTTTCTCTCAGTCAATTTCAGTTCAGGTTCTGCTCCTGTAACACGGCCAAGTCCTCTTGTAAATTCTGATATAGCCAGAATGAAGGAAGAACAGACATTCATACGTAAGGATTTTGTTGCATGTGAGAAAAGAAGTGTGCAAATTAAACTATGTGAATTGTTCTACAACAGTGAAAAAACAACAGCTTTAAACATTTACATCAGCTCACTACTGACACACCTGCGGTGAGTTCACAAGTGAGTTTCAAACATTTCATTTTGATTTTATGCGTTTTTTTTCCCTTGTGGGTATTTATAAATCTTAAGAAACTTTAACAGAAAAGTAAGGAACATACCTAGAGGCTTGATGTCGTATTTTAATTATACTGACCCTAAGTTAGTATATACATATATCTTCATTGCTGGATATTTTTTTGGTTAATAGAAATGTGTTAAAATTACCTGTGAACAGATTTCTATTAATTTCTCATTTTTCACAAAATGATTTAATTAGAATTTATATAAAAATTAATGCCATCATAAATCCTGTGAGAAAACAAAAAGAATCCTGAAACATAAATACATAAGAAAAATGAAGAGACAGGGTATTATACCTCCAAACGATCTGTCTGAATCCCTTCGCAGGTTAGATTTACAAAGAAGACAGCCAACATGCTAGCAATTGTTGTAACACTTTCATATGCATTGAAATAAAGAGCCAGAACCGTGGTTTAATAATCAGAGATGGTGTATTTTCCCTCTTCCTCTTTTAGAGCCTTTTACACTATAGATAGATTTATAGGTTCTTCATGATATTTGAAAATGAAAAATGCTAAATATAATATCTAAGAAGTAGCAATTATATTCCACAAGAAAGACAATGGTAAGTCATTTTGTACACTTCTGCAAGCCTCTCATGTTTTTCATTTTCGATGGGACACATTCATGATTGTAGAACTTCACTGTTAACGCTGTTCAAGTTGGCATGGCAACTAAAGCATCTCTTTGTTCTTTTCTTTCTGGCATTTTGCTGATTAAAACACATCTCAGTTTCAAAAATCTCAGCTTGCCACTGCTACATATCTGACACATTCATAATTTCAATGAGTTCCAAGGTAGGAATTGGATGTTTAAAATGTAGAAAATAATTACTACAGTAAGCTATTGCCCTGTAAAAGATAGATTATTATTTAATAACCCTCTTAATAGCCTTGTCTTCCTAATTTTATCAATAAATTCAAATTAAGCTTTGTTGAAATAAAGCTTTAGAAGGTGATAAAGTTAGAATATTTTAGATTTTCTATTATTAAATTATTTGATTATAGATATCACATATTCTTAAAGTTACCATAGTTTTTCCTAGGATGAGATATTTTCAGCCTGAACTATTTAACAAAAATAGACTTTGCAACTTAATTTTCATTTATGCAATGAGATCATAATTCACCAGAATTCAACTTTCCAACATTCTCAGGTACAATAGTAGTTCTCACATCTACAATTACTTATTAGGAGCCACTAAAAAGGGATTTCCTCTTTCTTAATAACTAAAATTGTATCCTCTTTCCCAGGGAAAGAACACACTAATTTGATATTCAGTACCAAATGGTCACTCTTGAAAACATGTGCAAGTAATGTTACCATGTGTGTGTATAAATACACATACATACATATATCTATATATATTAAATGATAAATGGAATATATATTATTCAAACTTGATGAATGCATGCAAGTAAACCAAATAGATCCATATTTATCATTCTTCATAAAACTCAACTGCAAATGATCAAAGAAAAAAACATACAGCCAGGTACTTTGTATATGATAGAACAGAAAGTGGGAAATTAAACTCATTGTTATGGGAGATGACTTTATGAACAGACCACCAAGAGCACAGACACGAAGAGCAATAATTAATAAAAAGGATTGCTTTTTTTAAATCTGATTATGAGTGTTCCATAGGAGATGGCTTGTATGTTTTCAAGACCTTCATCTCTGGGACCAGTAGGTAGGAGCAAGGTGCCTGCTGTCAGCTAACAGAGATAGGGGTTTAGGAGCTCTTTCTTATATGTGATTTCTTGATGATCTTTAAGAACTACTCACATGGAAATGTGAGTAATGATGAAATTCTTACTATTCCTATCTCTTTTCTTTTCATTATTATTCATAGTATTTTTAGTTTGTTTTATGTTTTAAATTTAATTAACAATTTTTAACTCTGTCATTGAGTCAATGATCTGATTTGTTATTAAAACATCAGGTTATTTTTAAGTATTAATGAACATGAGCTTGCTAAATTCTTTTTAATGAGGTTTTTAGTTAATTCCCTTATAAAAAAAACAATGCAAAATCCTATCTCAGTTAATATTCATTCTACAATTATGAGGGAGGCAGGAATAAAGTTATCACCTCTTTCCATCTCCAATTTTTTGCACTCAGTCTATACATTAATCATCATTTCAGAAATTACCTTATTTCATTGAAAGGTCTCCTGAAAGGCCATGATAATTGTTTCATCCACAGTTAAAATATTGTTAATAAAAGTACAACAACTTTTTTCAAAATTAACACAAACATTTCTTTTCATTGTGAGCTTCAGCTCAAATTTGACCTTATTCCCCTAAGACATTTGGCTAGTGGCCCCCTTTAATGATATTCATTGATATAATTTATTCTTTATAAATGATTTAATTAATTAGGTTTTTATTCTTATTTACTGTTGAAGACTACAGTGAAGGCAGTTCCAAACCTTGCAGCTATTTAATTGCTAGCCTTAAATTGATTTGGAACTTTCCTAAGACTCCTATAGAGTCAATGGACAAATTAAAGAACCCAGATATTGCACTCTCAACACTGGGATTGTGTTCACTTTGAGTAGGGTAGCTGAAGGGCTGTGAAAATGCTATGTCATGTCCCAGGCAAGATTGGTGGTAGGTCTGAGTAACTGCCTCCCTGTCCATAGTCCCTTCTAACTGCCTCCCTGTCCATAGTCCCTTTTAACTGCCTCCCTGTCCATAGTACCTTTGTACACCAACTTGAGAGCCATGGAGCACAGAGAAATAACTTTGTTTCTCTGCTTCCTAAGACATTTAGAATATGAGTCTATCCAAGATTCCAAGATCACCAAGATCCCCTACTAGGTGATAGATGCCATGCTCCTGTCATGTGTGATATGACAAAAATTCACTCTCACTACTGAGAAAGAAGGAGATACAGAAGGGCCAGCCAGGGCAGTAGGGAACAGGAATGACAGACACTTGGAGTCTTATTGGTTCATGCTTCTTCATCTTGACACTAGGCTAGTGTGCAGTTTATTTTCTTGGAATCTGTCTCATCCAAGAGGAAAGGATTTTCTTTCTGCCTACCACAGAAGACCAACAATAATTCTTACTGAGTATTTGAGACTAAATTTTTTTTATCAAATATACATTAAGAAAACTGGAAAAAGACACAACAGACACATCACTACCTCCTCTCTTCCTAGAACGTGGTACTAGTATGCAATTATTGCAGTTTTACAACAATAATTATTGCATTATAGTGTTATAATACTATGGATTTATTAGCATATTTATTAGTATTGTACGTTTTATAAATAAATGCTTAAAGTACATAGTAGGAAAAAATTTAATTTTTCTCAATATTTTAACAATACCCTAAAATAATAAATTATTTTCTCAATATTTTAAAAAGTATATTATAATTATTGAATGCATGCCACAACATGGGTTGCAGGGAAAATATTAGTATTTCACAACTTTGCCAGAATGAGGTTGTATTTATTTGATCAAACATGAAACAGTAGCTTTTTTTCTTATGCCACCATTACAGATCAATACTGAGCCCTTACTGAACCTTTTCTATGTTGATTGCTTAATATGTCCCCAGCTCCCACTATTTAGTTCCACTCCTGTCAATATGATGTATACTTTATTGAATTATGCTCCTGTGGCTTGTTACCTATCCTCCCTCAAACCTTCTAAAAGCGCATCTGCTTCTCACACAATGATGTCTCTGAAAACAACAACAAAAGTTAGTATCTAAGATAAGTACTCTTTATGTCAAGCAATGAAATAATTAGCTTTCAGACTCTTAAAGTGGAATGCATTTTTGTTCTACAAAAGAGAAGCCACAACATATATTAGTTTGCTTTACTTCTAAGAATTAGTTTTATCAAGAGTAGACTCTTTATTTCTTTACGTTTGCACTCAGATTCTTCCCATTATATTAGCCTACTTTTACACATTATTTTATCATTTAGTTATGAAGATGCATGTGCAAACGTGTGTCTGTCCTTAGAGGCCAGAAAGGAGCCAGATTCTCTCGAGAAGGAATCACAGACTGTTGTTGAAGATAAGTAAATACTTTCAAGTACTGAGCAATGTTTTCAGCCTCAAAATACCCTATTAATTAACCATATTGAGTCATCTGTTTGATGAATTAATCCAGGTATAAAACTGACAGGTAAATAGATAGAAAGACAGATAATGAGTATATACATAAATATATGATCCGTGATAGATGAATAATTAGATAATTGATGGAATAAGGATAGATATAAAAATCACACGTACAAGTATTCAAATATAAACACACTTTCAGATAGATACTTATTTTTAAAACCACACAATAAAAACAGATTGCAAACCTAAAAATATAGATTAACATCGTCTTCGTCTTCAAAAAGAATAGAAACTCAAAATAACTAGAAAAAATTACATGGCTGGCTCAAATCTAGATAAAGAATCTGAGAGTGACAGCTGAAAGTTAAATTACTGATAAAGAAATGGAAACTGAAATACTGCAAATGGAAAGGAAGATGACATCCAGTCTCACTGCTTGAACCCAGAATCTAATCTGCATCTAAATCAATGAGTGAAAAACAGTAATTGATTTTCTTTTAATTGAACGTTTTAACATCTGAGGTAATTGCATATTCACATGTGGTCCTCAGAAGCAATGCAGCAATTCCATGCATGATTCACTCGGGCTATTTCATCAACCTTTTTCACAACCATGAGGTAAATATTCTAATCAGGATACTGACTTTCACACATCAAAACAAAACAAAAAGTATTTCTACTACCTCATGCTTCCTTCATATCTCTCTTTTACAGTAACAAAGGAATAATCACTAAACTATTTTATACTGGTATAAATTATGCCAAATCAATGTTATATAATTCAAATTTTTATGTAGTTGATTAATCATATCTGTTGGTTTCACTTTCACGAATATAATATGCCAGAAGTACAAAATGACCCAGAAAAAAATGATGTTTGTTCTGAGCATATAGTATATGTTTACGTTTGTTATTATAATTTCAGTGAAAGAATGCTGATTATATGTGTATATAGAATGAGCATTTACTCTATAAGAAATCTACAAATGACCTTATAGTTGTAGGATATATGACAATATTCAGTCAATTTCAGTAAGCGACATGTGTAGGCACAGCATGAGGCACCTCCCAGGGTTTTATAAACAAAGCCCTTGTGGATATTGATGGACAACAATAATTTTTGACCATATTTCTCTTAATATATAATTCTCTGGAGCTTCACACAGGTTGTCTTTCTTAATAATAATTGTTCTAAAGTGTATTTAATATAATACTTCTATTATAACACCTCTCAGTAAACTTAAGATTGGAGGACCTCAGACAAAAATGTTCCCTCAGCAGTTTTTGATTAGAACACTCTTTACACTCATTCCCACAACAAATTCTTTAAGTGTACAATACTTATAGTAGAATGAATATATATTTGATGACAATTTGAATAGTTCAAACATTTATTTTTCAAAGGAATCTCTGCCTTTAATTTTTTAATAAAAATGTCCTCCTACTGAGTTCACATTTATTTTTATTTGATAGGGTGGTACATATGAAAATATTTTTTTCAAAAGTAACATTTGTACTTTCTATTTTAATAATAAAATATAAGTGACATTGGATAGTTTATATTAATATTTTATATTTTGTTATATCTTTATGTATTTTTATTTTTTATATATTTTGCGACATTATTATATTAAATTTTTGCTGTGGGAGAGTGCTCTTTTACAGTAAAGGTTTGTCACTCATATTAGATTAAGAAAATGCTGATTGGCCAGTAGCCAGGCAGGAAGTATAGGCAGGGTGACCAGACTAAGAAGATTCTGGGATGAAAAAAACAAACAAACAAACAAAAAAAAACCAGAGAGTTAGTTACCAGCAAGACAAAGGGGAAGCAAGATGAGAATGTCATATTGAGAAAAGGTACCAAGCCTCAGGGCTAAACATAGCCAAGAATTATGGGTTAATTTAAGTTGTAATAGCTAGTCAATAATAAACCTGAGCCAATAGGCCAAACGGTTTATAATTAGTATCAGCCTCTAGTATTTCTCTGAGACTGAATGTCTTTGGGACTGGAGAAAGCGAACCCTTTATCAACAAAGGGCACTTAAATGTGCCTTTTTCCACAGAAAGCCTGAGAAAACTTTTTTTAAAAAATAAGGATTCTAAATAGACAAGGACAGTGTCCAAGCACAGCTTCTTGTTGACCATCTTTACTCTGATAGGCTGTTTGCTGGCAGTGAGTAGAAGTGTGGTTCCTTTAAGAGAGGCTACCTGGACTAAACTTTAGCTGCAAAAGCCATATTCTTTTTAAAAGAGGCCTAGCCCCCAAACACGTCAAAGATGTCTGTGAGCAGCCAGTGGTATGCTTCTTGGTGTTAGCATGGACTTAGAAACTCCACAGAAATGTGGCATTAAACGTGGCTCCTGCCAGTACCTCCGCTATGAACTAGACTGTCAAGAAACAAAGAATGCAGTGAATACTGCAGCCAAAGCTGCTGTCTAGCATTCTAACCATATTACTTAGTAAATTAAGTACTCATGTGATCAGAAAAAGATAGAGATATACAGCAGAGACAGATTCAGATGAAAAGAGTTCTCTTTATGGTTTACAATGTGTTTGAAAAATATATGTAAGTTAGCCTGGTAGTGGTGGCATATTAAATCCCAGCCCTCCAAAGGCAGAGGCAGGTGGATCTCTATGATTTCTAGAGCTAGGTCCAGAACAGCTAGAACTGTTACACAGAAACTGTTTCTCGAAAGCCAATGTGTGTGTGTGTGTGTGTGTGTGTGTGTGTGTGTGTGTGTGTGTGTGCAGGTTTGGAAGAGAAAAATATATGAAATAGAGCAGTTAGTTGTGGTGATGCATGCCTTTAATCCCAGCATTTGGGCGGCATATTCAGGCAGATTCTGTGAGTCTCAAGTCAACCTGATCTACAGAGTGAGATCCAGGACAGTCAAAGGTACACAGAGAAACCTATCTCAAAAAATCAAAAAGAAAAAAAAAATAAAAGAATAGAGTTTTTGAAAAGCCACATAAATATGAAATGCATAGAGAGTCTGGAAACTGTATATTATTGTGTTTGCTTTAAATTTTTTAACATCTGAGGAAGGACCAACAACTGCAAAAATACATTTGATTATAAATGCTGCTGGATTAATCCAATCTATATATTTTGAAAATCCCTTGACTTCAAAGTTTAAGTCAAAAATACAATGCTACCTTGGAAGAGAGGTTTTGCTTTCATTCCACAGGAAATGAGAGGTTATATATTAATTCTAGGTTAAGAAAAAGTAAGTTTTGATCAAGGAAGACCCTCTGAAAAAAAAAACTCTGAGAAGAGAGGATGGCCCAGTTGATCCGGTGTCTCAGAGCACCTACCTCTGTCACAGTTTCCTCTGAGTTCCACATCCAAAACAGCTTCAAGACTATTGACTGATATCCAGTCTCACAGCATACTTCAGTCAGGACTTGACCATAATCCTAAATTTTCTTTTGGTCCCCAGAAGATTATAAGCAGCCCCAATCAGCAGGAAGTAGCCTAGAAAACTACACCCACATTCCCCAAAACATGGATAATCAATATTTGTCTTTGTTTAGAGTGTTGGTTACAAGTTGCTATGGATAGTGATCAAGAAGTAAAGCTAAATAAAGACAATAACATTCAAAATACTTGTTTTGAAAAGAAAAAAAGAGAATGTTACAGGATTCTCTTGTACACTGCAGGATGCTCTTGTACACTGTTAAGATTTGTCACTCATGTTAGCTTATTAAAACTCTGTTTGGCCAGTAGCCAGGTAGGAAATATACGTGGGGCAATGAGACTAAAAACAATTCTGGGAAGAAAAAAAACAAGGAGTCAGTCATCAGATAAATGTAGAGGAAGCAAGATGAGAATAACCTACTGAGGAAAGGTATAAAGCCATGTGTCTAAACATAAACAAGAATTATGGGTTAATTTAAGTTGTAAAAGCTAGTTAATAATAATCCTGAGCTAACAGGCCAAACTGTTTATAAATAATATAGTATAATTAATATAAGTGTTTTTGGTTGGGACTGAACAGCTATGGGACCGGGTAGAACAGAAACTTCCATCGACATAGTTTGTTTATATTTCGTTAAATAAAACTAATAAAATATATTTTCAGTAATGCACAGTTTAGTAGTACTTTTGTAGAAATTATTTTCCCTACTTATGTAAATATAGACTACATAAAAGATTACTCATACATACCAGTCATAAACATTCATTTTTATCTTCCTTATGGGTTTCGATAGTTCTTGGTACTTAGCATTCAACCTGACCACAATGCTTTTGACTAATTTTTAATAACTTTTATAGATCAGTTAGTGTTCAAGAATCCCCTCATGTGTTATTACGTCTTTCTGATTTGATTTGATATGTTGTAAGAAATTAATGACAGCTTGGTGGAGAATACTCATAGGGAATTATCTATGCTGTCTGATTGTTTTGAGCTTGATATGTTATTTGTTTGAAAGTATCTCATTGAGCTGTTTTTTAATTATGTAATCAAAATGTAGAAATAGTCTATAAATCTCACACTAGCCTCATTTCCAATTAAAGCATCTCAATTGCTTGTAAAACTACCTTTTACATATTTCAAATAATTATTTTCATTATAGAATCTAATTTATCTGTCCTAAAGAATATGTATCTAATATATAAAAATCTGTCAAGCAGAAATCACAGTTATGAAATTTTTATGTGATTCCCTGTACTGAAACACATTTCCAAAAGCGTTTTCCTTTTGGTCATAGTTAGTGTATGTGTGTTTTTGTAGGGGAGAAGAATAGAGTTTATAAACTATTAGTAATCCAGATAGAAGAGACTAATAAAACAGCAAACTTTCAAATCAACCACATAACATATTTGGGCAATTTTGGGATATTTTAATATCATTGATAACTATTTTTTAATTTCATAGTATACAGATGTCTTTATGGAATACCTTCCAACAAAACTAGAAAAATAAAATCCTTCCTAATACTAATGATAATTTAATTTTGTTTCAATAATTTTAAAAGGATACACTTTGCATCGAGAATATAAATGTTATTTTATATTATTCACTACTGCCAGAAATACTTACACATTTCATATTTGTGATTTAGCAACTAAAATAAATCTGTTATAATTGGAAAGTTTATAATGTTAAACTATTTGAATTTTTAATTTGATGTTATCATTTATTACAAAAGCATATCCCTTACTGCAAGCTTACCCATGTGATAATTCTTTGAATGCAATTAATGGTGGAGTTTTCTGTAGATGTGTGGTTGGGTCACCATGATTATGATCATGGAGTATTATGTTGTTTCTAAAATCCAGAGTTAAGAAACTGATAAATTAAAAATAATAAAAAATAATAAATAATAAATAATCGAATTAATAAATAATTAAAAATTAATTAAAAATGACATTCTTGTAGAATATAATTTCATTTCCTGTGGTTCAGGTGTGATATAAAAATTTTAATGGACTGGAGGAATTTCAACACTGTTAATTTGAAATGTGACCTACTACCAGACCAGATAATGCAACAATATTACACACACACATGCACACACACTCAATGCACATACACACGCACACACAGTCAATGCACATACACACACACATATATGTGTGTGTATAAATACGTGTGTGTGTGTGTGTGTGTGTGTGTGTGTAGAATGAGAGAGAGAGAGAGAGGAGTAAGGTTTATTTCAGGAGACAGAAATTCCAATGTTGAAATTTTATGCTTTTTGTTTATCACTATTTGACTTTGTGCATATTCATGGGACATTGGCATCCTGTGTAGGTCAGAGTACAACTTTCAGGTTTCAGAAATCTTTTCTGCTTTCACCATGTGTTTCCTGCAGATTAATCTGAGGTTGTGAAAGGTATCAGGTACCTCTACCCACTTAGCCATCAAGCCTCATCATCATTAAAGTATAAATATTTATATCACCAACTAGTATCCCACCACCAGAGTAGATAGTCAAATTGATCCTGAGTGAACTTGTGCTCAATGAATACTGGTTTGGGAAGAAAATAATGCACCATAAATCAGAGGAAATTATGCTTGTTATACATTCAGTACTAGTTTTAAATAGTTATTGCTTCAAGTCTCTCTGTCTCTCTGTCTCTGTCTCTGTCTCTGTCTCTCTCTCTCTCTCTCTCTCTGTGTGTGTGTGTGTGTGTGTGTGTGTGTGTGTGTGTGTGTGTGTAAACCTGAGCACTCAGATCTCGTTGGGGTACAGGATATTGTCTATGGTGTTCCATGCTGGAATCTGGAGTCACAGACAGTTGTTATTTCCTGAAACTGGCACCAGGTAATGAACTCATCTCTTGTCTCCAGCTCTTATTATTCTTTTTTCAAAACAATAACAAAATATGTATGTAAAGACAAAAATCAATGGTACATATATTTATCTGTTATAACAAATATACATGTTGGCCTTTCTTCCTTATGTAGTGAAGGCAGTTCAAGGTTAACTACTGTGGCTTTTCTATCACACCCCATCATGAAAAGTTAATGTGCTCAGTGCTTGTCTTAGTTGTAGACTTACAGAACAAAGTTTAGTTTAAGCTTTTGTTTTCAGAGAGAAGAGCACATCATGGTGAGATAGCCTTGCTACAAGCACCAGGCAGGTAGGAAGGAACTACAGCGTTTTCACATTTTGAACTGCAAACTAGAAGTCAAGAGAGGGAAAGAAATGGCGTGAGTCTCTTGAAATGTTAAATCCAGCCATAGGGACCTAGTTCTTTTTATTAGGTTTGGTTCCTGTTTCTCCCCGAAACAGCCAGCAACTGTACTACAAATTTTGAAATGCTTAGTTCACAGAGTATTTCTTTCAGTTCACCACTGTGCTTATTGAGTAATGATCTGAAATCACATTTAGGCATTCTAAGTCAAAGAATGATGCATATAAGATTTCAGTATCAGTTCATTTTATACAGCAAAATAAGTACAGGCATTCCTGAGAGAGGAGCATGCCACCACGGCACAGATCATTTCATCAAATGACTTAAGTAGTATCACACTCAAAATTATCCTCCACAGTTACAACTGTTTTCCCCAAAGTTTTGTTTCTGTAGTTCCTCTAAGGTATGTCACTGAGTCTTTTAGAGAAAAGCTAATAATAACTTTGTCAGACAGGTTTTTCTTTCCTTTTGATTTTGTCACAATCTCATTTGTTATGATCTTAAAGTTTTCTGAAAACAGTCTCTTAAAATGGTGATTGACTTTTATGTGGGGGCTTTGATAGAATATCTTTTTTCCAACGTGGAGCTTCCCATGAAAGTAATTTTGTATAGTGACCTTTTATAACCAATGCATTTTCAACTTCTTTACTCAAGTAAAAAATATCTTGTACACTGAGTCGATGACTCATGGAAATCAACATGATTCACTTCTCACCTGAAAGGAGATTTTAAAAGATCCATTTCTTTTATTCCAGTCTTGACTGGGCTATTACCTAAGACATTATTTAATGATATACCTGACTAATAACTCCTGAAAAATAGGAATTCTCAGTGAGAATTCTCATCCCTTTCTCTCCCCAACTCAAATACTTCCATGTCTCCTGAACTGCTTCCACACATCCATGCCCTCAGCTTTAATTATATTTTTTGCACATGTATGAATATACATATACATGAAAACACACACTACTGAGTCCACTTAGCAATGCTCTTGTGTACACATGTCTTACTCCGACTATTTGGAGTTAAAGAAGCAAGCCAGAGCTCATCCCTTGGAAAAAGTTTCACTTTTGATATTATAAATATTGATTTCCTGCATTGATTCATATTATTGTGAGGAATTATTAAGAATTCCCCATCCACTCTGACATGTAGAATAATATTGTCATTTTGCAAACCATAATGTTGTGACCTAAAAATGGAGATTTTATTTATGCATCATCTCTGTCACGGCTAAATAATATCTCATTGTAGGCATCCTGGTTCAATACCCTTAGAATAAAGTGTTTCATCTGTCTCTTCTTCTATATTCCCTAAGCTTTATATATAGACATTTTCACTATAGATTATATATAATACACATACACACATTGGGTAGGCACCAGCATTAGTTACTTTTTTCTGTTGCTGTGATAAAACACCATGACCAAAGAAATTTTAAAACAAATGAATTTACTTTGACTCATGATTCCAGAAGAGCGTGATTCTGCCATGCTAGAAGCAGCGGAACAAATAGCAGAGACATCATGGCAATAACAGAGAGATTAGCGCTCACATAAAAAAAGAGAGAGAACAAGGTAGAAGTGCTGTTGGTCTTTGTACTCTCTAAGTATGCCTCCAGTGATAATTCTTCCATCCCTGCCACACATCCTAAATCTTCCCAAACAGCAACATCAGACGAGGAACAAATGTTCAAGTGTTTGTACCTATGGGGGAAACTTTTCACGTAAATTGCTACTTTAGCCCAAGTCAGTTATACTCTCAATTATAAACACTTGTAGATCTCTGTACTGCTCTGCACTAATGGATGAGGGATGCACTTACCTGTGATTATTGGAATAAGTATTTAAATCCAGTTAGAAATTTGTTAAAGTTTAGGAAAATGACAATAGTAGTTTCTTCTGTAGGCTTCATGGAGTTTTCCAGCCAGGAAAGGAGCTAGATTTACAGTACTAAACATGAATTTCTTCTAATTAAGCAGAATTTGAATCTAATTAGACAATTGTTGATTACACTCAAGATAAAACTATCACATTATTGTACCATGGGGGACAATCAGTAATGCAATTCATAGACTTTGCTGTTGGATAGAATTATTGATTTCTTTTCTTCCTTGGGAGCTTGCATAGCACCTTCCAATAGAGTCTAGCCATCAAAAAAAAAGCATCTGAATCAGTTCCAGTTCAGTTCCTCTCAGCCCTGCATCTAAGGTACGTACTGCTTCACTATTAAGGTCCTACCTTCAAATTCTAGGATGCAACATAGGACAATGGAAGTGGCCTACACAGTTTAGGAAGTCTATTAGAAACCTCTTTGACCAAGAATACAAGGGGAAGTTGTCATGTCTGGGAGTGGGATTTTTGTTAGATATGTTATGGTTTGGGGGAAGAGCATTATCATTATGCATGACATAATTCTGTTTAAAATATAAATGTAAGCTTACAATTGGGTGTTTCACTGAGTTTTTCAAGCAACATAGAATTATTTATCTCTCATTTGACCTTCTTTTACCTTCTGAAGTTAAATAGCCTCCCATTTTTCTTCTTTCTATTTATCATACCTGTATCCCCCTATCTCCACCAGAACTCCTTTTTGTTGCCCTCATGGTTCATTTATCCTTTCTTGCTCCCACAGTTTCTCTTTTTCAAAGTGAATCTTTATTAATTTTGATGGTAACAATAGCATTCTTTTACTGTGGAAACAAGAGCAAAATCCTTTCCTCAACTTAACACATCTCCTGGTTTCCATTGTTAGGTCCACAATCTTTGAAATACACCAGCTGGCTTAATTCAAAAGATTTTTTTCTATTATCCAATGTTTCTCTGCTGCTGTTGTTCCTCTCTCATTATCATTAAGAAAGTTCATGATTAATAAAACATTATGCAATCTATTTATGGGGATATTTTCCATACTTTTCTGTTTGTTTAGTATATCCTTTATAATTCAGTTTGAAATTTCTCTAACTGCCTGACCTATAGGACTATTAGATATACCTGTAATATGCTTTATATTATAACAAGCAAAAAACTGTTTCATTTTCCTAGAGATATATACTGGAAAACTGTCTGTCTTTATTTGTGCAGGTATACCCATGATGGCCATAACTTCTAGTGAATGCATAACTGAATCAGTCTTTTCTTAGCTCAAAGCAATTCCCCATTGAGAACCTGGATAACTGTTCATGGTATGGCCTGCATATTTTAATTTTCTAAATTCTGTAAAGTAGAATACATCTATATGCCAGATTTTAATCCTTTGAATACCTTTTGAGTTACTCTCTACAGGTATCAGTGTTTGGTTATAGAAACAGCAAATAGGACATTTCCTTAAAATTTCTTTAGCTTGTTGTCCTGTAATAAAAAACTCTTTCTTTAAACCTTTGCTATTGACATGTTGTATCTTATAAAATTCTGAGGCCTTCAGCACACTTCCAATCAACAATTGATCAATTTCTGCATCATCTTGTGCTAGAGGACCTGACAGACCCTTATGGAATGAGTTATGTGTTATGTATATGTGACAAAGACTATTCCTGATTATATTTTGAACCTGAATGAATAATGAAGGCAATTCTATGTCATCTAGTATAAATTCAGAGGTTTCAGTATGCAAGACAATTTTTTCTGCATATTGCGAATCAGTAACTATATTGAAAGGCTCTTTAAAATTCCTTTTACCATGAGAATAGCACATAATTCTGCCTTTTGGACAGAATTATAGGGGCATTTTTTTTCTTTTTTTTCTGCTCTGAACATAGTTGAGCACATGACATTATGGCACAATTGAGCATCCTTTGAGTATATACCCAAAAATTGTATTTTTGGTACTTGAGGAAGGTGGTTTCCTAATTTCTGAGAAACCACCATACTGATATCCAAAGGGGATGCATCAGTTTACACTCCTCAAATCCTTTCCATAAAAAGAAAGCATAACTAACAAATAATGCTGGCATAACTGAATTTCAACATGTAGAAGAATGATATTAGATCCATATCTATCGCCATGCACAAAACTCAAGTCCAAATGGGTCAAAGACCTTACTTAACATAAAGTCAACCATACTGAACCATTCTGAACCACATAAGATAAACTTTCCACATTGTAATTTTTATAATGGCTCTACTGATACATAAGCTTAATACTTTAAATATATATTCTCCATGATTCAATTCCAAAAATAAAGTATGTAGGATGCTTTGATTACACTAGACAAATTACCATCTCTTCATTTAATTAAATTACTGTTTTTTAGTGTTAAGTACAGTACACTGGATTTCATATAATATTCAGTAAATATTAGACGTAATATTTAATTTAAACTAAAATTATTCATTTTTAAACAGTAGAACAACAATAAATATGTAGCAAAATGATATCATATACTTAGTCATAGCTATTGAGTAATAAATATGGGGCAGAGATGAAAGTCTTGACAAGTGTACTAAGTACCTCACATCCTCATTTTAAGGTTAAAATTCAATTATGAATTTTTTCCAGCATAGGTGTAGTTGTGTTTTACACTTTCATCCCAGGACATCTGGAAGAACAACCTTGTTATATTGAAGTTATTTATCATCATGTCAGTTTAATTTTAAGTAACTAAACACTGATCTTTTATTTCTTATTCTTATTTCTATCATTCTTCTCTGGAACATCATTTGTTAAATACGTTCCTCAGCAGTTTTTATATTTCTAAAATCGTAAAGAAATTATAGGGAACATTTTGTGTAAATTTTTGTATTAATGCTAGATGTTGTTGATTTATTCTTAAGATTTCTAACCTAAATATGTTCTTTCTTATGAAATAATCACAAGAC
This sequence comes from Myodes glareolus, assembly GCF_982192425.1. Classification (NCBI taxonomy): domain Eukaryota; kingdom Metazoa; phylum Chordata; class Mammalia; order Rodentia; family Cricetidae; genus Myodes; species Myodes glareolus. The sequence goes on along the minus strand of NC_142026.1, from coordinate 42,229,716 downwards.
AATGAACATCATTAAAATAAATGAGGATGAGTCATTCTGTGAGTGACTAATGTGAAGAATTATTAAAAATAAATCATGCTGCTATGTCCAATTTGGGAAAAAATGTCAATCATGTTACATAAGATCAACATTCAGCAATAAAAGAAGCTGAATTTTGACTGCTCAATAGAGTCACAAATTCATGTTTTTAGAATTAGTGACAAAGAAATCCTTTTATAAATAACCAAAATTAGTGAGAGACAATATGCTTGATTCACAGTCTATTGTTCTCCATTCAGAAAACCGTTTAAATGAATTTAAATATATTCAAGCTAGGCAGCAGACAGAAAATCATAGAAATAATAGACTGACATCAACATCACTTCTGGAGTATCAAATGAGGAAATAATGGCACCACACAAGAAGCTTAGTCCTGGGAAGCATTGTGTGGAGCCTGGAAATCTCCTGCACCAGAGGAGTCAATGAAGAAAAGTCAAGAAATGAATAGAGATTAAAATGCCAGAAGAACTGTGGCAAACTTTTCTGTACTTCTCATTTCATCCCATATCACACAATAAGTTGATATTTAACCTCAAATTTGTGATGTAGAGCTACCTTTAATCAAAGTCACCGTGATCAGAGGAGTGTAAGACCCTCTAGTAAGTAAACATAACACTATACCACATAATCACATCAATGTTGTTCAAATGCAACATCACCTTATTCCTTTTCTCACAGTAGAAATGCCTATCTTTAGACATAGCCCTCTTCCTCAAAAAGTGTACATTGAAAGGATAGAAAAGATCGATCAGAAGTAAAGAGCACTAGCTCTTTTCGCAGAGGATTTGGGTATAAATCCTAACACCCACTTGGCAACTCACAACAGTCGACTCCATTACGTGAGGCTCTGTTGCCTGCTCCTGGTCTCCCTGGACTCCAGCAATGCAAACTCTTCACAGAAATACATGCAAACTATGAATTTACATAAGAATAAAATAAAATAGCACAAATCTATAAAATTAAATTGAATAAAGCGTCTCTTTACATTAGAGTACAACAACAATCACTGTGCACTTTGTTCCTCACTATAAACCAACAATCAAGTACATCAAGATAAATTAGAGAAGATGAGATGCATGCTAATAGAGGATATCATTGTCAAGACAACTCAATTTAGAAAGGTAATGAGAAATCAGAGTACCAAAATGGAATACATTCCTTTGTATACCACCCCCCAAAACACACACCCCCTTCCCAAACACAAACTGTGTTCTGCAAAGGTGTTTCCATGATAAAAGGATTACTGGGGAAATTGCCTAAGGAAATTTTACTTTTAAGAGGATAATATATTGATAAAGTGTCCCAGAATATAAATTAAATAAACACTATAGTGTGATTATAAGATTAAGGGCTATAAGAAGGATAAAATATAATTTTTAAAAATATACATACTACATAAATATAAATTTACCAAAACATATTCAATAAAAATGACAAAGGACAGGGACAATTAAGGAAAGATTGCAGCGTTTCACAAAAACTTAACAAAAATGTGTCTTCTGTCAGTCTAGCTGGTGCTGTGAGCATAGCTCTGTGCCATAACTACTAGCGCAACATCACGTTAACAGAGCAGCGGCAGTGGAGTGTTCACCAGCAGAGCTGTGATAAGCAGATGTAAATATATTCCACAAACAACATAGACTCAATTATGGAAAAGATGGGGGAAAGAGGTGGCAATTCTTCAAATATTATAGACTTTGTGTTGCTCTCAAATTTCTATCTGTGAGCTCTAGGATACAGAAATGAAGACAAAGATACAAGGCCACTGTTTGTGTCTTTACTCAATATTGCTACTTATTTCTTAGCTAGATTAGTTGCATCTACAAGTTTTAAAGGACAAGCATCTACTATTTTTTCACCTTCAGTTTTGTCTATGTTTGTTTTGGTGGAATACACACAAGGGTAAAACACGAAACAGTATACGTAGAAAAATTGAAATTGTCTTTGTATGCCTGAAGAAAGGTCAAGGCTCAGAAGAGTCCTGAGAATGACAAACATTGAAATATCAAGTTATTTATATCACTGAGAAAAACTATATTTTTAACTTGGAAAACATTTCAAAGAGGCCAAACTCTGAGGTACAGTCAAATGCTCAGTTTTTAATAATGAAAACATACCAAAGCATACAACGAACAGGAAAATATGCCTACAAGGAAAAGAATACATAAATTAAACAATAGAAAAAAATCTGGTGGCAGATCAATTGGGAAAGTGTTTCAAAACAAAGGCACCAAGGTTACTACTTAAGGAAAAGAGGAAGAGCAAAGCTGGAGGAAACAGAAGATAGGGGCATACTGGACTTCCTGTAAAAAGGCCAGAACAGTAGTCAGGGACATATTTAGAAGAAAAGTCCCTGGCTTCATACCATCACCAGATAATTGTGCTACACATTTAAGAGGAATGACACCAATTTGAAAACTTCAAAAAACCAGAAGAGAATGTAGCATTTTATATTATACCTCATGTGTATAGTCATATTTCTCTAAAAACAACAACAACAACAAACAACACAATAACATTAAACTATCAGGTTCAGACTGACTGAAACCGATAGCAGAGAAAGTGGGAAGGAACCTGCAAGACGTGGGCACAATAGAACACTTCTTACGTATAACTCCAGTAGTACAGACAATACTAGCAACAATGAATAAATGGGACCTCCTGAAACTGAGAAGCTTCTGTAAAGCAAAGGACAAAGTCATTAAGACAAAAAGTCAGCCTACTGAATAGGAAAAGATCTTCACCAACCCCACATCAGACAAAGGTCTGATCTCAAAAATATATAAACAACTCAAGAAACTAGACATTTAAATTGTAAATAACCCAATTAAAAAATGGGGTACTGAACTGAACAGAGAATTCTCAACAGAAGAATTTCAAATGGCCAAAGGTACTTAAAAACATGTTCAACTTCCTTAGCTATCAAAACAACTTTGAGATAAGATCTCACATCTGTCATAACGGCTAAAATCAAAAACACCAATAGTAGTCTATGCTGGAGAGGATGTGGAGTAAGGGAAACACTCATCCATTGCTGGTGGGCATGTAAACTTGTGCAACCACTTTGAAAATCAGTGTGGACATTTCTCAGAAAATTGGGAGTCAACCTACCTCAGAAACCAGCAATACCACTCTTGGGAATATACCCAAGAGATGCCCAATCATACTACAAAAGCAGTTGTTCAACTATGTTCATAGCATTATTATTTGTAATAGCCAGAACCTGGAAATAACCTAGATACCCTTCAATGGAAGAATAGATAAAGAAAGTGTGGCACATCTACACATTAAGGTACTACTCAGTTGTAAAAACACAATGACATCTTGAATTTTGCATGCAAATGTATGGAAACAGGAAACACTATCTTGAGTGAGATAACCCAGACCGAAAATATATGAATATGGTAGTACCCACTTATTAGTGAATTCTAACCATAAACAAAAGACATTGAGCCTATAGTTCGAAATCCTAGAGAAGCTAATTAATAAGGTGAACCCAAAGAAAAAAATCATATATAGATCCTCCTGGAAATTGGAAGCAGACAAGATCACCAGGCAAAAGTTGGGAGCATGGGGGTGGGGGCGGGAGTGGGGAGAAGGGAAGAGGGGGAGAGAGAAAGGAGATTTTAACAGATTTAAGGAAGAAGTATGACATCACTTGATTTAATGTGGAAAAATCAATTGCCAAAATTCAATGCAATAATAAAATTTAAGAAAAAATCTTCCACTGAACCACCAAGTTATACTCTCATCTATTTTTTAATTGATGTTACTCAGTTATTCATTTTATTCCATTAATTTTATTCATTAAAAATTTAATGTATTTAATATATTTTTGGACCTTATTTGAAAGATTGATACCCTGAAAATGCCTTAAATTTCATTTCTTGTATTGGCTTAATAACAAATTCCATTCAAAATGTTAGTTAAAAGGGGTCTTTTATTAAATTTTGTAGACTTTAATTTATTTTCTTTTCTTTAAATATTTATTTATTTATGTGATGTGTGCATTTGTTTGTGTGAGAGTGTTAGGACATCAGGAATTAGTGTTAAGGACAATTGTTTGTTGGCATGTGAATGCCTGGGAATTGAACTCAGGTTGTCTTGGAAAGCAGTCATTGTCCTTTAATGTATTCTCAAGGCATACCAGTCTTTGCTTTGTCTTGAGATCATGGGGAGTTAATCTCTGAATACATATATATATATATATATATATATATATATATATATATATATGTATGTATATATATAAAACAGATTTTCTGGAAATATTTAGAACACATCCTTTAACATAGGTATTGTGACATGACCCAATGATGTTTGTAATGGCTATGAATTTGTCCTTTAAATATTTGTTGTGTTGATAGATATACCATTTAGTACTATTATCCCTTGTCCCCAGAACATTGATCATGAAGGCCTGCAATCTATGGCATATAGTGTTGCTGGGTAAAGTTGTCAAGTTGTCCTCTTTGTCTTTGAGCATATTTCTTCAGGCTCCTCTGATTTTTTAAGCATTCATTAAGAAATTACCTCTTGTGTTTGATTTGTCCCCTATGTGTGGCTTCTCAGAGAATCAGCATTATAGAAGTCAGATCGTGTGTGTGAGTTTAAGAATTGGCTACTACTCAAACAGTATCTCATTTCCATTTTATATGTTTGTAAAGTAAATACGGCATAATTTAACATCCTAACTATTTGAAGGTCATGGCTCACATATTTTAATTGCTTTCACGATGTAGTGCAAATACTACAACTATATATTTTTATGACATTTCACATCTTAATAACCTAAATTGAGCTTATTAAACAACTCTTGGTTCTAAATTCAGACTGTGTGGTTTTGACAATTATAAATAACCCAGAGAGTGTAATAATATTATATGTGATTTTTTGTGAATAGATTTTTTAACTCAACAAAAATATCATGTTTAGTAAACATTTTCCATAGTTAGTTTTACCTTTGATTTAAATGCTGTTATACTTCATTATATATATATGAACTTATTCATTCATTCTTTCATTAGCAGCTAATGCATCTCATTTTACCAACTGGAATAGTTTTCCTCTATGAGCATACAATCAAATAAATAAACTTCCAATCTTCCTTAGAATTGCGTTTGCAGTGACCAGAATATCTCAATATCTCCTCTGTCTTCTTTGTGCACATGTGGAGTCCAGAGTTGCTCAACCTGTGGTTATCTCTTAGTTGATGTCCTTTCTTTTTTTATTTTAATTCTAAAAGATTTTAGCTCTTTAAGTCTCATTCTATGTATTTTTACTATATTGTAACATATTTATCTCCTGCCTGTTGTAGGAGACCGCTTGTGTGTTTCTCGCCTCCCAGACTCCCGAAATAATCACACTTAAGAATAATTTTAAGAGAAATAATATTTATAGCTTGTTATTAATGAAATCTTTAATATTTTAAAATTCTTTTAAGGCAGTTTATGAATTAGAGTATGACATTATAATATAAAAATAACATGAGCCATTTTGTTATTTGATAAAATAAGTCAAAATGATTGAGCAAAAAGTACAAAGTATTTTTTTTGGTATGAATAATCTGTACTCAGGACCAGAATGCTCACTCATCATTGCTTATACTTATTTCTGGCTATATTACCTAATCCTTCACATAAACACTTTATGTACTTTAGGTATACATTGTATTTTTAAATAGGTACACAACATAAAATGACTATTATCAGTATTTTGTATATGTGTGTATGTGTTTGTTCATTGTAATGGGAGCATGTGTGGTTTTGTATTACTAGATACTTCAGTTAAAAGTTATGTTGTGAGATCTATGAAAATACATGACAGAAAAGTTTACATATATGATACAAATTTTATGTATTCTAATTCAAGTTTGTATATTATTACAATAGGTCTCCAATCCAGTTTTTCCTCAAGTCATTATTAAATATCCTTATATTTCCTATTTCTAAAATATTATCTTAAAAATACAACTTGAGAAACAATTCAGTGCTTATCTCTGTCAGGTCAACTTAACCGTCCATTCCCCAGATTCATTCATGTTACAGCAAATGCTATTTTCTACTTTAAAGGATGCATGCTTCTATGTATAGCGATATATTGCTGTGTTTCTCATTGTCCATTTCATGTTTTAATACATCACACAAAAGTTTCTGGGAAGATAAAATGTGTATTAGTTTCCCTACTGACAGAGCTTTTACTTCTTTCCTGAATTCAGGTGTCGCCTAACGAATATGTGTTAAGTTCTACAATTAGCTCACTGATCTGAATGGTGATTGCTATTTGCTTCTGATTTATCTGTAGTATAACGTATAGTCATGATGTTGTAATTAATTTTGTTCATATGAATTCTATCTCTAGGGATTCTGTCTTTATGCAACAGGAAAACAATATTTAATAATCAATTGGAACTTAATGAGTACCTATAGCTACTAAACTCACCATTTTCATCAATATTTTCTCTGTGAAAGGTCTCATTTCTGTTTTCTGTCCCCTCCTTTTTCTTTCTCCTCTTCTTTTGTCCCTAGTAAAAGAATTTCATATAAGCGTTTCTTCTTCTAGTGGTAGCTCAGTATAAGGAGTGAGGCTAGACTCAGAGATTTAGTTGTCTAGTCAAGGCAAATATTCTATTTTACTTACTATAGAACTAATAAGGTAGATTATGTTGGTAGTCAGCTAACTTATCAGTATCCTTTAACTGAACAATGTACAATGATTCACTAAAGCCTACATTATAGTCTCTAGAAGCAGTGCCTTCTTGCTTCATTTCTCTGTAGCTCCAGGGAGTCTAATAATTCAATTCTTCGTAATTCCCATGAGTTTGAAACTGTATAGATTCCCTAGAAAGTATTTCTGAATTTTTGGGAATAGAGCTCCTCTCTTGGTGAGAGCTGTGTACTCTGTGGATTTCTGTCACTGCAAGTAGCATGCTGGTTTGGGAGAGAAGGACACATTCCCTTTCAAAACTTACATTTGTTTTGTTTCAGAGAATATGAAGGTGACTTTTCCCACATTTGGCAATTTTAGCAAGAAATGATTATATGTGTTTAGTTCTTAGTCAATCCACGTGTGAGTGAGATCAAACCCATGGTCATTTTGAAAGCACATTGCCTTTCATAAGTTTTTATTTTTATTTCATTTTCTTTATTGCTTGATATTATGCAGTTTATTTTATCCTGTTGAATTTGCACATTTTCCTTTACAGACATTCTCGAGATCTTGCTTCTCTCCTTCTCGTTTTCGTTCTCTTTCTCATTAGCTTTTAAATAGATTCTGTGTTCATAATGAAGAAAAAAGCAAAGAATGTTTTTAGAAGAAATTCGGAAGGATCATAATTTTGTTTTCTTTTGAAATCTTAAAGCATCTAGAATTCAGATTCACATTCATTTGCCTTCATTAAATAAATGGATGAAAATAAAAGATCTATTTGGAGGGAGAATGAATAATAGCAAGTGAAGAAAATCAGAACCTTAAAATGGGCATTTTCTTATTTTATTTGGTCAAGTTATTTTTATACGTGGTGACCAAATCTTTTTTCATATTTTAGCAGATATTTTGAAAATATAGCTGAATTTTTGTAAGTCTGATCATAAAAATTTCACTTCATGAAATACAAGTATTTTAAAATCATTTTTAGTGATTTTGAACAGAGTTAAAATCTTCTTACCTTATTTCCAATCATTTTATTTGGTAATCTACTGAAGCCGTTGCCACATTGTCTTGTCCAGAAGAGGTCAGTACCCTTGTATTCCACCCCACTGCCCGCCAGCAGCACTGCCTGTTCCACTGTGGTTAGCAAATCTCTGTCACAGTGCCTAATCTGGTCTGTGTCATGTCAGGGATTTGAAGGGTTTCAATCACACTTAACACTTCATTTCCTGCTGACATTTTGATAATCCTTCATTTTTTTTGAATGACCACTTTGATAGATTCAATTTAGTGTGTTTTATTTCTGAATGGGACAAATATTTAGATGAAGAAAATATTTACTTTGATTCATTTACACATTGAACATTAAAATAATTGGAGATCCACAGCCTGACAAAATAGCCTAAAGGGTATACTCTCCGATCTCACAGCTCTGGGTACCTTAGCCCAATCCCAGAAACCTGTGTAATTTCAGAGGAGAGACCTGTTTCTACAACCTTGTTCTCCACCTTTCACATACATGAGGAGACATATGTGTCAATTACCGCCCTTCCATAGCACCCACACAAACATGCACACATGTACACATGTGCACAAAATGCGCATTTTTAAAATACAAGATAAAATGTGATTTTTTCAAAATTATTCGCTTCACCTAGCAACTGCTTTCTATAATGACTGTAGGTGAGGTTTAGATAACACATAGTCTCATGGGTTGAATCTAGGCAGGCATACAAATATTATTAAGTGGTTGTACTTGAAATCTATCTATCTTTTTGACTGAAAAATTAAGCCCAACATATTCAAAGCCTTAAAATACAGCATCTTTCTCTGAACTCTTGTTTATAGCCTATATTTTCCACAGATCTCAGATAAATTGCAGAACAATGAAAATCTAAAGGTGTGTGTCCTCTGTATACAAGAACAATATATCAATAAATCTGTCCATTTTATACCACTTTAAATACATTTATAATGAAAAATAATTTCAAAGATTTAGAAGCATGCATTATATGTTAATAGGATACCATTGTTTGCTTGTTTGTTAATGAATATGGCCATCTTCAAAAATATGTGTAAATTTATGCTTCAGAAAACATCATGAATTAACAGATAAAATTGTGCTTAAAATCCAAAAGTTCATTAGATAGCATGGAGAATTACTGGAATCACAGTCTTTCTTTTAATTTGACACACAAACACCATCATTTGTAACAAATTAAAATATGTCACAAGAATGAATAGAGATTGCTCAGCCTATCAGAACATTTGTTACTCTTTCGGGAGACCGTTTTTGGTTACTGATTTTCACATGTCAGCTTATAATTTTGTGAACAATTAGACTTCATTTTTTTTAGCTTAAAAGATGGATAGATTTCAAGTGCTGCTAATTAATAATATTTGTATGCCTTCCTGTATTCAAACCATTAGACTATGTGCTCTATATCATATGTATGTATATGTGTGTGTGTGTATAATATATAGGAGAGCACTGACACTTAAAATAAAATAATAAAATATGCATTTAAAAAGAAGAATGAAATTCTAAAATTTAAATACAAACAATATAAAGCTGCAAACAATATTCTGATTGGTCAAACATTTTATCTTTTGTTTTACTCATACTGATTACTTGAGTTGAAGTTCAAATATATAATCCAACAGACTCTTAAGAGTAATCTTAGTTTTGTGTCTCATAATATACATACAAAGCAAGGAAATTAATTTCATGTTAGTAAGGGATTTCTAGGGGTTTTAAATATGATCTTTTTATGCAAAATCGACAAATTATCAATTTCAAACAACTGGAATCCAAGAAAGCAAACAAACATTTTAAAAAAACAGGATGTTGAACTAAAAACACTGTCTTTGAAATGTGAAATTCAAATGGCTGGGAACCTTTAAAAAATATCCGACATCCTCAGCCGTTATGGAGATAAACATTTAAACTTGTCTGAAATCCATATTATTGTACTTATAATGGCTAAGTTTATAAAATGACAGCAAACATCATAGATGTTAAGATAGAAAACCACATACACACTGCTGGTGGGAATCCAAAGTTGTGCAGCCTCTATGAATGTTAACGTGCATTTTCATTAAAAGTCTACAAATAAGTCCACCATTAAATCTAGCTAGAGCTCATATTTTAGTTGGCTTTTTATTTTTGAGATAAAACATTCATTCAAACCAACTTGGCAGAGGGAATGGTTGAACTTACAGATTATAGTTCTTTATCAGTGAATATGAAGGAAGAAACCTGTAGACAAGGACTAAAGCAGAAACTGTTAAGACACACAATTTACTTTATGCCTTTCCTAACTTGCTCTGCTTGTTTTCTGAGACAACACATATCTAACCAGTAAAATGTGGAACCACTCTGAGTAGACTAGTCTCTTATCCATAACTCACTAGTTAAATCAATACCTCTTATACAGATCCACAAGCCAATCTGATCTATTTAATACCTTAATGATCCTCATCAAAGGTGACTCTACTTTATGCCAAGTTTGACAAGAAATAATCAACACATGTCCTCAAACCAAAAAAGTTCTATAACTAATTGCCTAAATATTTACTCATCTTTGCCTCTTGTTGCTGTATTTACAAAAGTCAGGATAAATACTGAAGATCTCTGCACCTGATAAATAGATAATGAAAATGAAGTCTATTTATATAATGAAATGTTATTCAGTTGTCAAAAATAATAAAACTCTGAATTTAGCAGTTAAAGTATAATACAAGGAAAAATTAATCTGAGCGAGGTGACACAGACTCAGAAAGACAACTATCTCATGTTTTCTTTCAAATGTGAATGTTAGCTCTGAATCTTTATGCTCATGTGTTTCATTTGGAATCCACATAAAACTAATAAAAGGCTGTGGGGTTGGAAGACTTTTTGAGTTTTGGAAGATGGATACAGTGACAAAAGCTGGGAAGAGGAATGAAATAATGGAACAGAATGTAATAAATGGGGTGGACTATTAGACATTAGGGCAGAGGAGAAGAATAGAGGGATATCAAAATGAAATGTTTTTTAAAAAGTTATATAAAAACCTGTGTGTGTGTGTGTGTGTGTGTGTGTGTGTGTGTGTGTGTGTGTGTGTGTTATCCTGTAACAGAGAGACAGTGCCCCAACTAGATAACCAAAATAAAACTGTCAGTAAAGAGTTAGTCAAATTTTGTCGCTGGAAAATAAGATTCCATAGACACACATACATAACAGTGTTTTGGCTGCTGCACTTGCTCTCCAACCGGAGATCAATATTAAGACCTTATTCTGATGTTTTGTTTTGTTTTCTAGACAGGGTTTCTCTGTAGCTTTGGAGCCTGTCCTGGAACTAGCTCATGTATACCAGACTGGCCTCAAACTTAAAGAGATTCGCCTGCTTCCTGAGTGCTGGAATTAAAAGTGTGTGTGACCACTGCCCAGCATAAGACCTTTTTCTTGATAGCACTGCATAATTTGCTAACCAATTATAGAGTAATCAAGCAGGTATTGATCTGGAAAATTCACTACTCCTGACTTGCTTTCATAGTGTTGCATGTGTCTATGTATGCTACCAAAGAAGGAAAGTAATCATGTGTCTTACTAACCTACCACAGTGAATGTCTTAGCAAGATAGAACACTGTTGCAATAGTAGCACAGATGTGAGGACAACAAATCACTTTCTGATTCGATTTAAGTTTTAATTCAGTAGATGGAAACCATAGATAGAAACATTGTCAGGGAGAAGATTTGGTGTTAACATAGGTCATAGACCCTAGTGGAGAATCTACAACAATCCTGCTACAAAATGGTAGCGATATTAAAATGCCTCCTACTGCCTCATGGCTATACTCAAAGATTGGTGCATCTCCCAGTCCTCATCAGAGAATTCTTTTCTTGTGGTTGATGCCAATTAACATAGGGGCCTAAGACTGATCAGTGTGTAGACATCAGGAGACTGCAGAATGCCCAGCTCTAAATGGGTTATCTCTCCCAACCCATGAGACTTAGGGATCATCACAGAGGAACCAAAAATGGTTGATATTTACAAAGAAAGAATGTTTCACAGATTTAAGAGAGCATATTTTCATGTGAATGTACAGCATGACTGAATCCATCCATAAGACTTGAACAATTTTTAGACAGATAAGATACCAACATGGAGAGGGTGAGCAGGGGGTAGAGTCCAATCCATAGATGAAATATTATTGGCATTTCTTAACTCCCGTGGAAGAAAAAAATAGTTAGATTTTTAGAATGTGGCTATTTGTTAGGTTGATCTCTATTCTGGGCTGGTGCCACACCTTAGAGTATGTGATCAGCACAATTGGACTGGATGGGTTGGGAGAGAAAGAGATAGAATATGGAAAGACAGAAGAAGGAAGAGTGAGAGAGGAGTGAAGAGAGAGAGAGAGAGAACACAGATGAGGGAAAGGATAAATGTGACCAAAACACATGGTATGAAATTCTCAAAGAACTAATAAAAATATTATAAAAAACTAAAGCAAATGAAAATCTGGGGAATTTGAGAAAACATAAATAGAAATTTGGTTTTATTTTATTACTATATTATTTTAACATGTAGTCTTTATTTTATGGAATTATAAGTGAATAGATTCTGAGGTTGCTGAAAGTTTAGGGACCGTTATATAATGTATACCTGGATATAGTAAAAAAACAGAGTAATGACACATACATACATTACACATTACCATGTTTTTATTTGACAGATATGCACTTTTGTCTGGATAGTTTATAAAATAAAAACCAAAGACACACATTTATCGTAATTCATGTTTATAATTCATATTTACTAAATAGTTTACTTCATTATTTCTTTCTTTTATTATTATTAAAAATTTTCACCTCCTCCCCTCTTCCCATTTCCCTCCCCCTTCCCCCATTCCCCTCTACAATTCCCTCTCCAGTACACAGAGCAGTCAGAGTTCCCTGTCCTGTGGGAAGTCCAAGGTCCTCCCTTCTCCATCCAGGTCTAGGAAGGTGAGTATCCAAACAGACTAGGTTCCCACAAAGCCAGTACATGCAGTAGAATCAAAACCCAACGCCATTTTCCTTGGCTTCTCAAGTCAACCCTCCTTGTCAGCCACATTCGGAGAGTCCGGTTTGATCCCATGCTCCATCAGTCCCAGTCCAGCTGGCCTTGGTGAGTTCCCATTAGATCGGCCCCAAAGTCACAGTGGGTGGGTGCACCTCTCAGGGTCCTGACTTCCTTGCTCAAGTTCTCTCTCCTTCTGCTCCTCATGTGGACCTCATGTGGACCTTGGGAGCTCAGTCCAGTGCTCCAATGTGGGTCTCTGTCTCAATCTCCATCCATTGCCAGATGAGGGTTCTATGGTGATATGCAGGATATTCATCAGTGTGGCTATAGGATAGTGCCATTTCAGGCGCCCTCTCCTCAGCTGCTCAAGGAACAAGCTGGGGACATCTTCTTGGACACCTGGAAACCCCTCTAGAGTCAAGTCTCTTGCCAACCCTAAAATTGCTCCCTTTATTAAGATATATACTTCCCTGCTCCCATATCCACTCTTTCTCCATCTCAACTGTCCCATTCCCCCAAGCTCTCCCCATCCTCCCCTTCTCACTTCTCTCTCCCCATTTCCCCTTACCCCCACCCCACTCCCATCCCCAAGCTCTCAATTTTTACCTGGCAATCTTGTCTACTTCTAATATCCAGGAGGATGACTAGATGTTTTTCTTTGGGTTTACCTTCCTATTTACCTTCTCTAGAATCACGAATTATAGGCTCAATGTCCTTTATTTATGGCTAGAATCCACTTATGTGTGAGTACATACCATATTCATCTTTTGGGGTCTGGATTACCTCACTCAGGATAGTGTTTTCTATTTCCATCCATTTGCATGCAAAATTCAAGATTTCATTTTTTTTTACTGCTGAGTAGTACTCTAATGTGTATATATTCCACACTTTCTTTATTCATTCTTCCATTGATGGGCATCTGTAACATGAGGGCCAGCTTGTTGGGGTTTCTGTCCCACCCAGTACCCCACAGCTGGCAAGTCCCAAAGAAAATCTCACAGAGTCTACATTTGGTTATAAACTGATTGGACCATTAGGTCAGACTACTAGTTAACTCTTATAGCTTATATTAACCCATTATTCTGATCTATGCTAGCCATATGGCTTGGTACCTTTTCCAGCTGTCAGCTCACATGTTGCTTCTTTGGTGATCTGGGCAGGAATGGCGGAGGGAGCTTCCTCCTCCCTAGCCTTATCCTATTCTCATTGCCCCACCTCTACTTTCTGTCTGTTTGACCCGCCTATACTTCCTGCCTGGTCAATCAGCATTTTATTAAAATACATGATTGACAGAATACAGACAATTCTCCCACACCAGGCATCTATGTTGTTTCCAGGTTCTACTATTACAAATAACTTCAAGGCATTGAAGAGGACACCAGAAAATGGAAATACCTCCCATGCTCTTAGATGGGTAGGATCAACATAGTAAAAATGGCAATTCTACCAAAGGCAATCTATAAATTCAATGCAATCCCCATTAAAATTCCAAAAAATTTCTTCACAGACCTTGAGAGAACAATAATCAACTTTATATGGAAAAAGAAAAACCCAGGATAGCCAAAACAATTTTATACAATAAAGAAACTTCTGCAGACAATACCATCCCTCACTTTGAACTCTATTACAGAGCTACAGTAATGAAAATAGCTTGGTACTGGTATAAAAACAGAGAAGTCGACCATTGAAATCAAATAGAAGACGCAGATAATAACCCACAAACTTATGAACACCTGATTTTCGACAAAGGAGCTAAAAGTATACAATGGAAGAAAGAAAGCAACTTCACCAAATGGTGTTGGCAGAAGTGGATGTCAACATGTAGAAAAATGAAAATAGATCCATATCTATCACTATGCACAAAACTCAAGTCCAAATGGATTAAAGACCTCAATATCAATCTGAACATACTGAATCTTATAGAAGAGAAAGTGGGAAGTAGTCTACAACACATGGGCACAGGAGACCACTTCCTACATATAACCCCAGTAGCACAGACAATAAGGGCAACATTGAATAAATGGGACCTCCTAAAACTGAGAATCTTCTGTAAAGCAAAGGACACTGTCATTAAGACAAACAGGCAACCTACTGATTGGGAGAAGATCTTCACCAACCCCACAACAGACAAAGGTCTGATTTCAAAAATATATAAAGAACTCAAGAAACTAGACTTTAAAATGCTAATTAACCCAGTTAAAAAATGGGACACTGAACTGAACAAAGAATTCTCAACTGACGAAGTTCAAAGGGCCAAAAGACACTTAAGGTCATGCTCAACCTCCTTAGCTATCTGAGAAATGCAAATCAAAACAACTTTGAGATACTGTCTTACACCTGTCAGAATGCCTAAAATCAAAAACACTAATGATAGCCTTTGCTGGAGAGGATGTGGAGTAAGGGGAACCCTCATCCATTGCTGGTGGGAATGCAAACTTGTGCAACCACTTTGAAAATCAGTGTGGCGATTTCTCAGGAAATTCAGGATCAACCTACCCCAGGATCTAGCAATACCACTCCTGGGAATACACCCAAGAGATGGCCTATCATACTACAAAAGCATTTGTTCAACCATGTTCATAGCATCATTGTTTGTAATAGTCAGTTTATTACATTTTTGCTCCAATAATATTGAAAACATGTATTATTTTATTTTATATTCCAACTATAGTGTTTGCATGAAATATCTTTTGCATATGCAAAAGTCAATTTTATCCCAGATGTAAAGCACACTCAATAACGTTGACCAGACTTTAGAAAGATAAATTATATTTCATACAGAACACTGAATTTCTTTTTTCCAAGTTAAGTCTATTAGGTGACAAGATATGAAGTTTTGAAACAGAGCAAACAATGCAAAAAATACTTTACTTTGTACCCTAATATTTAGGCTTAGCTTTTAAAATTATATACCTAATGTATGACTTATAGCTTGAACTATTATTATATTTGACATGTTACAGTTGAACTGAATTTAACCAATGTAGGAAAAGATTATGCTGCACAAACAGATGGTCTCATAACTAAAAGTATAGTTATTAAGTATTAAAAGTTCCTTGATCATATTATAGTGGCAGAATGGATTATTTCAAATAAAAAGAGAAAAAATAAAAAAACAAACACAAAAAAGTGACTCATTTGTTGTGGATGCTATGCATGCTACTTGTGTAATAAAAGGCAACAAGAACCTCATTGTCAGTAAACTCTTCAGTTTATTGCCCTATTATGTCAGTCAAGGTTTCCTCACAGGTGTAATATTGGCACAGTTGTTATGACAACAATCAATCTTTTTGTCGTAGAATATGAGAACCATTCCAAAAAAAGTGACTCAGGTTTGGTAATCTAAAAGTAGTCAACATCCCATAACTGTGGAGATTTCAAGCTGTAGAGGGGAACTTCTCACTCTTGATCATTTGAATTTTTGTGAGAACGAGCTTCTCACAAAAAGAAAAAGAGTATTCACATATTAATCAGAGAAATTTCTCTTTGAAATGACCAGTGGTTAACCAAGAGTTATATGAATGCTTGATATTGAGAATAGATAATGGTTGAATGCTCAACCTTAAATCAGACATCTATACCCCTACAAGGTTCAGATAGTTGCAAAAAAGGGGACAAAAAGATATAGTAAGAACTATAAAATATTTTTGTCTAAGTACAATATAACCAATGAAATTGTGATCACACTGGAGATACAGTTGATCATAAGGGGTCTAGATAAAACTGGGATTTCTGTCAAACATTCATGCATTAACAAGAGGCCCAGAGGATCTTCTTCCTATTTGCTTAACTATTGGCTACTAATAGATGCTGTGGGAGGGGAAGCTGTTTTCTTTGATTACTACATTATATGATAATGTCAGGCTTTATTGGTTAGCCCCTTGACCATGGTCACACAGAAGAATAAATTCAAAAAGGCAATAAATTAATGAGAGAAGAGTTCTTGCTGGGAAAAAATGATGTTGATGGGGTTCAGAGAGTTAAGGAGTAAATTCAGTGATAGGAACCAGATTGAATATATATATATATATATAATATATATATTATATATATAGTCAAAGAACAAATTTAAAAAATATTAAAATTCCTAATGTTCATTGTTTGAGTTTATGATATATATACAATTAAAATTATA
This sequence comes from Myodes glareolus, assembly GCF_982192425.1. Lineage (NCBI taxonomy): Eukaryota > Metazoa > Chordata > Mammalia > Rodentia > Cricetidae > Myodes > Myodes glareolus. The sequence goes on along the minus strand of NC_142026.1, from coordinate 42,212,846 downwards.
AGTAAGAATAACATTTTTATTATAAACTAAGCCATATTTAGTATTTACAAATAGAAAATACCAAATTCCACACCAAACATACAACCAATTAAGTCAGAGTTTCAATTTGAAGGATTTAATAAGTGGACATATATGAAAAACTTCATATAAATAAAATTTTCATATAAATTTCATATATGAAAAAATAAACTTCATTTTATTTTTAACTATAATAAAATCATTATTAATTTTGAAATGTAAATGTGAGAAAAAGGAGAATAACAACAGTATAAAATATTGGGATGTCTATGAATGTCTACTTTTATATGATCTTGATATGACAGTTATGATACTTAGCACAATTACTAAAAGATGAAATTGATAGTGCTTCGTAGAGAAACAGTACAACTGGTATCTGAAGAAATTCAGCTGAAATCCCCAGGTTCAAAACAGAGCTCCAGTATTCAGTGAATACATATTAAATCTATAGTTCACCTCTTAAGTAAGTCAATGGCTGTTGTCTATACAGTGGAAATAAGAACCCACCAGCTCACAAGAAGTTCATACGTGCGTTGAGTTAATACTTTGAATCAGTAAAGCATGGGGCATAATGCAAATCCTACATAAATGTTAAAACAAAGTAAATAAGTGAATTGGCAAGTTTCAGACATGATTTATTGACAAAACAAGATGAAGTATAATGTTCTCTGACACTGAATAAAAGAAAATCCAAAGAACATTCTGCTAGATCAAACATAAATATTTAGGCTAGAAGCTACAGAGTTCTAAACTACCATCCCTTGACCTGACAGTAAGGAGCTGAAGCACTTTTTAATGAGTAAGTGAGTCTTTCTGTCATGAGTGAAAATGCTCTCTTACCTCTCTTTTGCATAAATGTGGTCAAACAGGGTATGTAGGTTTGCTTGCTAATTTGCTTAGGGCACCTTCTTTAGAAAATTTAAGAACTAAATGACATCCATCACTGGAGGGAGCAGAGACTTTGAGACCACCTGCTTCTTGCTTTGACACATCAATGTCAACCTTTTAGAAAGTGTCTAAGCCACAGGGGGGAATGACCAGGTGTGTGGGCATATTTTGCCACTTCATTTCTGTGTTTTATCATATGAAAGTGCAAGTAGGTTATTTTAGGGATTTTTAGGTTATTTCTCTGAACATATTTTTAACATTATGTTTCATTGGCTATTCTTAGAATAATTTTTGAAGACACACTATAGAGGAGTTTTTACACCATCTTTTCATTTTATCTGTTAAAGATTGCACTTAATAGTAGCTTTTATTTTATTCTTTTATTCTTATCTTTGTTATTACATATACCATACTGTGTTTTAATATATCTGTTTACCATTTTATAAGCAATCTTTTAAAGGTAAAGGCCATATTGTATCTTATATATATTTTAGAATAATCAATAGCAGGCATTTAAACTTCATAAAAGGAAATTGTACCAGCTAAACACACCAGAGAATGCTGAATTTTTGACATTTGGAGATCTGTTGCTCTTTTTACTTCACCATTGCTGGGAAGAAGAAAAATCAAATTTACATAAAAGGAGAGGGATGAAAGAGTTATTTTGATTTATAATTGGTTAAAGGATACAGTCCATTGATGCAGTAAAGCAACGTTACATGACTGATGAGTAATGCTTCATCCTTAGTTGTGATGTACAGTGGGGCAGGGGATACTTTGTCTTGCTCAGTTCTTCCTGCCCCACCCCTTTAATAAATCTGGCACTAATTTCATACTTTGAATGGTTCTTCCTGCCTCACTTAAACATTTTTTAAGCATCCTCAAATCCATACCTGAAGTGGATTTCCTAGGTGATTCTATCATCCAGTGATGTCAATAATTAAGATTCACTCAGAAACTGCTTTGCTCTAGAAAAGTTCTGTATTCATGCTTTGTAACAACAGAAATTAAAAGTATTAATATTCAAGTAAAATTTCCTTTGGCTTAAAAATAACTTTGCTTTTTATAATCAAATGGGGTAACAAGTATAAAGAAAATAGCACTGTGCTTTCAGAAACACACACACTTGCACACATACACACACAGAGATACTTAAGTATTATTTTATCCTATATTTTAGTTTTTCTTTGATTTTATGGTGACTGCTATGGTTTATATCCCTTGGAGTAAAAGTATTATGTAGACAGTCTTTCTATCTATGTGTTTTTTATATTGGTTAATGAATAAATCTCTTTCTGGCAGAGGCTTATCAGAGTAGAGTTAAGTGGGAAAACTAACCTGAATGCTGGGAGAAAGAAGGCAAAGTCAATGAGAAGTCATGGAGCCCCACAGGAGACAGATGCTCCCGCTGGAGCCCGCTATAACTTTACTTACTGGTAGGCCACGACCTCGCGATGATGCACCGATTAATAGAAGTGGTTTAATTTAAGATATAAGAGTTAGTAAAAATTGAATTATGCTACTGGTCAAACAGAATGTAATTAATACAGATTTCTGTGTGGTAATTTCGAATCAGGTCAGTGAGGGAATGATTGAACAACCTCCAGCAACAGTATCACTTTAAAAAAAATTCACAGAAGATCACAGTTAAAGGAATTTAGTGTTTTAAAGAGATATTTGATAAAATAAAGAGCAAATTATTAAATAGTTTGAAGCTTTTAAAGACTGGATGACTGATAACGTTGGTTATGTTTTTAAATTATTTTACTGCGAAGATTTCTATCCAGTGTAATTTGATCATAGTCTAACTTTTCATGAGATTCTACCCACTTTTTTTTTGAACCAACTTCATGTTGTCTTTCTTAAAAAAAAAGAAAAAAGAAAATAAACCAAAAAGAAAAGACAAAAATAATCCATTGCAATAAAAATATTTTAAAAATATGAAATCATTTTGTGTTGGCAAACAACTCCTTGACAAACTTTATCTGGAATACATGTTTCCTTATAATTATTCACTTCCTCTGGCCCTTTAGTCTTTGTGTCCGCACTTTTGCATAGACAGCTGAGTATTTATGGAAGAAGATGGATGAAAATATTTCAAAGTCTCTCACCCTCACACTGCTCAGTTGTGGATCTATAAGCTAATTATCATCTATTGTAAGAAAGAAATTTTCAGCAGATGGTTGAGCACTGCACTACTATAGCATTAACAAATGTTTTGTTGCTGTGTTCCTTTAGCAAACAACAGCAGTAGATTTCCCCCTAAATTCTGTGACATATGTAGTCTCAGGTTCTTGGCCATTTTAAATGAGCAGAGCATGGCTTCCATCTCATGAAGTGACCTTTAAACCCGATCAAACAGTGGAACTCACTCTTCCAGCTGAGCTATTACTCTCTTCTAGACACATCATCATACAGGATGTGAACATCATACATCATGCAAATGTAAGGAAGTGATCTAGTTCAAGGTGCTCCACACTCAGAGTCTTTACTCTGTATAAGGTAATAACCCCAATTGGCAGGCATAGCATGTTACTAGGAGGAAGAGATGAATGGTTTAAACTTTTTGGATAATTTGAATATCAAATATAATGTATTCATGAGATAAATACAATATGCTTGTAAAGCTAAAATCATGATTACACATTCTATGCAGAAAGTATTTTATAACCTAAAGTGTTGTGTTGTTGTTTGCTTATGACAGAAGGATGATTAAAATGTTTTATGCATAACAGAATAGAAAGCAATAGATTATAGTCAGATGATTTCAAAGTAAAGGGATTTAGAATCAATAAAAATCATATCAGAATGGAAATCATGCAGATAGTTAAAAGTAATTTCTTTATAAATAACAATATTTTTTACCATGATAAATGAAATTAAATGACAGAAACTATAATGATCTTAAGCAGTTTTTAAAATGTATTCATGATATCATTAATGAAATAAGATTTTTTGAAGGTTTTATCTTCTAACTTTTAGTAATTCAGCTCAGGTGGAATGAATTTTACAACCAATAAGCTCATTATCTCATCATAACTTAGGCATCAAGCACTATTTCAAATATTATCCAGTGCCTATGAAGATAATCTCCATCAATATTGCTTTGTATAATTTTAGGAAAAACAGATTGATTTGATTAAGATTAGTAGTATTCTTATTGTCCCTACTGAAGAAATCACTAGTATAAAATCACTATGAACGTCTCTTTTTGTCCTTAGTCAAATTGCTGTTCATAATTGAATTTCTTTTTTCAGCCTCATAATTTTCAGAAGGAAATCTTACCACTTCCACATTCATTTTCAGAGACAAAAGCAAAATATATTGCTCCACAGCAAGACATATTGAACAGAGTCACTGGTAATGAAAGTATTTATTATTTCATTGTTTAAAAACAGAATAGTCATTAGGAATGCAAAAACGAAAATCTAAAGAAGTTGAATGCCCTTCATAGTATGTATCAGAAAGCTAAACCCTAGAGCAAGTAAATAAAGAACACTCAGCTGCAAAAGTTCAGAAAAGTTTTGCAGTTATTTGTCTTAAAACTGAGGCAATTACCTTGACTGCTTTGTACTTGCTTTCTTTCTGTTTGTTTTCCTTTGAAATTGTATTATTTCATTTGTTTAAATATTAAGTAACATTGAAAAGTACAATTTTTGAAATGCTCAGCAAGTTTACACTCCTATTTCATGTCTTCTCCATATACTAAACCTTCAAAGCACCATCTTATTTTGGCCTCCTTTATTGTATTTACCTGTGTACAAGATGGAAAAATATTAATATCTACACTCTTAATGAAAGTTCTAAGTTATATCCCAAGTTCCAAAATGATGTGCCAGGATGTGAAAATGTTGTATTAGATAATATTTATGTTTACTCTAATACATAGTCAGCTCTTACATATTTCTTTTTCTTTAGAGGTGTTTCTCTCTCTCCCTCCCTCTCTCTCTCTCTCTCTCTCTCTCTCTCTCTCTCTCTCTCTCTCTCTCTCTCTGTGTGTGTGTGTGTGTGTGTATGTGTGTGTATACTCAGAAGCCTAAAATGCAGTACTAAAGTTTCCTTGTACTCTTGGGTCAAACTTTCTTAATATATTCCTCCTGTCTGCTAAAACTAGAGAAGTAGCCTGGATAGATCATGTGTATGTGGTTTTATAGAACCTTTTATTCTCAGTGCATCAATTTCTATAATTACCACTTAACTCAATATATGTAAAATTTTCAACCAAAAGATATGTTTGAGCATTTCTGACTCCTCTATATGGAATTCAACATCAGGAAATCACTAATTTTTATAGTTTCCTTTCAATGACATATTTTTTAATGTTTTGTAATAGTGAAGACATTTTGTATATGTACTTCCTAACTTGTACTTTTTTCATGATAGTATAATTGCTGTCTATTTATGTTGCTATGTGTATAAACGATTCTTCTGTTTTATTTGTTTTTTTGTGGGGTAATGGTATAAAGAGTTACATCAGTATTTATAAAAGCATTCCCCTATTGCAAGATCTATTTGTCTTTTGATTTTAAAAATATTCACCTATTGCATGACATATTTTTCTTAGATTTTCTTTATTGTTATTAGCAATCATACACAGATTTTGTACTTGGTTAATATGACTATGTGGTTTAGAAGTCTATTTTTGATGTTTATTTTCAATGATCCTTTGTACATGAAACCATCAGACTATTTTCCTTTTCTTTTTTTCTTTTTTAATGATTTATTTGTTTATTATTTATACAGTGATTTGTGTTTGCATGAATGGCTGCATACCAGTAGAGTGTGTCATATCTCATTACACATGGTTCTGAGCCACCATGTGGTTGCTAGGAATTGAACTCAGAACCTCTGGAAGAATAGTTAGTGTTCTTATATACTGAGTCATCTCTCCAGCTCTTATCTGGTAATTTTCTAAAAGTGTTGCTTTTATCAACGGATGAGGAATTCAGTTCTCATAATTATTAATATCATTATTAATATTTGTGATTGTGATAATTTTTAAGAGTTACTTCTAATGGATCAATAGTAATAGGTTACCAGTATAAATCTGTATTTGGGACAATGTTGAGATTGTGTTAATTTGTTATGATTGACTTATTCACATTAAACAGTTTCCATTACATTTTTTACTAATTTCTAATTGATTCATTTTTGCTTCTCGGGTTTAACAATTGTTTTCATAATGTACATGAATCATTTACTAAATTTTTACTTTCCCAATATGTCTGGCAATTTTGAAGCTTGTCCTTCCCTTCAGTTAAGAAATATTTCAAATTATTTAACTTTGAGATATCCATATTGTCCATTATTTGTTATGCTGACTCATGTCTAAGAATTATGCTTCATGCCCTATTTCTCAAACATTTTCCCTATAAAGTATTGCAAAAATTATTTTGTATTTAAATACCCTAGTCATTTTGTATTATTCTTTGTAACATTTTGAGGTTGTGTTTAAGTTGATGCTTTTTACTATATATCCAATTGCTTCATCCTTACAACTGTAAAAATGTTCTTAAATTGTTTTAATACTTTTGACAAAATGATTCTCTATACATGTGGGTCTCTGTTTATGTGTTTCCAGTGACTTCCTAATAGTCTGTGTTTAATCCTCTCTAGAACACCATTTTTGAGTCTTCTAACAATGTCTGTGTCCCTAGATCAGATAAAGGGATCTTTAATATTTTTCTGATTTTCCATAAGCTGGAAGAACCTGGGTAGGATCATTGAAAAAATTTCACTTGAGAACTTAAAAAAAAGAATAATATCAAAACCAAGAAAATGCTTAATATTATTATAAAATTGAAGTAGAGGTATACAACTTCTAAATAAATTAAAATAATTTTGAAAAAACCTCAATCAATCAATTTGCCTCATAGAAAATTCTGTGCTACGTTTTTTATTTATTAATAACTGATATTAAAAGGCCCAACTCACTGGGGCTGTGCTCTCTGCTCGATTGTCTCCAGTGATATAATAAAGCAAACTGGGAAAGCCATGGGAACAAGACAGTTCTTAGCATTTATTCAAACCCCTGCTCACTTCCTGCTTTCAGAGTCCTGCTCAATATTCAATGATGGATAGTGACATGCCAATGTAAGTAAATCGATTCTTACCAACTTGAGTTCAGTCATGATATTTTTGTCATAGGAATAGAAGACACATGATGACAGATGGAAATTTTCTATGTCTGAGTCATTCTATTATAAATTTTATTGTTCCAGTTAAGTGTTTAAATTGGCAAAATGTTTATATTCACAAACACCTGATTTTGAAATTAATAAAATTATGTTGGAGCTATTAGCATTGTGAATGAGGAGTCATGACTACTATCATTTTTATATATTTTTGTCTTGGAATTTCAGACATGAATATAATGTTATCATGTAATTTACCTCCAACTCTCTTTCCTCACATTTCTCAATTGTTTTGGTATCACTTTTTCATCAAAACGTTGTGTGCTCCTTTAACCTTCCCGTTGTGGACCACAAGTATGATGAAGCAAGAGCACAGCTGGTGAAATCACTAGGCAAAAACCCAATTTGCAAATTTTGTAAATATTTGTCTTTTGACTTGCTGCTGTCATTTTTGTAAACTCTCATGAAGCCATAACGTCCCTCTTTTTCCATACTGTGATTCATCCTGAAATGTCTCAACAGTACATAAATCATTTTTTGAGCATAACTTTACTCTGTACTGGAAACTCTATTAGAGAACCTTTGTTACCACACTGTGGGGGCCCTGATGTGAAGGCACTCACTTAGTAAACCTTTGTTCTCATAGTTAAATCTACATAAAGCTAGATCCCCCAACACAATTATCCTTTATGGCAGGGCATCTGACAAGGATAAGAATCTTGCAAATAGACCACATAAGATCCTCAAAAGATAGGCATTGAGCAGGTGAAACATCATGTCTGTCCTTTCTGATAAACAAGTCTGGGCAGCCCTAAATTCTCTAATAGCCAACTCAGGAGAGTGTAAACTACTGGCCTTTACTCTACTCTAACAAGCTATTAATAGTCTGTACTCACCTCCACCTCGGTCTCATTGACACAAGATCTAAGAAACTAACCATTTGGTTCTTTACCCCTAGACATATAGGAAAAGGCTTAGACTGCAAAATCAGCATGAGAGAAAGGATTTCCTTCTCACCTGTGTGACCAGCAGATGCAGCACCTCTACAGCACCCTGCTGCTCAGCCTGGGGGTCAAGCCTCATCCGCTTTCCTCCTGTGGCTTATGCTGATTGCCATGGTTATTGCAATGCTCTATTCCCAGCTGCCATGGAAGGAAGCAGAAGAACTACTCAGAGAGTGCATCAGTACATCTGCATTTTTCTTCCCTTCTCTCTACATTTATCAATTACAAACTTCTATCTTAATGACACAAATGTAGTTAAGACACAAATTCCCTCTTCCTCTCTCAGAAATCATAGCCTGTTTCTCTATTTACCCCTTTTTCAGATATACCCAGGTGCTTCACAGTCACACCCCCTCTGAGTCAGTAGTAAGCCAACTGATGCCACCTGTGTCTGCCTAGTTTGTCTTGCTGTCCCTACGAAATATATTCTTGGTATCAGTGTTATTTGCGAAAGAATTGATAATTATGTCTGTGTTGGTTTGTGAACTGAAAACCTTGTGGGATCGAGAGATCATCAGAACATTGAAAGAGTATTGGAGAATGCACTGGGGAAAATATATGAAGAATCCATGGGACAGGATGAAAAGTCTTATGTGTACTAATTTGTTTCTTTCACCCTCAAACCTCTTTTAGTCAGTTTTCATTTGCTATAGTTTTCCTTCTGAATCCTGGGAGGTTTTGGAGGGTTGACACCCTCACATAAATCTTGATAACCTCCTTAATTTACATAATGCTATGTGTTGTGCATGTGTTTAGGACCCTCTATTAGAGCCCATGGACAGCCTTTCAGTAATAACATTACTGAAGAAAGTTGACTCCCTACACAAGCAAAAGTTACCAATAACTCATAATCTGGATGTGGGGCTGCAAGAAATCCTCCCACATACATGCAGGGATTAGGGATGGTGTACAACTGTGCTGATATTATAGATACTGTCATAACTCTTTGAGTTCTTGTGGGCAAGGACCTTGGCATATGCACAAGTTACTGATTTGCAACAGACTCCCATCACCTCATTTTCTCATAATCTCCCCACCCCTCCTCTGCGATCATCCTGACACTTGGAGAAGAGAGTGTGATGTATATGGACCTTTTTCAGCTGAATGGTTCATGGTTTCTTATTCTCTTCATCTTGTCCAGTTGTGAGTCTCTGACTAAATTACCACATAACTTCATAACTACTAAAAGAGAAGTTTCTGATTAAGGATGATAGATGTACTAATCTTTGTATATAAAGAAAAGAACTTTGGAGGAAGCATATTATCATACCATTTGACAAAATTAGTAGAGATTATGTTAGGCCTAGCCATGTTAGGCCTTTGACTCAGTTAACAGTGGCAGGTATGAATTTTCTCTTGTAGCTTTCAATCAAAGCAGAAAGTTATTTCTCCCATCATATCTGTGTCAACATTGAACCAGAAGGTATAGCTTGTCAAACCAGTCATCAATGTAGGTCTTATCCTTCACAGCTAGAAATCTCAGTCAGTAATGCTAACTTAAAAACTAACAACCAATACTAGTGTGGCTATGGGGAAGTGGGACTGTTTTTCAATCATAGCGGGAGTGCAAGGAGTGCAGCCTTTATAGAAACAAGTGTGAAGGTTCTTCAAAAGCTATAAATCAACCTAGCATGTGATGGAGCTATAGTTCTCTTTAGCATCTACCCAAATAATTCATTCAATTACAGAGATACTGTTTATTAACATTTATTGTTGCTTTATTTGCAATAACCAGGAACCAAAAATAGCCTACATGTCCATAAACTGATTAATGAAAACTGAAAATGAAGTACATTACATGTGCATATATGGATCTGATGATAATCACTCTAAGTTAACTCAAACTCAGTAATACAAATGCTGCATGTTATTTCACTTATGGATTATTGGTTCAAACCTTTAGATGTGTTTGTAAATCAGATTACCCGTGAAAGTCAGGAAACTAGTAAAGGGACATGGAGAGGCTAATTCAAAGGGAAAGAGAAGAATAAAGGGAAAATAATGGGAGAAAAGGAAATAATGATTAGGAATGATTAAATGTGGATAAGGATAATAGGACAAGGTAGAAGATGGAGATGGGGAAGGAAAGCTAGCACTAAAACCTTTGAAAAGCTGCATGATATCTGCTACTGTAGAATCTTACACAAAATAGCACATATACATAAGTTAAAAAGGTTTAAGTGAAATCCCATAATAACAGGGGAACATGTAGATTATCAGTTAAAAATCTTATAGATTGCTAGAATTATGCGTGTGGCATTGGGGCTGCAAATAGTGCAGTAGAAACTTTCTGGGATCTATGAAGGTGATCTTAGTGGGGTATACAGATTCCCAACTGTCCATTCCTTGTAACCAGACAATATTTCCAGTGTTGTGACTAGATTTCATTCAATTAAGTTGGTAGTCAAGTGGGGTCCATGGAAATTCCCAAGTATCAGAGGCTGTTGCTAACACAAAAGGTTGCTTTTCATACACTGAGAGTGAGCCCCCAATGGCAAGAACAATACTCATCCAACCCATAGAATATGGAGACGTCAGGCTGGTGCCTTCATGGAACCCTTACGCCTGCATTCTAGTTCCTTGGTGTTAGAAGGTACTCTGCAGACTGCCAAAAGAAAATGTAAACCCCAATCCAGCCACAAAACCTTTGAGGTATAATCTTTTCGGTCTGTATAATATGCTCTAGGGCAAGGGTGGTATAGGATTTGTGGGAGTAGCCTATTATTATCTACTAATTTGACCTAAGACTCATTCCACAATAATGAACCCATACACACCTGACACTACATAGGTGGAAAAGTTTCAGAGACTAGGTAGCTCAGAGACATATGTTAAAATTAAACACTAATTTTTTTTAAATCAAATGATTCCTAATGGTATTCTGTTATACTGTACATGGTTTTTTATCTGATTTATTTATTGTATATCTATGTGTAACTTACTTGCATGTATGTCTGTATGTGACAGAGATTTGAGAGGGTATAAGAGCTTCTGGAACTGAAGTTAAAGATGTTTGTGAACCATCATGTGGTATCTAGAGAGACACCCACATCCTCTGGAAAAGCAGCTAGTACACTTAACTTATCCATCCTACCAGCTTTCCTACTTCATTTTTTAATATATTTGTTCAGATGGAAGCTTCACCTCAGCCCCTGGCATGCATATATACAAATAGTCTGGAATGTTTGGATGTTTGAATGTTTGGATGGAAACCTCACCCCAGTCACTGGCAACCATATATCCAAGGAGTCTGTAATGTTCAGGTGGAAGTATCACCTCAAGTTCCCTCCCCTGAGATTTGCCTGAGTTCAAACTCTGCACCCGAAAGAGGCTGCCAAAAGATGACTCTTCACCAGAGATACTCAAGACCTCTCCCACAGGGTATTTATGGAAATCCCATGCAAGTATCTCTGCACCCCAGAGCACAAACATTTTCTGTCTCCTCTCTGAGAGGCTGGAAAATCATCTGAGAGTATTTGTTTACTCCCAGATGTATTAGTTGTTTCTAATTAAATTTGGTTTTTTCAAATTTGGATTTTTGCATCAGTGGAGAGACTTATTGGGATGCAGAAACTTTTCAACACTGACTCATATTGCTTTGTGAATCAATGGTCAATTTCTAGAAAGAAAATTATGTTAATAAAATTTCCTTTGGTAGATGCTGGAACACAGTTCATCAAGAAAACTGTGTGAGGAAAATTCTAATTTTGTGTGAGAAAATTCCCAAGAGAACATGGACAAATGTCCTGGACCCCAGTCCCTCAAACCCAAAATAGTTCTTGCAAAGAACTTTCATATCCCTCTCAGATGTAGTAAATAAGAGTGGATTTACTTCTGATTCCCTATCATTTTACTATTATTCAGATGACACTTCCAATTACAGGTTGTCTTTGTCACTGTATACACTGTATACTGTTCAGCCATAACCCCTGTGTACATGCTTTGTCGTGTGGCTATATACAGCTTGGACACATGTGAACTTTGCTCACATGACCTTGCTTAACCCCCAGAACACCTTCTAAGATTATAACTTGTCCTATGATCTAAGTAAAGTTGGTATTTCATGAGTTTTTAGTTCACCTCATTTTTAGGCTCTACTCTCCCAGGTTTGTACCACCAACTAAAGCAGGAACAGGTATGTATACTGAAAAAAGTAAACTAAAGCCTCATTTGCTTATGTGTCTATGTAATGGTATCTTTTTTTTTAATCCTGTAGAATGTACCTTGAGCTGCACACTTGCAAGATATGCATAGAACCTTGGACTTTATTTACAACTGTGCTTAAAATAAAAAGATTTTTTATAATTTTAAAACTATTGTTTTTAATTTCCCTATATTTTTTTCCTCTTCAATATTTTGTCTGCTATTGACATCATCGTTATAATCAACAGATAAAAAAATGGGATACTTCACTCTATATATTTGCTTGATGAGTTCATGTATGATTTGTATTATTTATTCTTTCCTTGTCTGGAAATAAACACTAGGTTTACTTTAGCAAAATATAAATAGTCTTGATAAAGTGCAATATCGCATTCCCAGGCTTCAAGTTGTACTCTGGGTCTGACTAGATAGACTCAAGCCACAAAATCTCCTCCTGTTTTTCCTAAGGGGAAGAAACAGTGTTCTGCAGAGCCATCAGGTAACAAATGAAGAACCCTCTGCTATCTCCCTGGGGGCATAGTTTATTCTTCCTTTTTCATTGCCAGAAGCAACCAGGTTCCTGCAAGATAGTATATTCCTGGAGAAATGGACAAGCACTCAATTTGAAACCCTATTTGTATTCAAGGAGTTCTTTTATTGCACAATTTTCTCTCCTGAGAGGACCTCTATGAAGCTAGAAGTTGAATTAAGAAAAGTGCAATCATCTCATTATTATTTGGCTGTTGCTTGCCTCATCTCTTCCCTCCACCATTTGTTTTTTATGTGATTGAATTAATGCCTAATTTATTTGTATGGCATGAATTATATATAGTTTTGAATGCTGTATTTCCCATGCTTAAGTTACAGTGGCTAATTAAATTAACAAGTAATGGTGTATTAACAGTTATTAGTCTGAAATTTAGAGTTAATTTCTTTTAATACAAGTAAACTTTTATCAAGAATACATAAAATCTCATTTGGTTCATTTGTTAAATATTCTGAATTTTTTCCAGGCAAATACTACTTAATGTTATTTTTATTTTTACATTAAATACTGAATATTTTCTTGATCAGCTTTTTGTATTCCTTGAAAACAAATAGAAGCTATTTGAGAGTAAGTAAGCTCTGACTTTCCATATCAATAAGTATATCAGTAAATTAAATATCAGTCTCCAAACTGGTCTAGATATTTCTGTATATTCCTACATTGTATGTGAGATTATGGTGCTTGTTTCTTCATCTTGTCATATCTTAAAAAATGCAGGTGAAGATATGACAGAATATAGAATTTAAATCAGGCAGTTTCTTAGCTTTCTTTTAGTTTTTGAAATTATAAATAGTTTCACTGTTTCCCTGACTCCTTTTGCTCCCTTCTAAACTTTCCATAACCCCTTTCTCTTTGTCATATTCATGGTATCCTTTTTCATTAAATTGTTGAATGCATAGATGTATATGTTCATACATGAATTCCTAAATATAATATATTGAATCTGCATAATGTTGTTGATGTGTATGTCTTCATAACTGAGCATGTGGCACCGGATAAACAATTGGTATGCTCTATCTTGCAAGAACTATTTTTTTCTTTCCATTGTCAGCATCTGTTATTTGCCTTTAGTTCTTTGGGCAATGTTCAGGATTCTGGGATTTATCCTGTCTACATTAGCATGCCTACCAGAGTTATCCTTTTTCATTTTGTTTGTAGGCAGTTATATTAGTGAGCCTCTCTGAGTGTAGCTTCTAGAGACTTATCTATCACAACACTCAGTCTTTTTTTGTCAGTCATTCCCTCCCCTGACTTCATTGATCACATAGCCATGGTGCAAAAGTTGTTGTGCAGATGTATACATTGGTCTGAGATGCATATCTCTGTATTTTGATTGGTTGTGTTTTTTAAGGGGAACTTATAATTGAGACAGTTTTATTATTAAAATCCCTTACATTGTTTTGTCATAAAATTATTGAATTAAAATTTAATCTATTTGGAAAATCTGGATTGACATCTCCAATTTTTTAAATTTTATTTTATTACTTTAAGAAATACCAATCCAAACTTCCCTCTCTCCACAAACCCTCCCACTCCAATCCCCTCCAGTCCTAAGAGAGGGCAATGCACCTCGCCCTGTGGAAAGTCAAAGGCCCTCCATTTTACATCTAGGTTGATCAAGGTATACATCTTAAGAGAATAGGATCTCAAGAAGCCAGTACATGCAGTAGAGACAAATCCCAGTGTCACCATCAGTGGCCCCTCAGTCTTTCTCAACTGTCAACCACATTCAGAGGAACTAGTTTGTTCCAATATCCGTTCACTCCCAGTCCAGTTTGAGTTGATGAGCTACCATTAGCTCAGGCAAACTGTCTCAGTGGATGAACCCCTCATGGTCTTGACACCCAAAAGATGCTCAATCATACTACAAAGTCATTTGTTCAACTATGCTCATAGCAGCATTATTTGTAAAGCCAGAACCTGGAAACAACCTAGAGGCCTCTCAACTGAAGAGTGGATAAAGAAAGTATGGCACATCTACACATTGGAGTACTACTCAGCGATAAAAAACAATGGCATCTTGAATTTTGCATGCAAATGGATGGAATTAGAAAACACTATCATGAGTGCGGTAACCCTGACCCAAAAACATGAATATGGTATATACTCACTCATAAGTGGATACTAGCCATAAACAAAGGAGATGCAGCCTATATAAGTTCATGATTCTAGAAAAGCTAAGTAATAAGGTGAACCCAAAGAAAATATATATATATATATATATATATATATATATATATATATATATATATATCCTCCTGGAAATTGGAAACAGACAAAGTAGTCAGACAAAATATGGCAGCATGGGGGTAGGGGGTAGAATGGACAGGAGAAGAGAGGGTTGAGAGGGAATGGGATCGTTGAGAAGGAGGAAGGACAGATAGGAGAGCAAGGAAAGAGTTATCTTGATTGAGGGAGCCATTATGGGGTTAGCAAAACTTCTGACTATAGAAAAATGCCCAGGCATCAACAAGGATGACCCCAGCTAAGATACTAACTAGTAGAGGAGAAGGTGTCTGAACTTGCCTTATCCTGTAGTCAGACTGATGATTATCTTAAATATTACCATAGAATCTTTGTCCAACAGCAGATGGAAAAAGAGGCAAAGATCCACATTGGAGCACTGGACTGAGCTCCCAAGTTCCAGTTGAAGTGTGGAAGGAGTGAGAGTATGAGCATGGTTTTGATTTTTAAAAGTAGACGGTTTTGGTTTTGGTTTTGGTTTTTTCATTTTGTGATTAGGGAAACTCATGTATTTCTTTCAGATATGAACAATAGTGTATTGAGTTTAGGTGGCTTGGTGCTTCCACTTGATAAATAATTTACAGCATCATTTCAACCACCCTTATCGTGGACACAAAATTGATAAAGGTACCATTTCATCCCCATAAAAAGGATAAACTTTTGATGTCTGAGTATATTTAATCTATAGAAACTAACAACTCTGTCTGGTCAAGTCCCCTTCATTTTTAATTTTTCATTATAACTCATTCTCTTTCTTTTTTGTACTACTTTCAGGACATAGGAAAGTTTAATAATAGTTATAATATATTACCTGTAGTATGATAAAGTTTTTGTAGCTACTATATTTTTTTAATTTTTGTTCAAATAGGTTCCAATATGTTTCTGCAATTGCTCTTCAGCTAAGAGCTCAGACCATATTTTTTTTACCTCAGACTCCTGAACAAATGGAATTACAGGCAGCAGTTATGGTACACTGCAGTTATTATTTTTAAAACACTATTTCAGTTCACTGAGTGCTATCACACAGACTTTGCAATTATACACAACTGACAATTCCTTTAGATCCTTCTATCATTGAAATCTGTACTTTAGAAAAGAGATCAACTATAAATTGTCCATTAACATATGACTGCTACCTGAAGGGGGATCCTGACAATAGCAAACTGTATAGAAAAAGGCTTAGACATGGTTCATGGATAGGTAAATTTGATATAATGGTGTAAGCTGAATCTGGGAGCGTGTTTATGACAGCCCCAAATAAAAGGAATGACCAAATCACTGTTCTAAGAAAAATTACCCCCACTTTCAATTCCATTTCAACAGATAGATAGTCATCTTAATTTTCTCAAGGCTGTTATCCACAAATATTTGAGACAATATGAGCATCACTGTCTTGGCATGAAAGACAAGTGCATAAAAATATAAACAGAAGAATTATGATTACAGACAAAGATGTGTCAGTAGATCCACAATTATGAGCTTATGAGAAAGATTGAGTGTTATTTCTTTTTATTTTTGTGACCACTTTCTAAGTTATATCCCTAAACAATTTGCATATAAGGCATTATTAGTACATGCAAGTTCTGGGAGACACTATCTTTATGGGTCCCCTTAATGCCCAATCCATGTCTTTGTACTAATACTCATATTCTGTGAATGATAATTCGTTTTTAAAAAAGTTCTTTGAAAATAAAAATAACTTAAGAAAGAATGAAGTCTAAGTCCATGGACAAACCATATTCTTTTTTTAAATTAATTAATTAATTTATTAAAACTTTCCATCCACCTCCTCCCCGCCTCTCTTTTCCCTCCCCCTCCCCATCTCCCCCTCCCTCTCTAGTCCTAAGAGCAGTCAGGGTTCCCAGCCCCGTGTGAAGTCCAAGGTCCTCCCCCCTCCATCCAGGTCTATAAAGGTGAACAGCCAAACAAACCAGGCTCCCACAAAGTCAGTCCATGCAGTAGAATCAAAACCCAGTGCCTTTGTCCTTGACTTCTCAGTCAGCCTTCATTACCAGCCACATTCAGAGTGTCCAGTTTTATCACATGCTCCATCACTCCCAGTCCAGCCGGCCTTGGTGAGCTCCCATTAGATCAGTCCCATTGTCTCAGTGGGTGGACACACCCCTCATGGTCCTGACTTCCTTGCTCATGTTCTCCCTCCTTCTGCTCCTCATTTGGACCTTGGGAGCTAAGTCCAGTGCTCCAATGTGGGTCTCTGTCTCTATCTCCATCTATCGCCAGATGAAGGTTCTATGGTGCTATGCAAGATATTCATTAGTGTGGCTATGGGACAAGGCCAGTTCAGACACTCTCTTCTCTGCTGAGGAAACCCAGACCAAAAAAGAGGAATATGGTATGTACTCACTCATAAGTAGATTCTAGCCATAATTAAAGGACTTTGAGCCTATAATTCGTGATCCTAGACAAACTAAATAAGAAGGTGAACCTAAAGAAAATCATATAGTTATCCTTCTGGATATTGGAAGTAGACAAAATTGCCAGGCAAAACTTGGGTACACTGGGTGGGGCAGGGGGAGGGATGGGGTGGATGTAAGGGGAGATGGGTAGAGAGAAGGGAGAAGGGGAGGATTTGGGAAAGCTTGGAGAAATGGGATGGGTGGGTTGGAGGAAGGGTGGATATGGGAGCATGGAAGTAAATGTCTTAATTAAAGGAGCCATTTTAGGGTTTGCAAGAGACTTGATTCTAGAGGGATTCCCAGGTCCAAGTAGAGGTCCCCAGACAAACCATATTCTTAAGTTAGAGAAGTTAGTGTGAGTGGCTGTGTGGCAGAACTGAGACTAGTGTGATAGGGAGAAGTTTTCATTTATACACTTTATTTTATCTGATTCGACATAATAAAGCAAATATGTTACAGGCAAAAGGCACACAATACCTTTTGAGAAAGAAGTCAGTTGCTGTGAATGATGAATGAAGAATTTCGAATACTCCATCTTCCTTTTTATTCACTAGTCATGTTGATATGCTAAAAAGTTTTCAAATATGCATATTAGGGCTATAATAACTTCTTTGGTTGGAATAATTTTTCAACATGAAAATATATTAGTTTATTTGCTTATGATTTGGACTAATACAATGGACATATTTTAAAAACATTGAGAAGTTTGTAAAATGTATTTCAATCATATTTACCCTTCTTTCTCAAATTCTCCAGAATCAAATTCATTTCCATGATCACTCAATTTCATCTTCTTTTTATTTTTCATAAAAACATTGATTTTAGATTGTCCAAACACTCTTGGGTAAGGGAATTTTCCTAGAGTGTACTATGCCACACATTGGGGTGACATCTGTCGAAGTTCAACCTTGACAGAGTTCACATGTTCCAGGGCAAGAGTATGAGGATTAGAATTATTAGGCAAAATGAACAGAGATATGAGAAAAATAAAACACAGAAACACAGAACAGCACAGAGAGGGAAATACAATGAATATTCTATTTACTAGTATTTATTTTCTATGTGCTAGTATACTTGAATCCAAAAGGAGATGGGAGAGGCAACAGACTTCATTAATAAAATATAAGGAATAAGCAAAGCATCCTTAGTTAAGCATTTTGTTGTTTGGAATTGAAATATTTGACCTATCATCAAAGTGGAGCATATACCTATATACTCAAAATACTAATTAACAACACTCTTGGTCAGGATCCCTTATCTATAGCCATACCTGTTGTCAACAACTTTGAAAAAGTAAAAATAAGCTCAATCTCTATGCAGTAGTCAAGGTGGAACAGGCCTCAAAACTGTAGGCCCCCACACTGGAGTCTGATCTTTACCTTTAAAGAAATATGAGACAAATGCCAGTGACTTTTTAAATGTGGATGGGACTTCATGCCAACTTCCCTCCCCTATGCAGAGATTTTGTCTGGCTTTAGTTTGAACAGGGCTTCAGAGACTTATTATTAATTATAGATGCTTGGCTATTATCTTAGGCTTGTTTTTCACTAACATTACATTTTAAAATAAGCCATATTTCTCATCTTTTCTCTGCCACATCACTGGTTACCTTTACTCAGTATGGCAAGTTTATCTTCTGCAAGTCCTGAGACTGCCATCTCCTTCCCAGTGTACTCTTCCCCAAAATGTTGTCTAGTCATAGGTCAGTTAGGTCTTTATTAAGCAATGTAATGTATATTTACAGTGAACATAGGAATTGTTTCACAGCATTTCCACCTTTTTGTCTAATTATAAAGGAAGGTTTTATGTTTTAACATAGTAAAACTACATATAACAAAACAGTTGGCAAGTAAGAATTACAGTTACAATAGCCAGTCTATTTGTATTTGACAAATTTGGAGAAAATGTTATATTATCTACCTCATCTTTGTGAGGATAAAGTTTTATATGTAATTCATCTTTTATCATAACTAAGGAAAATTTTAAGTCCAATTATTTAGTCATTAACTCCATCAAAGACCCCAGAACCCAGAAGGGTGTAATGTTGCCTAATGATAGGGGCATCAGGCTGCCTGGATAGTCACACCAAGGTTTTCTTATTGCTGACAGACATTTTTTGAGCAGCAGGAAATTTTGAAGGACTTCCACACCTTATCTTGGTGAAGTTTGGTAGTTGATTTACTTTGCATCTTACTTGCCCAGTTTGGACAGTATATGATCAGCAATTGAGGCAAGGGCAGCATTTTGATTAAATGGGTAGCTTTTGAAACAAAGAAAGAAAATTCAATATAGAGGTTCTTAAATTCCCATCATCTTCTTATTAAGTAAATTGGTGCTGACGGGAGCAAATGTGTATAACTGTCATAAAAAGCTGTAAGATTTTAAACATCTTAAATGTCCTATTATGTAGATTTTTGAAGTGTATGAAGACCATCCGTCTATGTATATCTGAGTATAATCTTGAAAATATACCTAACATGAGTATAAGTTTGTCTATCATAAGATATTTGACTATTAACGATGACTATTAATCTTTATTTCTTAATTATACATTATACTTTAAATGAGTTGCATAAACACATTACCCCAAACAAGAATATAAACAAATATACAGTATAACAAAATGAACTTTAAACTTACTTCAATAAACCAAAATCCATATAAATTTAAAATATTTTGATATTAAGTGTTGTTTGGTTAAACAACTTAAGGTTAAAGTATATGCAGTAATCAACCCCTTGTTCCTGTCATTCCTATATTATATCTCCTTTTTCTTTTAGAAAGAGATCTTTGAGTTTAACTCCATTGATTAACTTTATTTCTGATTATATCCAATAACAGCTTGTAGCCAACAACTATTTAATGATAACAAACATCCATAAACCATTTTTTGGGGAATATGGGTGGTGTTTTCTTCAGACTGCTTCCTGTTTTCTGGGAGCACTGGCATATTTGGGGAACCTTGAGAAAATCAGGATCAATGTTCAATATTGGCTATAGTAATATGTGAGGCTGTACAATCACAGCCAGAAATCTTGAAGCTGTTTTAGATGCAAAATTCTGAGCAGACAGTAACAGAGGCATTTTGGGATTCTGGATCACCTGGGCCATCTATTTTCATTGGTGTCTGGTCCCTGTGCTCTGAAAAAATATATATTTTAAAGGTAACATACATTTCTGTGCTAATATAATTATAGACTTTGCATTGCATACAAGTTATACGAAGATGATTTTTTGTTTTATGTTTGGAACAAGTAAAAATGATATTACATGCAAAATAAACATTTTTAGGCTTGTTTCCTTATATGTGTAGCCAAGATCTTCAGGATGTCCTTCTGATCAAATCTGATTCTCATAAACCTGAAATAAATTGATGGTTTCTGATTTCCTGTGGAAATGAAAGCATAACCTCTTCCTCAAAGTAACATATCTTTTGACTTCCATTTTGAAGTCAAGACATTTTAAACACATATAGGTTGGTATAACCTAGCAGTTTTCAAAATCCAATATGTTTTAGCAGCTTTTGTTCCTTTATTAACAATCATAAAATCTAAAGATAACATAATAACATACAGGGTCCAGACTTGGTGTATTTTCCATCTTTAAATGGCTTTTTAATTTTCCTTACTCCTTTTTATAGTACTTTTAATTTTACTTTACTCCTTTTTAAGTATTATTATACTTAAAGCATTTTCTCTGACTGTATAGCCTTCCTCTTTCTTTTTCTCCAAAGCCTAAGTATATATTTAAATACACTGTAACCTATATAGGTCCCCCCCTTATTTAGATCTGTCTGTACTGAGCATTTGTATTATTCTTTGATAACATGAGAAGAGTCTTTAATTTTTATAATAGTCGCTGACATGGTTCTAAGATTAGTGCTTGTTTTGGTGAATTGCATTAGCAGCTGTCTCCCCTCCACTTGGATCCCGTAGAGCCTAGCTTCATGGTGGAAGTATGGGGGAACTGTGTGTATTGCCCCAACTCTGGGAAGTCTTGAGTCCACTTGACCACTAAATAGTGCACTCCATGATGCTCATAGAAGTAGGTCTTCTTAAAAACATCATGCCCAGTGTTGCTGTTAGTACTAAACCAATAAAGCCACCTCTTCAAGCTGCACCTCTGTTTACTCTTAGCACCTAGCCTACCAGAGAAATTGGTTTTAAATTGAGAAAAAGGTAATGTGATAGCCAGGAATTAATGGGCATCCAATATGGTATTGCAAGAATTACCACAGTTTTATATAAGTAAATATTGATTCTAAATAACATTCAAATCTTATGTAGATTTTTAAATTTCTTCCTTATCTATATAGATAGCATATTTTCTATATTTCCTGAAAATCCTGTTCCCAGGTTTTTTTCAACTGAAAGAAAACATAGAAAAAGTGAATAAAACAAATTACTCTGATCCATAAATATATTAAGTCAAGTTAAAAATAAATATTATACATATATAATTTAAAATAAATATATAAATAATAGCTATTTTTAACTTGACTAATAAAGTTAATATACATTATATATAGAGAGATAGATATAAAATCAGCAGATAGATAGATATTTAGTGTATGTATATTTGTGTTTGCTAGGAAAATATGAGTTGAAAGCGAAGAATTATGAAAAAATTTATGAGTGTTCTTTTAACAGTCATATACTAATCACATTCTGAAACACAGCATCTCATAACTTATATTCATAACTTATGTTTTAAGTTTGTCTTTGCAATTTACTTTTTGTCAATTGAACTATTATTACTCTCTCTTTGTAATATCATGTGTATCAGAAGTGCCCTTTAGCTGATATATTTATTATATTTCTTATAAGGAGTTTTATATCTACTTCATAATTGCAGTAGTGGTAATAATTGCTTAATTCTAGTGGAGTATATTACTGAAAATGTCTCATATTGCAGAAAAATACCTGTAAGTAGAGAACAGAGGGGAGTTATGTTATCTTTGGTTTTGAGGCACATGAACAATAAACTGTTAAAAACACTACCCATGGTAATTTCTATACTACATTACTGCTCAAAATATTTCATTAGAAAAATAAAAAATTTTTTCTAGTTATGAAACAAATACATTATTATTTTCAATAGCTACTGACGATTTTAAAAAGTGTTTCAATGTATTTAATATGCAGAGCAAATGAAAGGAAATATGAACTAGATGCAGAATCTAGATCAATATTATATGATATGGGATTCAAAAGTAAACTTAAAGAACTATAGAGATCAAAAGTTTTGTCAAATTTGTCAGTAATACACATTGAAGAAAACAAAGGGAAATAAAACAAAACAAAAGCATGCTCAGCATTTGTTTTAGGAAAGCTTGCTATGTATTCTTATATAAAAGGAAATTAGAAAAGTTTTTTACTGAACAAAATCAATTCTAAATATATTGAAGACGCTAAAAGAATAGAGGAAATAGAGTTGGGGTGATAGTTCAGTAGTTAAAAGCACAATATTCTTACAGGGGAAGTATTTGGTTCTTGTCACCCACATAGGGTGATTCACAACTTCCTACAACTCCAACCCCAGTAAATAATATGCATTCTTCTGGCTTCAATGGGCTACTGTGTTCATGTGCTCATATTTCCACGTAGATAAACACACATGCACATACATAAAGTAAAATAGTCAATGTAAAATAAATAAATTAAAACCTGAAATACTGAAACTGCTTCTAGAAAAACACTTCAAGATATAGGTATCAGAAAGAACTTTCTGAAATGGATTTGAGCAACATTTTGGGGAAGAGTACACTGGGAAGGAGATGGCAATCTCAGGACTTGCAGAAGATAAACTTGCCATACTGAGTAAAGGTAACCAGTGATGTGGCAGAGAAAAGATGAGAAATACGGCTTATTTTAAAATGTAATGTTAGTGAAAAACAAGCCTAAGATAATAGCCAAGCATCTATAATTAATAATAAGTCTCTGTAGCCCTGTTCAAACTAAAGCCAGACAAAATCTCTGCATAGGGGAGGGAAGTTGACATAGCACCAATTTAGATACCTGAAGGAAGGTGATGAAAAGGAAAGATGTCTTCCATTATTGCCATTTTCTTTTTGAAATGCATGATTTTTTTGTACCTCCAGTTTTTATCTATGGAATGAACTGTGAAGTATTTTAGAATGAATGCATCCTTTTAAAGTTCACCTTTGTATTTCATTGACTGTGCATACAAATAAAATTGAATAAATGGCTCTCTTCTCCCCTCCCCTCTGGGGCCACAAGATCGTCCCAGAGCGGCTCCCTTGCACGTTGGGCCTGGTCTGTGGGCTCAGGTTGGCAGGGGTATTTCCTTTGCTTGGAGAGCCTGTCTGAGGACAGGCAAGCTCTGTCTCAGTTCAGCCACATTCCTGGCCAGCAGGAGACAGTGATCTTCTAGCAGACATCCTTTGGAGGAGGGGTGAGTTTTCTCCTGTCCCGAGGGCTTTGGCTAGGAGGAATTCAGACTTTCCTCGCCCCCCTCGACTTTCTGGTCACCAGGCAGAGGTGGGCCCTCCCTGTGGAGCTCTCCCGAATCCTGACCTAGCCTTTATCCAGGTACACCTTCCTCCCTTCCCCCCTCCCCTCTGGGGCCACAAGATCTCTCCAGAGCTGCTCCCTTGCACGCTGGGCCTGGACTGTGGGCTCAGGCCGGCAGGGGCATTTCCTTTGCTTGGAGAACCTGCCTGAGGACAGGCAAGCTCTGTCTCAGCTCAGCCACACTCCTGGGAGCAAGAGACAGTGATCTTCTAGCAGACATCCTTTGGAGGAGGGGTGAGTTTTCTCCTGTCCAGAGGGCTTTGGCTGGGAGGAATTCAGACTTTACCCGTCCCCCTAGACTTTCTGGTCACCAGGCAGAGGCGGGTCCTCCCTGCGGAGCTCTCTCAAATCCTATCCCAGCCTATATCCAGGTACACCTTCCTCTCTTCTACCCTCCCCTCTGGGGCCACAAGATCGTCCCAGAGCTGCTCCCTTGCACACTGGGCCTGGGCGGTGGACTCAGGTTGGCAGGGGCAGTTCATTTGCTTTGAGAGCCTGCCTGAGGACAGGTAAGCTCTGTCTCAGCTCAGCCACAATCCTGGCCAGCAAGAGACAGTGATCTTCTAGCAGACATCCATTGGAGGAGGGGTGAGTTTTCTCCTGTCCCGGGGGCTTTGGCTAGGAGGAATTCAGTCTTTCCCCGCCCCCCTCGACTTTCTCATCACCAGGCAGAGGAGGCTTCTCCCTGCAGAGCTCTCCCGAATCCTGTCCCAGTCTTTATCCAGGCACACCTTCCTCTCTTCTCCCTCTTCCCTCTGGGGCCACAAGATCTCCCCAGAGCAGCTCCCTTGTGCGCTGTGCCGGGGCTGTGAGTGCAACTCGGCAGGAGGGAGGGCCTGTATTTCAATAGACTACCTGCCGAAAGGTAGACCTTCTGTCAGTGAAGTCCCTGCCCAACAAGGGAACCTGACCTGGTACCAGAGGTTCCAATAGAGAGCATTTGAAGGAAGAGATGGGCAGACGCCAAGGCAAGAACTCCTCCAACAATCTAAAAAACAACATGAAAACTCCAGATACCAATGACCCTACAATAGAAGGTCTTGAACCTCTTAATTCAGAAGAAGCGGACAAAAATGCCATTATGAAAGCAATAGAGTCCCTTAAACAGGATATGAATAACTCCCTTAAAGAACTGGATGAGAAGTACAACAAAAAGATTGAAGAAATGAGTAAAGAAATGGATGAGAAATATAACAAAAAGTTCGAAGAAATGAGCAAATCAATGAATGATACACTGGGAAACCAAGAAAAAACAATCAAGCAGGTAATGGAAACAGTTCAAGAATTGAAAACTGAAATGGAGTCAATGAAGAAAACACAAAACGAGGGCCGGCTGGATATGGAAAATCTAGGTAAACGAACAGAGATTACAGAATCAAACATAACCAATAGGATACAAGAGATGGAAGAACGAATCTCAGAGTCTGAAGATACCATAGAGAAAATAAATGCTCTTATCAAAGAAATCAGCAAATCCAATAAATTCTCATCACAAAACATTCAAGAAATCGGGGACACAATAAAAAAACCAAATCTAAGAATAATAGGGATCGAAGAAGGAGAAGAACTGCAGATCAAAGGACCAGAAAATATATTCAACAAAATTATAGAAGAAAACTTTCCCATCCTAAAGAGTGATATTCCTATGAAGGTGCAAGAAGCATACAGAACACCGAATAGACTGGATCAGAAAAAAACATCCCCTCGCCATATAATAATCAAAACACAAAGCATTCAGATTAAAGAAAGGATATTAAGAGCTGCAAAGGAAAAAGGTCAAGTAACCTATAAAGGTAAACCTATCAGACTTACACCAGACTTCTCTATAGAAACCATGAAAGCCAGAAGGTCCTGGATAGAGGTACTGCAGAAACTAAGGGACCATGGATGCAAGCCCAGACTAATATACCCAGCCAAGCTTTCATTCACTATCAACGGAGAAAACAAAATATTCCAGGATAAAAACAAATTTAAACAATACGTAACTACTAATCCAGCCTTACAGAGAATATTAGAAGGAAAATTACATCCCAAGGAATCCAACATTGCCAACACTGACTACAATAACTCAGACATCTAACGACCCTTCACTAGCACAACTCAAAGAAAGAAAACACATACACTCTACTACCCCCCCCCCAAAAAAATGACTGGAGTCAACAACCACTGGTCATTAATATCTCTTAATATCAATGGACTCAATTCACCTATAAAGAGGCACAGACTTAGAGATTGGATACGAAAGCAGGATCCAACATTCTGCTGTTTACAAGAAACACACCTCAACCACAAAGACAAACACCTACTCAGAGTAAAGGGTTGGGAAAAGGTTTTCCAAGCAAATGGACCTAAGAAACAAGCGGGTGTGGCCATTCTAATATCTAAAAAAATCGACTTCAAACTAAAATCAATCAGAAGAGATGGAGATGGACATTTCATACTCATAACAGGAACAACTCATCAGGAAGAAGTCTCAATCCTGAATATCTATGCCCCTAATATAAAGGCACCCACATATGTAAAAGAAACTCTTCTAGAACTCAAGGCAGTCATCAAACCACACACACTAATAGTAGGAGACTTTAACACTCCTCTCTCACCAATGGACAGGTCAATCAGACAGAAACCAAACAGAGAATTAAGAGATTTATTGGAGGTATTGAATCAAATGGATTTAACAGACATCTATAGAACACTCCACCCAAATAGAAAAGAATATACCTTCTTCTCTGCAGTTCATGGAACCTCCTCGAAGATTGACCACATACTCGGTAACAAAGCAAACTTCCACAGATACAAAAAAAATATTAGTAACCACCTGTGTCTTGTCAGATCACCATGGAATAAAATTAGAATTCAACAACAATGCTACCCCCAGGAAGTCAACAAACTCATGGAAGTTGAACAGTCAACTACTAAATCACCCCTGGGTCAAGGACGAAATTAAGAAAGAAATTAAAGTCTTCCTTGAATTTAATGAAAACAAAGACACAACATACTCAAACCTATGGGACACTATGAAAGCAGTGCTAAGAGGAAAGTTCATAGCAATAGGTGCCCAAATAAAGAAAACAGAGAAAGCACACATTGGAGACTTAACAGCACACTTGAAAGCTCTAGAAAAAAAAGAAGCTGATTCACCCAGGAGGAGTAGAAGACTGGAAATAATCAAACTGTGGGATGAAATCAACAAAATAGAAACAGAGAAAACAATCCAAAGAATCAATGAATCAAAAAGCTGGTTCTTGGAGAAAATCAACAAGATTGACAAACCCCTATCCAAACTAATCAAACGGCAGAGAGAGAACATGCAAATTAATAGGATCAGAAATGAAAAGGGGGACATAACCACAGACACAGAGGAAATTCAGAGAATCATTAGATCTTACTACGAAAGTTTATATGCCACAAAGTTGGAAAATGTAAAAGAAATGGACATTTTTTTAGATAAGTACCATATACCAAAGTTGAACCAAGAACAGGTGAACAATCTAAATAGACCTGTTAGTCGCAAAGAATTAGAAGCTGTTATCAAAAATCTCCCTACCAAAAAAAGTCCAGGACCAGATGGTTTCAATGCAGAATTCTACCAGAACTTCCAGGAAGAGCTAATACCTATACTCCTTAATGTATTCCATAATATAGAAACAGAAGAGTCATTGCCAAACTCCTTTTATGAAGCTACAGTTACCCTAATACCAAAACCACACAAAGACACAACCAAGAAAGAGAATTACAGGCCAATCTCACTCATGAACATCGACGCGAAAATTCTCAATAAAATCCTGGCAAACCGAATCCAAGAACACATTAGAAAAATTATCCATTATGATCAAGTAGGCTTCATCCCAGAGATGCAGGGCTGGTTCAACATACGCAAATCTATCAATGTAATCCATCATATAAATAAACTGAAAGAAAAAAACCATATGATCATTTCATTGGATGCTGAAAAAGCATTTGACAAAATTCAACACCCATTTATGATAAAGGTGTTGGAGAGACTGGGGATACAAGGATCATACCTAAATATAATAAAAGCAATATACAGCAAGCCGACAGCTAACATCAAATTGAATGGAGAGAAACTCAAAGCCTTTCCACTAAAATCAGGAACACGACAAGGCTGTCCACTCTCTCCATACCTCTTCAATATAGTGCTTGAAGTTCTAGCAATAGCAATAAGACAACATAAGGAGATCAAGGGGATTCAAATTGGAAAGGATGAAGTTAAACTTTCGTTATTTGCTGACGATATGATAGTGTACATAAGTGACCCCAAAAACTCTACCAAAGAACTCTTACAGCTGATAAACACCTTTAGTAGTGTGGCAGCATACAAGATCAACTCCAAAAAATCGATAGCCCTCCTATACATAAAGGATAAAGAAGCAGAGAGGGAAATCAGAGAAACATCACCTTTCATGATAGCCACAAATAGCATAAAATATCTTGGGGTAACTCTAACCAAGGAAGTGAAAGTCCTATTTGTCAAGAACTTTAAGTCTTTGAAGAAAGAAATTGAGGAGGATACCAGAAAATGGAAAGACCTCCCCTGCTCTTGGATTGGGAGAATCAACATAGTAAAAATGGCAATTCTACCAAAAGCAATCTATAGATTCAATGCAATCCCCATCAAAATCCCATCAAACTTCTTCACAGAACTTGAGAGAACAATAATCAAGTTTATATGGAAAAACAAAAACCCAGGATAGCCAAAACAATCTTATACAATAAAGGAACTTCAGGAGGCATTACCATCCCTGACTTCAAACTCTATTATAGAGCTACAGTATTGAAAACGGCTTGGTATTGGCATAAGAACAGAGAAGTCGACCTCTGGAATCAAATAGAAGACCCGGATATTAACCCACAAACCTATGAGCACCTAATTTTTGACAAGGGAGCTAAAGGTATACAATGGAAGAAGGAAAGCATCTTTAACAAATGGTGCTGGCATAACTGGATGTCAACATGTAGAAGGATGAAAGTAGACCCATACCTATCACCATGCACAAAACTCAGGTCCAAATGGATTAAAGACATCAACATTAATCCGTCCACTTTGAACCTGATAGAAGAGAAAGTGGGAAGTAGTCTACAAGATATAGGCACAGGAGGCCTCTTCCTAAGTAGGACCCCAGTAGCACAGACAATAAGAGAAACAATGAATAAATGGGATCTACTGAAACTGAGAAGCTTCTGTAAAACAAAGGACACTGTCAGTAAGACAAAAAGGCTGCCTTCTGATTGGGAGAAAATCTTCACCAACCCCTCATCAGACAAAGGTCTGATCTCCAAAATATACAAAGAACTCAAGAAACTAGACACTAAAATTCTAATTAACCCAATTAAAAAATGGGGTACTGAACTGAACAGAGAATTCACAACAGATGAACTTCGAATGGCCAGAAGACACTTAAGGTCATGCTCAACCTCCTTAGCGATCAGGGAAATGCAAATCAAAACCACTTTGAGATACCATCTTACACCTGTCAGAATAGCCAAACTCAAAAACACCAACGATAGCCTATGCTGGAGAGGATGTGGGGTGAGGGAAACACTCATCCATTGTTGGTGGGAATGCAAACTTGTGCAGCCACTGTGGAAATCAGTGTGGCGGTTTCTCAGGAAACTGGGAGTCAACCTCCCTCAGGACCCAGCAATTCCACTCTTGGGAATATACCCTAGAGATTCCCGAACATACTACAAAAGCATTTGTTCAACTATGTTCATAGCAGCGCTATTTGTAATAGCCAGAACCTGGAAACAGCCTAGGTGCCCCTCAGTAGAAGAATGGTTAAAAAAGGTGTGGAACATATACACATTAGAGTTTTACTCAGCGGTAAAAAAACAAGGACATCTTGAATTTTGCATGCAAATGGATGGAAATAGAAAACGCTTTACTGAGTGAGGTAAGCCAGACCCAAAAAGAGGAACACGGTATGTATTCACTCATAAGTGGATTCTAACCATAATTAAAAGTCTTTGAGCCTATTATTCGTGATCCTAGAGAAGCTAAATAAGAAGACGAACCTGATGAAGATTATTTAGCTATCTGCCGGGAGGTAGGAAATAGTCAAGAGTCCCAGGTAACCTCGGGTGCATGTGGGAGGGGGGGTGGGAGGGGTGTTGGAAGGGGAGAGGGTTAGGGAGGAGGGAGTAGGGGAGAAATGGAGAAAGCTCGGTTGACCGGGATGGGGGGGAGGAAGGAAGGTTGAATATGGGATCAGGGAAGAATATATTTCAACTAAGGGAGTCATTTTAGGGTTTACAGGAGACTTGATTATATATGGGATCCCAGGTCCAAGGAGAGATCCCCAGATTGTTCTCTGGACTGAGGAGAGGGTGCCTGAACCGGCCTTGGCCCATAACCATACTGATGAATATTTTGCTTATCACCATAGATCCTTCATCTGGCGATGGATGGCGATACAGACGGAGACCCACATTGGAGAACCAGACTCAGCCTCCCAACGTCCAAATGAGTAGCAGAAGGAGGAAGAAAATGAAAAAAGGAAATAATGTCTGCGAGGGATGCTATCACCCACTGATACAAGGGGACGGATCTAATGAGAGTTTACCAAGGCCAGCTGGACTGCGACTGAACGAGGACGTGATCCAACCAGTTTCTCTGAATGTGGCCGGATTCTCTTAATGTGGCTGGCCCGGAGTCTTTCTGAAAAGCCATTGACAATGACACTGGGACATGTTTCCTCTGCATATACTGGATTTTGGGGATCCATTCTGTTTGGATATTCACCTTCCTGGACCTGGAGGGAGGGAGGAGGAACTTGAACTTCCCACAGGGCAGGAAACCCTGACTGCCTTTAGGGACAAAGAGGGAGGAGGAGAGGGAGGGGGGGGAGTGGGAGGGTGTTGGGAAGAGGGGCGTAAATGGAAACTTTTATAATTTAATAAAATTACTTTAAAAAAAATTGAATAAATGATATTATCAATATACAAAATAGCTTAGTAACCTTAAAATATTTCCTAAATATTCAGTCATGTTTATCATAAGGTTGAGATAAAAACACATGGCCATATCAAATATACCGATTGTTTTGTGATCACAATTTTACTACATTTGAAAAATGCAGTACTTTGAGGAACACCCAGCCTATGTGCCTTGTTGCATAACAAAAGATATTATAAATAAAACACAAATATTTGCAACATAGACACTTGTTCAACCTCAAATACATTTACCCCTCTAAATTTTTCTAGTAATAGTCATTTGTTAACATTTTCCAAATTTAAACCTGACATTTTTTTTTAGTATTATGGTTCTGACTTTCACCACAGCACTCTAGATTATAAGGATGGAAGGAAGATCCTAAATCCTTGACAAGCCTTGGCTTCATAGAAAATTCCAGGCCAATCTAATCAACAGGATAAATCTCTGTTTTAAAGGTAGGGTAGGAAGGAAGAATATAATTAATATTTTCTATTTTAAAAATAGTGTATTCAGATAACCCTAAGTCTTTACATTCCATGTCAGGAACAGTGTACTAACTCTCCTGAATACTGTACTTGGATATGACTTGAATATGAGACAAGAACTCATTTATTATGCTTGATCTTTATTCTGAGTTATTCATGATGTAAAACATCTTGTAGTTTTAAAATTAGAGGGGCTGAAAGCAGAGGTAAAAGGACATACATGCAAGCTCACTGTCCTTTTATTGTGTGGCAGTCTTCTCTCTCACCAAGAGCGCTATGGACATCATCGTCAGATGAGTTCAGTAATACAATCCTTGCACTGTGTTTTTTAAATAAAGATGACTTAATAATGATTTATTTATTATGTGTTAATATCATTTCAAATTTTGCCAAACATCATATAATGAAACTTAAAACTGACAGTAAAGCTCGTATTTGAATGTAATTTGTCTTTCTTGAGGGAACTTAACCCCCAATGTGAAGAGTCTTGGAGTTGTTCAGACCAGCTCTCATCTATTGGTTTTCCCATTATTAAGTTTTAGTTTTAATACCTAGAATTTCTGTTGGCTTTTCTCTTTCAAAAAAAATATTTCTTTCTCTCTCCAATGAGTTTTGACTTTTCTTTACATAACTAAATGCTTTCATAATTTCTAATTTTAGGTATTATCTCTCTATTTCTTCAGTATATGTTTTTGTTAATTAATTTTTACAGTATTTTAGGTCTCAAAATTCTTATTCTAATAAAGAATGATATTTTAGCACATATGGGAGATCATGATGTTAAATACTGTGACTATTATGGTATTTGCTTGCATAACCTTGATAGATTGGCAGGTTATGCCAGTAGGATGCTCAGTTTGTCTCTTGATTCTTTTATCCTCCATTTTAATCATAATTAAGCCTTTTACTAGAGGCTATCTGAAGAAGCAGAGAATGCCTTGTGTAGCTGGCAGAGAATGGCTTGCCCTAATAGTCAGTGCTTGACAACTTCCTGATTTGTTCAAGCTTTGGAAACTGATAAATTTGTAGAGATCTATCATGTTTTTAAACATTGATTATTATATCCATTATTATATATCCATTATTGTATCCATTATTGTAAGGTTTTCCTTAAATAGGAATGACTTTCTTTTGGACAAGCAGTCAATGTTGAGATGAAGGTATTCTGTTCTCAGGCACTCCCTTTTCTTACATAACATGTATCTCTACTATCAGTAGCTACCGTGGCCTCCACAATCTCAAGGTCTATGCTCTCAAATCAGCTGCCAAGATAACCTTTGCTTTTATGCCCTCTATTCAATTGAGGGCATTATGTCCATGAAGAATATTGTAGTTTTCTTTAGTATTTTCTCCCAGGAATCATAGTTCTTCAACACTGTTTGCTCAGTGCTTCAAATTCTGCTTTCTTTCCTTTCATTTCCACAACTTCTGGCAGTGTGGTTATTGATAATTTACTTCTGTTGCTATTCCAATTCAGTGGAATAGGTCACTAGAAGATCAGTATATCTTCACTCATCAGTATATATGTGATTGGGCATTATTATCTATGAAGCAGTTGTTTTTTTATGGTTTCTCGAGACAGAGTTTCTCTATGAAACTTCAAAAACCATTCCACATAGCAAATCTAAACTCTATAACAATATATCTTCACAAAATTGTATTGGTATAAGTAAAGGAAAATTATATTTTCATTGTTAAATATTAGCCTCTATAATATAGATATTTTATTAACATATTTAAGTTATTTTAGGAATTATTTTTTTACTATATGTAATATATGGAAAATATATACCTGTTTGGCATGTGCAAATGTACATCATATAACATTTTCATTATACATACCCTACCCTAATAAATATCTAGACTCTACATATATATTTTAGAGATGATGAATACAATCTATTGCTACATGTCTCTCATTTCTGGAGAGGTAATAGGAAGAGAAAAAAAATTTTAAGAAACCTAGTAGATAACATAATTGTATTCTTTTTTCCATTCTCATCTGAAAAATTGATCAAAAGAATTTTTCCCTCATCATTTGTTTCACAAACATTTTAATACATTCTAATTTCTTCTGTACATATTATCTACAACTTTAACCTTCATATATAATCACCAAGTAAACTCTTTTCATGTGACATTTCTCAGAAAAATGTTTTTTTCTGCATTTATTTAGATTCATTTTATAATCCAATATTAGTGCCTCTAGCATTTGCTTTAGCAATTATTTTAACTGAAGAGTAAGTATAAAAATAAGAATGAAAAAAACTTTTCCAGATACTATACAAAGCTTTAAGAAAAAAGATTTAGCATTGGTTCATTATTATACACAATTTAAATAATGAAGGTGCACAAATATATTTTGTGGAATATTGTCATGTTAATGTATGGTGAGTTCAAAAATTTAAATCTTTTTCAGAGAGATGTTCAACTGTTAAGATTATTTTTTTATTTTCCTCAATTGGGGGAACATATCTATAGTACATTTGTTAACATTCTCAGTTATTATCTTATTGCCATATTTTAGCAAACAAAGCAAAGTCCACCCTTGCAAAAATGATATATTAATAAAATTTTAAAGCCTTCTGAAAAGAAATTAGGATTTGGCATATCATTTAAAACTATAAAATACCAAAGTCTGATTTTTATAAAGATTATCCAAGAGTAAAAATGATAAGTCTGAATTCCAATATAAATGAAGGTGTTGTGGGATACTACTATTGTACATGTAAAGATCTGTTACTTATATTGTTTTAATAAAAGATTGGCCAGTGGCTAGATGGGAAGTACAGGTGAGGCAACAAGGATGATTCTTGAAAGAAGAAAGGCAGAAATGCAGTCACAAGCTAGATGAAAAGGAAGCAAGATGAGAATGCCTTACTGAGAAAAGGTTCCAAACCAACTTGCTAAACATAGGTAAGAATTATGGGTTAAGTTGTAAGAGTTAGTTAGTAATAAGCCTGAGCAATAGACTAACAGTTTATAGTTAGCATAAGCCTCTGTGTGATTATTTGTGACTGAATGGCTGTGGGGTTGGTCAGAACAAAAACTTCTGTCTCCAGCAAGGTGTGAATAAGAATGTGAAGAAGGAAAACATGTTTGGTGTCAATCCTGGCTATCTCATTTACATCCATGAAACAAACAGGGTGGAAGGAAAGATCTGAGTACTCCAAATTTCCTCTGACTTCCACAAATACATACACATGCCTTGTTATACATGAAAATATTCCCACATACACATGTATGCATACACAAATACACAAGTTAATGAAAGAAAATGAGACATACTATTATGAGCATGTGTATGTCTAAGCACATGCATGTGTGTTGTTTTTTGTTAAAAAGGAGTAAGTCAAATTTGGAGAAATACACATATATATTTCTAAATTTTAAACTGATGGGACAACATTTTAATATGAATACTTCATATTAATACCTGACAAACTGATGATTATTTAGATGGTATTGTCAAAATAATGGACATTTTTGATAATTTAGTTAATTTTCCAATTTAAGCCTTTGCTTTAAGGTGTGAAAAATAACTTTAAAGAGCTTGAACATTTCAATAAGCAAATGAATAATGCAGGAACCTCAGAAAGTAATACTTTTCTATCAGTAAAAAACAGGGTAGTTTAATATAAACAGCTTAAATATGATAGAAAATATTTACTGAAAACTGAATAGAAGAATAGAAATGAATATATCAATATATCAATAACTATTTAAAATGAGAAATATGTGACTTAGACATTTTATACTTAATTAAGAATGTATGTTATAATAAAACCACACGAAAAACACAAGACACAGTATTCAGGTTGATATAGTTCTTGAATTTAATTCTCATTAATAATCAGCAAAACTATATGAAATAGAGTATTGCTTCAAACCCCAAAGCATCCCATTACCTTTAAAAAAACAATCACATTTCTAGCAGGACTGGAACCCGAAAATCGGTTGGTTTTTGGTCTTGTTTTTTTTTTTTTTGTGGCAGTTTGGTTTAATCTGCAAGAGTCTGACTCTAAGTAGTTTATTTTAGACATATTTAAGAACAGCACAGTCTGGTAAAAAATTTTCTAATGACAATTAATTCAGTCTGTGTATACAATAAAACCTAAGACAAGACTACATAGAAACTCTTTGTAAAGTACATGAGATATCTTCTATAATCATGGGTTCTATAGATTGACAAATTCATAATAAGGGTCTGGATGAGGCTCTCATCTGGTCTCAGCCAAACAAATAGAGCTATTCACCCTATCTGCTTCCAGTCTTGTGAGAGGGAGATAGGTTGTTCTGAGATTAGTCTAAGTTTGGGATCTTAGACATAATTTAGCATGTACAAGAAAGCAATCTTTTGTCATAGCATTATTCCTTGTTTTAACAGGCTAGTAAGTATTTTTGAAAACAGTATTATTATGAGAATTAATATTATGCAAATTTTCTTATTTTTATTCTGAACACACAAATGATTAACTAACAACAAAAGACAGCATTCTGTTCTGTCTACTTTACCCACCTAAGGGCTACCCTATCAAAAGACCAAGGCAGTCTCTTTATTAAACCAATGAAAGCAACAGAACTTGATTTCAACTAGAGGGAAACCAGCCAACCAAAGATCCACTACTAGAGAGGAAAACACACTGGGCATGCCTTATGTGCCTCTCTGATTTTTCAGTCACAAAGAACAGAGTGTGGTAAGAACAATCTAGTAAACATCAAAAACAAAGTTGTATCAGGACAGAGAATTCTAGTAGAAAGTAGAGTTGCCCACAGAATTTCTCATAGTCATTTTGTATATTAAAGTTCAATTGTAATATATTAACTTGAATCTCTCCTCAACAGTAAATTTTGGTTCTCTTTCAATTTCCAAGATTTATTTTTGTTATTTAGTTATGTATATATGTGTGTGCCTCTGTGTGGTAAAATAAATGTCAGTGCATATGTCTGAAGCATTCATAAGAGGTTGTGGATCCATTTGAAATTGGAGTCAATGTGAGCTGACTAAGGTAGATAGAGGGAACTGACCTCAGGTCTTTTATAAGAGCAGTATGTTTTCTTAACCAGTGAACCATCATTACACACTCCAGTTGTTCTGTTTTACTCTATATCTAGTATATAACAATTTCTCTTCTATTTGTTATACTTCTAACCTATCTACTTTCTTTCACATTCATATTTTACTCATCACTTTCCATTTCCATTTAATTTTATTACTTTTTGATACCCTTAAGTAAAAATAATCCGTGAATTAGCAGTATATTAGTGTAACTTCTTAGCTACTTTATCAGAAACACAAATAAAGCACATAAGTACATTATTCATTTTTATGTTTCTGAAATGTTCCCTGAGACTTAGAAGAGAACAATACAGTGTCTTGTTTATGGCTGAGCCTGAAGCATTACTTATTCTCAGTGTCTTAGACAGCTATGAGACTCTAAATTCAAGTTCATTCATTTAACAGAAAAACTGGCCTGATCAAATCTGAAAGTATCTTTTGTCTGTGGTGATAAGAAATGTAATTACTTAAATGTAAGCTATGATCTCTGTATGCATTAGTTTTTTATAAGGTTTATACCACTAGGCATACTTCTTTGGAATAGACCTCAAATCTAATCAAGGATTTTATTTAGCCACAGAATAGCCACAAAACTATTATGGGTAGACACAATTTACCTGGCAGGGTAGTGCTAGAGTTCACAGGACATATAAGTCAGACAATAGATGCAAATGTTGCTGACAAATTCATTCAATGATCTTTGGTTTCAGGGAATGTGTAATGTTGCTAAGATGTTACAGTGTCTTTACATACTTGGAGGCAGTGAAACTGGAGGTTTCAAGCATACTTCTGGGAGAAAATATGTTGATAATTTTACCAAAGTCTTACCCATATAAGCTATTGTAATAACCACCCCAGAAAGTTATATCCATGAAGGTAATAGCGACATGAATGTTAGAAGGTGTGATCAACTGCTCTGTCATTGGAAGAAAGGCCAATTCAACAGGAGAAAATTTATGCTTGTGAGTATATACTAAGCCAAGAACTCATGGTTGATGAGATCATGGTCCAAATGGAAGAACATATCACTATTAGTTCCCCATACGTAAGTGTAAACATCTTCACATATACACACGTTGGAATAGCAACGTATATTGTATCCAAATTAATTTTGGATTTAATAGGTTATACATATAACAAAAACAAAAAAGAGGACATGGAATTCGAAAAAGTGGATTAGAAAGATTAGACAACTTGGAAGATGTGAGTTAAGTTTTCTGTTGTTGTATAAAACACCTTACCTAAACGTAGTGAGAAAAGAAATCAAAACCAGAATCTTATGCACAGCATGGAAGAACTTCTGCACAGCAATGGAAGAATGCTGCTTAGTGGCTTGCTCCTCATGGCTTGCTCAGCCTACTTTTTATGGTTCCCAGACAAACAGACCAAAGGAGGCACTGCCAACATAGAACTGGACTCTCCTTAACCAATCTTCAGTCAAGAAAATAAGTTAGACTTTCACACAGATCACAGATAGTAGGGACATTTCATCAAATGTTGTTCCTACTTCCAAACTAACTCAAGCTTGTTCAAGGTGACGTAAAAATTTGTCAGCAAAGGAGATAGTGTGGAGTGAATATGGTCAAAACACATTGCATACATATGTGATACACTCAAAGAATATGTAAATAAGAAAAAATCTGGCCTATATATTTACCAAGAACCCTTGATCTGGCTAATAAAAGTTTTCAGTGTTAACACCGTCTTAAAAAGTGAGTATGAATCCCCTAAGCATATAGATAGATAGATAGATAGATAGATAGATAGATAGATAGATAGATA
The DNA here is from genome assembly GCF_982192425.1 of Myodes glareolus. NCBI lineage: Eukaryota > Metazoa > Chordata > Mammalia > Rodentia > Cricetidae > Myodes > Myodes glareolus. Next base: position 42,174,634 of record NC_142026.1, on the reverse strand, counting down.
GATAGATATTAACCCAAGAAATGTTCTGTTTACATGTTTTATATATCATTGCTCACGAGAAAATAATATTTCACACATGAACCTCATCATATTTTTATTGCTTCTGTTTCAGCCTAAGAGGGCTCATGAACAGTCACATGATGAAGTTGAGTCCCATTGCTTCTTATAAGCTTGTGAACAATAAATCAAGCATTAAATTTGTAACCCATCAGCATACTTTGACTGATGCCTCCTAGGAAACTAGTAATTTGTGACAGTTTTAAATCAATGTTCTTTAAATATTTATTTAGTGGGAGATGTATTGGCACTTTTTTTTTTAGAATCCCCACATTTTATTAAGATTGTTTGACTGGATGTGTAGTGAGAAAAGTAAGTCTCTTGTCCATTTACATCTTTCAGTATCAAAAGGCAAAAACTGTTGTCAGTTTACCATGTATTCTCATTGAAATATGCATTGTATATATGAACTATGTATTACATGTTTAATACCTTGCAACACACATGCAAATTTCTCTTTAAAACAGAAATGTTTCATATACCCAGCTCTACCCTCTGCTTTTCTTCACTCCCTTTTACAATTCATCTGACCTGGGAATGTATCCAGGTCAAAATATAGAGAGAACCACATCAATTACAAAAAAGGAAAAAAAAAAGGCAGCACAAACCACAACAGAGTGTTCTTGTATAGGTTGTTACAATTGTTTATCTATATTACATTATATACAGTGCTCTAATTTACACCAGTGGTTGCCATTTCACAGGCATTTGTGTGATTTTAAATCAATGTATGACATAAAATAAGCCTTTGAATATTATTTTTGTAACAAGGATAAATTTTCCTTGATTTTATTACTTTTCAAAATTGTGTTTTATAAATTGACTTTTAATAATTTTATTTAGTATAAAAATTTCTAGATTTCTAGAACACTGAACATTTAAAGTTTGTTCTAAAAGGGTTTCTAAGACAACTTTTTTTTATAAAGGTTGCTTTCTTGTGTAATTTTAGAGGTGCAGTCAAGGAAAGAAATGAGATCAGTCCAGATTTTGGAGTGCATATATTACGGAAGTATATAGAAATTAATAAGTGCATAGACTTTAAAGAGTCCTATATTTCTGATTTATTCCTATGTGGTGTTTTGTAGTTTTTTACAAATTGGTATTATAGAAACTGATGAGCTTGTTGTTTTCTTGGTCCAATACCATTTACTGAGTAATAAACAACTTTAGAAGACAATTTTACTCCTCATTTAAAATGATATCACCAACTTGGGTTAGTCACCTTAGAATAATATTCTATTAGTTACAAAGTAATGTATAATTTATTTGAGTTCTCTAAATGATGTTCAAGTTTCATTGCTGATGGATTTCAAGGTAAGGAATCTACCCTCGTGATATTAATGGACAAAGTGTTTTCTTTTTTCTTGTCACCGTGTATAATATTTGCCCCTTTTCATTTGTTTCTTCTTCTCTTTTATTTAAAAGAGTTTTTTATGCAATAAATTCTAATTATGATTTCTCTACTCTGACCTCTAGTTTCTCCCTACCTCCCTTCTTTCTTTCTTTCTCTTCTTAGAAAATAAAAATATAATAAAGGATAATAACATATAAAATAGTATAAAACAAAAACAAAGTAATCAGAATAGAACAAAAAACAGTAAAAAAATCTTTAAAAAAATCTAAAGAAACTCCCAAGAAATACATTCATCTGCAAAGAGACAAACACATTCACATACAAAGGAATCCAATTATTAAAAAATGAAAAGAAAAGAGAGACAACACAGTTATATGTAATAAATATATGTAAAAAGCCTGTAAGGCCAAATAACAATGCCTTGACACAAGGTATGAGACAAAAGAAATCCACTGGTGCCATGGAGTTCATTTTCTGCTGCAGGACATGAGGCCTCCCTTTTGATTCTCCAATAAGACTCACTTGTAGAAAACATTTTCTTCATTCGCAAGCTGTTATCAATTAGATAGAGTTTCTGTACCAGGGATGGGGCCATGCATACACTTCTCCTTCCAGTTCTAGGACACCATCCATTAGAGAACAGTGCAGACCCTATGAATGCTGCCTCACTCACTGTGAGTTCATATAGTCCTGGGTGTCTTCCATTCCCTCTGGATCTTACACTTCTTCTGCTTCCTCTTCTACAGAAGTCCTTGACTGCTGAAAGGAGGGATTTGATGCAGTCATCTCATTTATGCCTGGTCGGGCCAAGGTCTCTCACCCTTGGCACATTTTCTGGCTGTGAGTCTCTCTAATTTTTCTTTTCTACTAGGGAAAAAGCTTCTATGACTGAGTAAAGCACTGATTTTTCTAATTTGGTAGCATGCACAATATCTTCCAGTAATTAGGACACTGGTTTAAAGGAGTGAAGACTCTAGGTAACTTTGAATTTAATGAGCTGTGTACTCATAAATAATATATTGCTTTGGATTTGGAGAGAACAATCTGTATCTGTGGGAAAACTAAGGTTGTTTATGGATTCCAATAGGATTCATTGAGTCAACAGCTCAATTAGATGTAACCCATTTCCAGTACTGGAAGCATTTGGTAACCATTTGGACTTGTCTCCCTTGACATTTGATAATTTCATTTAGATCACCTTCATATATGTATACATTTTAGAAAATTTATACTCTATTGTTTCCAAATAACCCCACAAAAATGGTGCTTAATTTCGGATGTCCCTACCTGTGTTAACTCTACCACTTTCCTCTTCCCTCCCTCCCTCTCCCAGTTTAATCCTTCCCTTCCTGTTCCTGCCTCCATCCAAAACCATCTATTCTCTTTCTCTTCTTCTGGAGACCTAGCCCCTCTACCAAGTTCCTTAATACATGCCTAATATTTGTTTCTGCATATTGCAGCTTGCTTATCATTGATTCAACAGCTGACACCCACAAATAAGCAAATATATACCATATTTGTCTTTCTTGCTCTGAGTTACCTCACTCAGGATACTTTTTCTAGTTATATTCATTTACTTTTGAATGTCATGATACCATTTTTTATTAATTGAGTAATATTCTATTTGTAAATATACACTTTCAATCATTGATGAAAACGTAGGTTGTCTACAATTTCTGGCTATTATAAATAAACTAGTAATGCATGCGGCTAAACAAATGTTTCTTTAGTAGGATGATGTGCCCTTGGGTGTATATCCATGAGTGGTATTGATGGATTTTAAGGTAGATCTATTTTCATCATCTGAAGTTCTCTCACAATGATTTCCTTAGTGGCTTCAGATGTTTTCTCTCCTACCAGAAATGGATAAGAATTTCTCTTAATCCATATTCTTGCCAGTAGAAAATGCCATTTTTTTTTATTGATTTTCCTCATTCTGAATGACATAAGATAAAGATAAAATCTCACTGTAGTATTGATTTGTTTTTCCATGATACTAGAATATTTAATACTCCTCAATTATTCTTCAGCCATTTTAGTTTCCTGTTTGAAGTATTCTCTGTTTAAATCTGTACCCCATTTTTAAAACCAGCCTACAAACCACAATCCCAGAGAACTTAGACAACAATGAGGTCACTAAGAGAGACTTACATAGATATAATCTACATGGAAAATAGAAAAAGACAAGATCTCCTGAGTAAATTGGGAACATGGGGACCTTGGTGAAGGGATGAAGATGGAGGGGAGAGGCAGGGAGGGGAGCAGAGAAAAATGTAGAGCTAAATAAAAATCAATAAAAAAAAGGAAGCCCCAGAGATGAGGCACTAAAGCACCACTATTAGTCATAAGTATCTTTTAGACATAAAGCAAAGAAAAACCAGCCTACAATTCATAACCCCAAAGAAACTAGACAACTAAGAGAACACTAAGAGACATACACAAATCTACATGGGAAGAAGAAAAATACAAGACCTGAGTAAATTGGGAGTACGGGGATCATGGGAGAGGCTAAAAGGGGAGGAAAGAGGGAGGACAATATAGAAAAATATAAGGCTCAGAAAAAAAAAAGCATCATGTCTATAGAACAAAATGAAGCCAAAACCATATTGTTCATGTAACTTACAGATATCCATGACCTGAAAATATTCCCCAGGAAAAAAAGTCTTGAAGTATAGAGAGAGGGTGAGGGATTTTTGATCAGTGGTAATTGTCAGTTAATGTTTGCTTGTGCTTGTCTGTTAAAGGTTTTTGTGGAGAAAAATGACTATTTGTGGAAATCAAGACAAATTCAGTATAGAAGTGAACATGATTAAATATTCTTTAACAATCACTGTAAAGCTACCTCAAGTAAATAAGCAATTAATGAATAAATAATTAAGCAGATCTCTAACTTTAAGTACTTCATCTCAGGGTTAAACCATTTTCACAGGATAAATTATTTTATGTGATCAAAGACCACAGCAGAAATCTATCTGGCCTCAATGTTTATTCCTCTACTTTGACTTCATTCTTCTGGGGTTCCTCAAGCCAAGAGGGGATGATTTGATCCTACTGGTTTGGCAAACTAGATGGAATAGAATATTTCATTTTTTGTAGTATCAACCCACACATCTGGATTGAATTTTGGTTGGAATCGTAATCAACTTTAAATCATTCACTAAGGTGTCCAAGAAATGTGATATCTCATTTACAAATATGAAAACATTTTGGAAGTTGTTGTTTCCCTAAGAATCTTGATTTTTAACTCCCAGATTATATACTAAAAGATATGAGTGAGAAAGAAAATCCATCTAGAAAACATTACAAGTCACGCTTAGGGTTGATTTTAGACCTGTGTGTTGTTCAAATTTGCCTTCACAAGAGCACTTATAATAAATGAGTGACAATTATGCCACACTTTTAAAACTTTGCCATCACATCTTACTTAAGAAAACTACAATTTGATTCTTTTAAGTGTGAGCCTAAACCTTTAATGGCTGCATTATCTCTCCAGTTCTATAACTGTATGTTTACCAGAGAATAGATATTAAAATCAACTTTGAATAAAGAATAGATAACTGGAAATTTATAGACAAATGAGGGAGAAGGTCATTAGATGAAAATTACTTTAAGTTATTTTAGGGAAGCCAATCTAAAATCTGAATCTTGTCTGATGCTGGGGCTTAATATTAACTTTCAGGTAGAGTCGTAAGGCACTAAGACAAGCCAGCACTATGACTGAAGCGTGTTCTAGTTTTTCTCATATATTTTGCTTCAGTCTCTTTTGGAGTTACTTCTTTGAGTACTTCGTGTAATGTTTTGCATCTTAAGTGCATGTTCTCTTCAGCAATGTTGTCTTAAATCATGCTTTGGGTGTAACCAAGAGCAATGGCAATACCCTGTACTATTTGATAGTTTTGGGGACCTCATTTGCAATAAGCACCAACAAAGTAACCTAATACTGGGATAGGGCTTTGTACTCCTTAGACTTTTCTGTTCAGGAATCATAGCTGCCCCCATGATATATGACAAAACCCCAAAACCCACATATATCTTGAAAAGATAATGAATAGGAGCTAATGAAATTAATGTTTATATAATAAACAACACCATTACTTAAGTGAAGTGGAAAACTACGTAATGGGAAAACATATTTTCTAGCTATGCAATAGAAAGATGGTTAGTATTCAGACTATATAAATAGCTAAGAAAATTAAAATCAAGAAAAGAAACAACTCAATTAGAAAATGAGATAAGAAAATAAGCAGAGTTCTAAAACTGTGAAATACAAATGGCTAAAAAAACATCTAAAATAATGTTCAGCATTCTTAGAGATCAAGGGAATGTAAATTTAAATTATTTTGTGATTTCATCTAATTCCAGTTAGAATGGTTAAGTACCGGGAAACAAATGGCAACAAATCATGGAATAAATGTGGGGAAAGGACAACTCTTAGTCGCTGCTACTTAGGATGCACAAGTCTTTTAACCCCTATGGAAATCAGTGTGCATGAAGATCTACAAAGATCTATTCCAATCTTAGGCTATGCCCAAGGACTCTATCCGGCTACAGAGAAATTTGCTCATCCAATTTTGCTATTGCTCGTCTCACCACAGCCAGTAAATGAAAACAGTCTGGATGTTCATTAGCAGATGAAAGGACAGTGAATTCAGGTTAAATAAGGCACATGCTGAAGTGGTGGTATTATACTCTCTGAAAAATGATGACAGTTTTTCAAAATAACTTTTAATGAAAAAATATTTTTCATACAATAAATTTTGAGTAATACTTTCCTTCCCCCAACCCTATTGACCTAATCATCCACCCAAATGAATACCACTTCTTTCTCTCTCTCATTAGAATACAGAGGTCTAAAATGTCAGTAACAACAATAATGGTAATAATATAAATTAAGAAGAAATAAAAGCATACAAATCAGGACTCAAAAAGTGATTCAAAGAAAAAGCACAATAAGTAATACAGACACTGAATTTTACTTTTGCACACAAAGAAAACTTAAAAATTATCAGAAACCAAAAAAAAATTAACAAAATTTCCTTTAAAAAAAAGAAAGGAAAAATGAAAACTCTCCCACCAAATATCACTAAGTAAATTTTGGGTTCACCATCTACTACTGTAAATTAGGTCTGCCCTTAAGAGTGGTTTGTATGCACAATGAAACACCCATGCAGAGAATTTAGTTTTCTTTAGCAAGCAGTTGACAACTGGAGATAGATTCTGGGTTAGGGATGGGTTTTGTGTTTATTTTTTTTCACTACTGGAAGCTCTCTGTTTAGACCTCTGTAAGCCCTGTTCACTTTAGATTCATAAAGTTACCTCTAAAATATTGGCAACCTTCCCTTTATTACCCATTCTCTTTCCTACACTTTGTTTGTCAGGCATGTTTCAAAATATAGGAAAAGATAAATAGGGCTTTTATGGCTCTCTATTTTAGGCCAAGCACTCATAGGATAATTTGTGCTCCAACTGAACTTGGGTACCTCATAATTGTAAGGTTATTCAAACTTTTCATCTTGATTCTGGAACTAATTTAGGCATATTCAGTAAGTGGCCAGGATCCCCTACACAAAGTATGTGCTGAAATTCATTTCTAATGGTGAGCTTGGAGAAACAATAATGTTCATACACCTCCACAAGATACCTGATAGAATTGTAAATCTTTGTTCTTTATTCCTGACACTTTATAACTTATTGTCCAATAAGTTTATTCTAACACACACATAAGAATAAAGATATTGAATTTCAAGATCAAAAATGTAATTATTCTGCTTTATGTATCTTAACATTTTACTGCCCCTCCTCAATACCCCCTGCTCCTTCAGTGAATATTTCTGTAATTCATAAGCATTGGTCAAGTAATACCAAGAGAAAAAATATCAAAAACAATATGAATAACAAGCTATGAAATTTTTTATTTTTGCTGCATATCTCCAATTATGAGATTCAAATGTACCCCATCTTCTTAGCTGTTTATTGAAGAGATGACAAACTATTTAAATAAAAATTTCTTTTTTTTAGGAATTGTTCCCACAAAGTACCCAAAGAGAATGATGGCTATATGAGACTTGGTATGAACAAACTTGCAGTCCTTGTCTTGTATTTCAGCATAGATAAGAATGACTAAAATGTCTTGTATATAAAGCAACCAAGATTTTACTTTGGATTTATTATCAACATGTTTTTAAGTAGGTGAAATTCATTAGCTTTCTTAGTGAAGATCATCTTGCTTAATTATAAGGTTGTATAAATATTACAAAACAAGAGATAGTGATTTTCTTTGCTTGGCTCATCTGATATTTTGTATTGTTAACAGCATAAAATTAATTTCCTAAACCTTAAATACATTTTAATTAAAAATCATTAAACAGCATCAGATAGCAAATATGTCAATTTTATCTGACTGTACTTCCCAGCTTTTCATTTGTAGTTTAAGAGGAAATTATAGTTCTGTGACAGAAGCATGTAAAATATTGCAGTGATTTTAAAACATTCTCAAAAATAGAAAATTCACTCTTTTCTAACAATGTGACCACTCAGTAGGGCTGTCTTTTTCAAAATATACATGTCAACACAGCAGTTGGTGGGCAATGTTTTGCTTCTTAGTCATTCCTGGAAGTGCCTGAACACTTACGAGAATGATAGTGCTGTGTCAGTCCAAATTGATTGAATCTGTGACATGTTCCTGGAAGTCACTTCATGGCACACTATTATAGCAGAGATGAAGGAAAATTACTATAGGAGGAGAGGAAATAAGCTCATTGTGCTGGACAATAGTGATCATTTCAAATATTATAAAGGATGTTACTTATTTCTGCCTCAGTGAAACCGCCTTCTTTTGTATCAGTATTATTAAGGTATAGCCATTCTAGGACGAACTAATTTCTAAGAAATGTGTGCTAGACACTAAATCAAAATACTCCAATTGCTGCTCTGAAGCCTAAATTCTACATTTAAAAACTTTTTATAAATATTTTTACATGTACACATCATACCTCCATGCAAAGCAATACATGCACACATCTGTGCATACACAGATAAATTAATAATTTTGTTGAAATTGGACTGATAAACTATGTTCTCTGCAGTGAACAACCAAAAATGCTGAAATCCTTTTCGTTACTTTGTACTTTATGATGTTAATAGCTGTGTCTTATAAATGCTTTAAGCAGGAACATTATTAAATCATTTTAGGTAATGATTTTAGGATCCTGAGTGTGTGAATGAGTGAGTGTCTATTTCTACATTTGTTTCCTGTGCCTTTTCTTAAGCTGTTTTTCTTCTCTTTTTATTTTATTCTGCTGTGTTAGTTTTTGTATTATCTCATATATTGCATTGTACTATAATGAATTATATTGTATTTTAATCTTTTACCTTAGAAAATTGATTGGCTTCTAATGGGAGACAGAAAGGTTGGGATTAAGATAGGATGAATCAACTCAGAGTAGCAGAGGAAGCCACAATCGGGATATATTATTTTAGAAAAAATATATTTTCAATCAAAGATTATCTAGCTCTCTGTCTATCTATCTATATCTATCTCAGTATATATGTATATATATGCTTATTGTTATTTATTATCAGTAAAATGTTTAGAAGAAAAAGCTAAAAATATACATTTATATTCACGGTTTTCAGTAACCCATAATGATTTTATACCTGATCCACAATAGGTACATTACTAATTTAAAGAACTTTTGGAGACAGTATAGAGGGCATCTTTAAAGAATAATATGCAAAGTAAATTTTATATAGTAAAAAATTTTACTGTGTATTCATAATATATGACTGAGGTTTACCACATATTCATAAAAGGGAAAATTTTCTGATCAAACCACATCCAATCCTAGTGTGAAATATATACCAAAATTGCAATCTTATCATTTTTCTATTCCTTCAATAACAGTCTTTGGCTTCAAAATTTTCTTGTGTTTTGCCAAGGACATTGCAGGATATTTTAGCCAATGATAATATCATTAAAAGAATTTGAAGTTCAATTCTTCTATGAAAAGAGTTTACATGCTTCCCACAACACTTTGTCCTCACACTGCCTGCAAATTGAGAAGACATCGGTTTCAAGAATAGACTAAAATGAGAACCGATCTTCTTCCCCAGAAATTTCAACAGGATCTGTTTCAATAAGACTGACATTTAACTATCTCTAGCGGTCTCTACATCTGTTTCCTGATACACTGTCACGTTAACAAACTTCATCAGAGAACAAGGTTCAAATTTCACCCTCTACCAACCTTCTCTACATCTTTAATCCACTTTCCTTTCTCAGGAACAATTTCAGTGCCTAGCTCACTGGCTTACATTCTATCACTGTATGTGTTATCATCCTTCAAAATAATCATCCCCATGAGTGATCCGTCCAGCATTCGAGCTCTCTTTTCTAGTCTTCATTGTTTCTTATACACTATACTTCTAAGGTGCTTCCCTAAAGCCTGGCATTATAACAAATGAAGCACATCCCACGTCTTAATTTCATATTTAAATACTCTTTCTTTTATGACTCTTTGCAGGACTCAAAGCAGATTTTCTTCTTTAATACTCAAGTTAATCAATCTCATTTTTTTTCTAGGTGAATTTCACAGGTCAATTTTTAAACTGAAATAAGTCCCAAAGGTCTATTTTCTCAGTCTCCACTCAAAACTTAATTATAGCAATTTCTTTCCACCAATAATCATTCAGGACTTCTGATATTAGTGAGCACTGCAATCAAAATCTTGCATGTGCTTTGATGAGGTAATGTATGTTTTGTGTTCTTGCTGTTTGTTTTGTATTATAATCAGTTTCAATCCTCAACATCACTACAGTGATGTCTTAGGCTGTTTTATGAAATTCCTTATGTTAAATTAGAAAATATCACAGACACTATAATATTGCCAGGTCAGTTGATAACAAGACTCAGAAATAGAGAGTAAATCCTTCCAATTGTCAGTATGAAAGGATTCTCTTCTGTTTTGTACTCTTTCAACTACAAAGAACAAAAACAATCACAAAATTATTTCCTCATGTCATGAGTACAAATACACATTTTAGATACATAATCCACATTCCTGTCCATGATATTTACTAAGTGAATCTATGAATTTAAATTTGAAGTTAGTTTATTGAAATAATAGATATTAAAACATAATAATCTCATTATGGACTTTTAGTTATTAATCTATTATTCCTAGAATGGATAAATTCTGTACATTATGTATTGTGTCCCAGCCCATGTGACTAAAGCACACCCTTACTTCCTACAATTTTTATCTCCTCTTTTATGGGACATTAATAATTTATACAGCATTATCTGTTTTAGGTCATGTACCCTGTATCATTTTCTACCTTAAAAATTGTAAAAATAACAATACAATTTTTCTTAGGTCTCTTATCTTTCTCAGCTTATCTATATTGCTATCACTTCAAAAAACTGCATAAATAATGTTCAGAAATGCTATTTCATCAATTTCTATTATTGCTGAATTTTATCTAGTTGCTCTCAGAACTCTTTCAAATAAGCAACTTTGAAGGTTACTAATGACCTCCATATTATACATGCTATTGTTTATTCTATAGCCACAGCTTCATTGGAGTGATCAGATACTTGCATTTTGTTTCTTACTTTACAAAACCACTCTCATTAAGCTATGAAGAATTATAATCCCCTGCTCTACTTTTGGTTTTTAATCTTCCTTAATGAATTTCTTTTACTGATAAGCAAATTCAGATGATTATTCCAGTATGCATCTCAGCACAGATTTTATTTTCTATTATTTCTGAGTGATCTTATTTAGACCAGTGTAATTTAAAGAAGATAAAATTCTCAGTATAGTATATTCTATATCTTTCCATTAGGTATTTTTGGGGTGTGTGTGTGTTTGTGTGTTTGTGTTCCTGTGTTCAGGGTTTCTTTCTCTATAAGAATATCTGAGATGTTATTATTATGGAGTACCATTTAAACCAAGGTCCATGTAATCTATGATGATGCAAACGGTATTTCCCAGATTCACTTTCTAGATGACTTCCTGTAAATTTCTGTTGATTGGAGAAAATGACAGGATATCAGAAGTTGGCAGGAGTTAAAATTTATTTTATAGCTTGCAAGAGTGTCTCTGGCAACGATGACAGTTATAGAAATGGCTATATCAAACTTAGGAAGCAGGGATAATGGTGGAAGTGAAGGTTGGGGGTATCAGCAGTTAAAGCACCAGTACAAAGCGAAAGAAGTAATCCCATTGCTTTCTGTTGAGTCTGTGGAAACTCAGCAGTAGAGATTTGTAGAAAAACTATCTCTCAGGTTTATCTCAATCCCTGCACTCTCTCCACTATACTCTGAGAGGCAATTTCTTGTAGCTGTTAATCATTTAGGGACCTTACCTATTCATATTTGTCCACAAAGTTCTTTGGAACATCAAATTGTCTATACTAAATTCTATCAATCTCACATCACTGAGTAGATTCTATTTGCATATTGGTTATTTACTAAGACAATGATGAAGGTATTTGAAGTTAGTTTACTGAAATAATAGACATTAAACATGATGGTCTGAATCTTGGCAGATAACAAAGTTAAAACAGAGACTGGCAGTGCTGGAAGACAATTTGGGTGACTGACAATTTGTCACACGTATTTATAATTAGGGACAAATTTTGCTTCAGACAAACTAACTTCATTCTTTTGTGAAGGAAAAGTGAAATGTTCATTATTTGTTGTGTAATCAAAGAGATGCCAGGAGATTATCACTCAGTTAATCCTCTTTGTCCATGCGTCCATGTTTCCTCTTATCTATTTTCTTTCAAGATACAAAACTTACAGTTTGTATGTAAAAGTCAGTTTTTCCTCCAGAAAACTGCCTTGTCCTATTTTTAAAGTGTAAGTTATGAGTGAAAGAATTGAAAAGAGAAAAATTGCCTAGTTTTGGTGCTCACTTGTTTTTTTTTTTTAATTTTGACAATGTGACTAATCTTTGAATAACTATGACTTCATTGCTAAAAGACCTTTGGTACTATAATAAACACAACCTGCTGTCTCGGTACTAAGATATTTTATCCATTGGTGGGTATTCTGATGTTCCTGGTTCCTGTTCCTTAGCTATATTTTCATATAACAATTGCAAAATTATCCCTCATATACAACTTTACTGTCTCAGTATATTACAAACATGGAAACAAATACTACTCAACAGACTGACCTCAAACTCACCAAGATCTGCCTGGCTCAGTCTCCAGAGTGCTGGGATTAAAGGTATGTGCCACCATGCCTGGCTCAAATATTAATCATCTTGCAGAGAGATATATTAAATGTGACATTTTGCTTCATAGAAAATGTTCTCACGTCTCCTTGTGCAAAGAAAGACACTTTCCAAAACTATTCTCAAGAGGTACCAGATATCTGCTTTGATGAAAATATTAATACATTCTATAATTATTCGTCCTCACAATTATTTTGAATGGAGATAACCCCCTGCATTAAAACATTCACGGTAAAATAGGTAAGAGAAAGTGTGTTTAGGAGAGTCTAGAACATTTTTAGTGTCATTGGCAAACTATTAATGTAATCTATATTGTAAATCAGGTCTTTCACCAGAACTCCTCACTGAGTTGGTTCCATATTACTTACTTGGTTTTTAAACATAAGCATCATCTCTTTGTCTCGTATTATAGATAAATATAATATTAGAAAATGCTTCTCTCAGAAATCTTTCTAGAACAGCTACATTTTTTATTGGAGATGGCATTTTTTCTCCTCCCTGGCACAGTGACATCTTGCTTACTGACCATCTGGCTTGAATTTGTATTCAATGGGATCAAATCCTGTCCCTCACACATGGGCAGAAAGTGCCATGTTCATGATGCCATCTCCTTCCCAATACAATTTTTAAAATGATATGTTGTGTCTATTCACAAATATTTGTTAATTAACCTCTATAATATAACAATTTGTATTATCATCTAATGAACAAATATATAAGATTAAACAGGTAAAATATATTTATACATAAGTATTTTTATAAAAACAGCAAGTTAAATTTTACATAAATATTAGTTCATTTCACTGCATTATTAAATTCTGCATAATAAAAGCAGTATGCAAAATAATAGATGGAGCAATAAAATTATCATTTGCATACTTTTTTATTATGAAAAAACACTGTTCTCGTAAATAAAAGTCATTCATATGTAAATGATTTTATTTAAGTGGATTAAGTAAGTGGTTCAATAACTTTCTTGAGATCCTTGCTATCAAATACGTAAAGACATTTTCTTATGAATGTTATCTGTGGGTAATAATGCATCTACAAAGAGATTAAGAAAATCACAAAAATGGAATTAGCAGAGCTTGTTGCACAACCAAATGTTGCCAGGTGTAATGAACAAAAAGAACACTGGCCAAAGGGAATGGCTTTATTTTAAAAATGCCTCCTGATTTATAAGTTCCAGAGTGAGAATAATGCAATGTAACCACGAGTCAGTCACAGAATACATCTGGTCTTCCGTGTCTACTGCTGTGATATACTCAATACTTCCTAGTTCTGTTTACTACACCAGCACACACCAGCTATCAAAGGAGAAAAATGCTTCTACATTTGCAAAGAGAGATATTCTCGAAAGCAAACATCATTTTCTCAGATTTCAAGGGGCTTTCTTGGGTGATGTATGCAGTGTCTTGAATAGCCAGAATATCATTGCAGAAGAATCTTCACAATATTTAATGCTATGATACAATATTGGTATTTTAAAGATCAAATGGTGTAGAAAATGATTCAGCTGTATGAAGTTTGACATTCTTACCATACCCTTTCCTTCATTATATAAAATAATTCATGGTGAGGTTTTAAAACCATATCTAATTCTATCAATGAACTCTGAACAGAGTTTTGCTACCTGAATTTAATCACAGGGCAGATTCAAATTGCTTTGCCTCTATTTTAAGCTGGTACGCTCAATCTTTCATCCTTTCAATCTAATGTCCTGTCAACTTTATATCAAGGGAGCTTTAGTGAAAAACCTTGCATTCATTTCTATGTATATTTCCTCCACATATATAAATATACATATAGGGACTTCAAAGTAACTACTAGATATAATCAGATATTCTTGACAAAATTAACATTAACACATAAATTTAGAGTACAAGGGACTTACACAATTACCTCAAAACGACTCTACTGAAATGAGTGTTATACATTATCAAGTTGGATATAAGCATAATAGCCAAAAAGCAACAGTATTATTCTAATATATGAATATTAAATAATCAATTGATTATTATGCTACATTAAAACCATGATTCAAAGCATTTTAAATGATTTTAAAGTAATGGCCTGTGTACTTCTATAAATCTCAGGTTCTTTGATGGCTCCACTTGGATTTCATTAACATAAAATATATTGAGATGTACGTATCTCTGGCTACACACAAAATCAATTTAGACTCACCTGGTAATAAACAAGAAGATTATGAAAAAATTATTCTAGATAAATTATTGAAAATTTAATTTTGTATGTGTGTGTACCACATGTGTGCCTGGTTCCTACAGAGGTCAGAAGAGGGCCTCAGATGTCCTGGAACTGTATGTATGGGTGATTGGTAATTGCTATGGGGGTGGAAAAGACCAAATCTTGTTCTGTTGCTAGAGCAGCATATAGTCATATTTGCTAAAATTTCTTAATGTTCTCTGGTGAGAGGTTAATTTTAATTTATGTAAAATAGTCATTTTTCTTTTCTATATTGTGAGGAGTTTGACAACCCTCTCTCTTTACTCAATATAATTTCATTTACTCTTTGAGTTTTTTGATCAGCTAGTAACTGTAGTCATTTCCATCACATTTGGGGTCCCATGGCCACCAGCATTAACACAGAAAACTAAATCATCCTATGTGTGTAACATAAGGGCCTGCTGCTTGTTGGGGTTTCTGTCCTGCCTAATTCCCATAGCTATTTAGACCCAAAGAAAATCACACATAAGAGGTCTCCATAAGATTTTAAACTGATTGGCCCATTATCTCAGGCTTTGTATTAGCTCGTATAATGTATACCAGCCCATTATTCTAGAATATGTTAGCTACATGGCTTGGTACCTTTTTCAGTGGGGCAGGTCACATATTGCTTCTTAGGTGATTGAGATAGGACTGAGAGGAATGTGCTTCCTCCTTCCCAGAATTCTGTTCTCATCGCCCCGCCCCTACTTCCTGTCTGGTTGACCTGCCTATACTTCCTGTCTTGCAAATTAGCATTTATTTAAAACATGATTGACAGAATACAGACAATTCTGTCTCACCATATGTGTTAGCATTTCCAGGTTTCCATGGCCACGCATGCACCATTATCATTCAGGCAAATTGCCTAGTCACTCTGGAGCCTTACATCCTATGTAATCTATGTGCATGTAGAGCATGGTGACATAATCTATATGTTTGCATGGCATGGCTGAGTTAGTCCCTATACACATTCCCTGAACTACCCTTAAAAAGAAGACATGCTCGCACCATGCTCTTGTTCACCAGGTTTCTTTCAGGCAGGCTGTGCACCCCCTCTTTCCTTAAAAAAAACTATTTTTTTTGTTCTTCAAGACAGTGTTTCTCTGTAGCTTTGGAGCTGTCCTGAAATTAGCTCTTGCACACCAAGCTGGCTTTGAACTCTCAGAGATCCCCCTGCCTCTGCTTCCCGAGTGCCGGGATTAAAGGCATGTACCAACACCACCTGGCAATAAAAAATTTTAAAGCGGATTGTGTTGTACATCTTATGGTCCATTCTCACACATGGTACTATTAGTAACAGATCACAAGTTATTTGTTTATTTTTCTCTCATGCCATTTCTAATGTTTAATGTTTCTTTTTTCTGATTCTTTCTTTTTTAAAAAATCTTTTCTCATTTTGGCTCTTTTATAATAATTTTGCTAAAATTCTAAATTTATTCTTTTGTTTGATCTACCAGTAACTACTTTTGTAACAGTCATTTTCAAATGTGTCTTTTAGAACATTTGTTCTCTATCTGTGCCTAAAGGATAAACTATTCTCTAGCTTCTAAAGGAGACACATAATTTCTTGCCATTTCATGGTATATTTACCTTTAAAAATTTGGAACATTCTTTATAGGAAATTCTTAACACTGGATTACATAAGACAGATCCCTAGAAATTAGCACCTTTTTAAAGGTTTGTACAGTTTGATACTATACCAAACAGCTTTCATATAGCTCACCTGGCTTGTTAGAATTTAAGTTTGATTCATATTCTTATTTTCTGGGTCTGTTCTTCCCTCCCTTTCTTCTCACTGATATCTTATGAACCTAAATGATTAAAATGTGCACTTAATCTGTCTACTTCCCATACTGTTTTGGTCAAACTTCTCTTAATTAATTTGTATATATCTCAGTAACTTTAGAAGATTCTATGGTGTACTGTCCATTTTTAAGTTATTTTGATACAAACTAGAATCACTGGACAGCAAGGAGTTCCACTGAGAAAATGCCTTCATAAGATTGGGTTGTAAATGGGTCTATGGGTCATTCTCGTAATTAGTGATTGATGGGGGAGGGCCCAGCATGTTGTGGGTGGGGCCATTCCTGTGCTGCTGGTCCTGCTTTCAATAAGAAAGTAGGCTGAGTAAAAACATGGGGAATAAACCAATAAGCAGACCTCTCCCATGGCCTCTGCCTCAGATCCTGCCTCCAGGTTCCTTCCCAGTTCAAATTCTTGTCCAGACGCACTGTTGTGTGGAACAGTGGTGTGGAAATGTAAGTCAAATGAATTATTTCCTTCCTAAGTTACCTTTGGTCATAATGTTTTATTATAGCAAAAGAAACCAAAAGTAGGACAAAAGATGATAATAGGATAATGGGGTACTGCTGAAACAGACATAATATTGTTTTTGTTTTTTTTTTGTTTGTTTGTTTGGATTGTGGAATGACTTTGAAATTTTAGGCTGGAAAAATCCTTTGAGCATTCAAACACTGGTCTTCTGTTCTGCGGAAGAACAAACGATATTCAGAGAAATATATAGAATGAAGGTCTGGCTTGTAAAGTCCCAGAGGAAAATTGAATGTCAATTAAAGGCTCTATTGAGGATGGGACACATTTTCAATTAAGAATTATCCTTTTGGTCATCTGGGACTGAGGAGGTGGTAATGATTAATAAGAGACAAGCACTGCTGAAGGGAAACCTTTGGATTACATAGCCAACTGATGCCAATTACCCAGAGCTAAGAAATTAGAAGAGATTAATAAGAGACCAGCATCACTGGAGTGAAATCTTTGAAAACTCTTTTCTCGGAGTCAGCAACTGTGCTACAGAGGTGGCCAAGGTTGAACCATGTGCTAGCTGCTAAATTTGGTCATGTATAAGAGTGGTGTTCATTTTGAAGGCATGAAGAAGTCATGGAAAGCAGTTGAGACTCAGCACTATGAGAGGCCAGGAGAGAACACCAGTGAAGCTGTAGCTCCAAGAGCAATTGGGGATCCAGGATTAAAGGGTCAGGTACAGAAGCTGTTGTCTCTGTATTAACTGCTAAGTACTGCATAGAGGAGCTTCTGTAGAGTATCATAGGTCATGCACTACTCTATAGGTATATTGATTATGAGTCAGGTTAATATTATAGTCTTTTAGCAAAGTAATAGTTATAGAAAAATATGTCTATCCAGAGGATTTGGGCAACAATAATAATGACAGTAGCAAGTCGCAGCCTATGGAGCAGACTTCATATCAGAAAGTAGTTAAATCCTTGTGTGATATTCCTGCCACTATTTTATCAATGTGATAAAGTTCTATGCCCAATACAAAGATGCTAGGAGGTATCTATTTTCAGAATTTTAGCTAGAGGAACCTATCTCTAATTTAACTGCACTCATATGAGTAGATTTTAATAATTTGAATTTGATCTCCAATGTAAATTGATTAAAAAACAAATATGTGACTTTTGAAAGTTTTAGAATTACCACAATTTATAGAAGGTACACAGTCTTTGTTTTCATATTCCAAAGAATTTATTTATCAAGGTATGCTATTTAAAATTATATTCATAGCAGAATTGTTTTTTCATAGACAGAACCTGTAAACAACCTAAATGACCCTTGAGCAAAGAGTGGATAAGGAAAATGTGTTACATTTAAATAATGGAGTACTACACAGCAGAAAAAAAAATGACATCTTGAAATTTGCAGGCAAATGGATAGAGCTAGATAACATCATAATGAATGAGGTAACCCATGTCCAGAAAGACAAATATCATATGTACTCACTCAAAACTGGCTTTTAGATATAAAGCAAAGAAAACCAATCTACAATTCACAATCCCAGAGAAGCTAGACAACAATGAGGATCTTAAGAGAGACATACATGAATCTAATCTACATAGGAAGTAGAAAAAGACAAGATCTCCTGAGTAAATTGGGAGCATGAAGACCATGGGAGAGGGTTGAAGGGAAGGGTTAAGAAGAGAAGGGAGCATATAAAAATGTATAGCTCAATAAAATCAATAATATATATACATACATAGAGAGAGAGATAAAATAAAAATAAAACGAGCACAAATATAGCATTCTTGATGTTGTTATAAAAAGAAATCTCTAATTACTGAGTTTCCTTTTCATAATCACCTATATTTAAAAATAAGTGGTTTTGTGTATTGTTTTAATAATCAATAAAATTCACGTGTTCACGTGTAATGTTTTAGTATTAAATTTGACCTTGTTTAATAATAAACCAAAGATAACAGCAATATTATGTATTGATTTGGGAGTCTCCAGTACTTCCTTGACTTCTGAAGACAACATGAACTTTGGATACAGGTAAATCTCAGAGGAATTAAGTAGGATCTGACTCTGAACCTCCTCTCTCAGCAATAGATTTTATAATACAGAAAGGTGCTATGTAAGATTCCAAAGGAGAGAAAAGTATTCGGGAGTTTGATACAGCTGTGATACTGTGAATCATATCAGTGATCAGTGTGGCAAGACAGGTCTAAAGGTTCTGTAATCTTGCTCATATCATGAGGACAACTAATCGCTGCCTAACTGAACTGAAGGACCATTCAACAGGATGGAAGTTCTGCCTCATTCGGTAAACCTAGCAAAGCATCCTTCCTAGTGTTGTCATTGATACCAGAGGAAAACCTGAAATTATTGCTTCTGGTTTAAGCAAATAGAATTATTTTCTTTTTTAAAATACCTTGCATGTAGTCCTTTAGTTTATTTTTAGAAAACATGTGGATTTTCATATTTTCATATTTGTTTTATATTTTCACATTTCATACTTAAAAAACATACTAATCACAGTCTCTTCTCCCTCCTCTCCTTCTGTTACTCAACTGAAGAAAGAATGAGGAAAATGTGGTACATTACACAATTGAGGATTATTCAGCTGTCAAAACAATGACTTCATGAAATTTAAAGGGAAATGGATGGATCAAAAAAAAAAAATCATTCTGAATGAGGTAACCCAGACAAGAAAGACAAACATGGTATATACTCAATCAAAAGAGGATATTAGGAGTAAACTATAAGATAACCAATCTACAAACCACTGCCCCAGAGAGGTTAGATAGCATCGAGAACTCAGGGAGGAACACATGGATTTCACTGGGAAATTGGTAACATTCAAGCAGAATTCTTAACTACATCTAAATACTTATCCTGGAATCCACAGATAAATGTGGCTCTGACACTCATCAAAGAAACTTATTTTTTCAACAAAGGAAAGTCATATCGAGTAAAATACAGAGAGAAACTTTAGATATTTTCAGGTCCAAATTGTTATATGTACAACAGAACTTCTCCATTTATGTTTTAGTGAACATAGCAGAAGAGGTGTCAGGAAAATTACAAAAACCAGAGCCTGGGAAAACTAATACAAGACTGTGACTTCCTGATATGGCAGGGAAGCTACATTATGAAATATTAACAATATAGCTGCTTAAACAAACTTAAAAAAATAATGCCAATTGACCTGCTAAAGTGGACTGAGAAAAATGTGATTGGTTGGAACCCCTTGATGAAGGGCTACATGTATTTAACAACTACAGAGAGAGGGAAATTAGACTTTACCTCATGTGTAACTCTCTGTGTGCCTATATATTCACATGTGTGTTTGATATGTATATATGCATATATAAATATATATGACATATTTTTTATATATGATATATTAGAAGTTTTATTTATAATATCATCAGATTACAATAAAGATAAAATTTGAATTATGTGAACTGAATTATGAACCAGTATGACACTACAGATTTTCTTTAGTGAAATAATCTCTGGTCACATAAATATATTCAAAATTATTAGCAACAATAACATGCATTTTTTACAAGTCTTTGAGACTCAAGGCATTATATATTTTAATATTTTATATGTACACACATGTACACATATATACAACAATAAAACTTGCAAGTTGCATTTGAATATTGTCTCTTATATTTTTAATATTATTATATATAGTTATTAAAGAATAAGAGGACATAGGTTTGAAAGGCAGTGAGAATGAGAAGAGTTTGAGGGGTAAAAGTGAACAGAAAATTATGTAATTATGTTTTGACTGAGTAAAAGAAATACATTAGAGAAAACCATAATGTTTAGAAATGATGATATGTTTAGAGATTTTAATTGTCATATCTTCAGAAGAATGCAATAAATATAAGGTTTGGATTAAGTATACTGATTCTGAACTCATCTGAAACTATATATTTTCCCCAGTGAAGTAGTCTTTGGTTATATGTATTTAAAATTGTTAACAGCATCAGTATTTCTTTAATGCCTTTGAGGCTCAAGATATTATATGTAAATTTTTATTTCTTTTGGGATGTATAATAATATTGCAATAAAAATAGAAACTTGAATTACTGTCCCTTTCTGTACTTAAAATAAGTTCTCTGATTGTCCCACATGGCAGTTAGTATTTTCTTGATAAAATTAAAAAGTCTTTTACAGGACAAACTCATCATGAATTGTGAAAAAAAAAGCCCCTCATTTACCTGTTTCTATTTTAAGAAATGTAAGAAGTTTCAGAATGTTTACCTGACGAGGTGTATTTTTTAAATTGTATAAGTAACCTAGTTAAGTCGTTAACTTTTTTACATTCCCCAACTTGTATGATGGAGTCATTTTGCTTCATTTTGAGTTGTTCTGAAGTGACCTGCATTCAAAGTCAGTGTGAAGAACTTGGAGAAATCATTAGGTTGGTTTATCAGTATTGAGGATGGCTCTAGACATGGATGAAAAGGAATAGTTTAGGCCATTTGAAGAAAGAGTCCTAAGAAAATAATGAAGCATTCTGAAAATAAATACCAAAAGTTTTTTCCAGATTCTCTTGATCTAAGGCAATTTCAACATTAATTTTCTAATTCTAGGTTAGGAATTCTCCAGTCCTCCGTTTTCTCCCTCTCTGGAATTTGATGAAATTATCTTCATGTTATATTGAGTTTATTTTTAGTTTATGAAACATTTTACCTTTTTGCTTATTATCTCATTTTGTAAATGATATAATCTTTAAGATATCTTTTAAATAGTATTTGATTTTAAAAGCAATACTCCGTTTTAATACTTGTGCCTAATTCATTAACTAACTTTATGTGCAAGAATAATTATTGGCAATAAAAAGGCAACACTATTCTAAGGACTTAATCATCAAAAGACACATTTAATCATCACAGAAGCAAATTGAGGTATATTTTATTATTACTTTGATTTTATGTGTTAGGTAATTTAATCAGAAGGAAAGAACATCTTTTCTAAGACTCTATGAGAGAAGACACTCACTTCAGACTCTAGAGTTTCTATCTTCTATTGATATAAAGCTTGTTATTACACTATTTCTTAAAAACAATACCTGACTTTTTTATATATCATATCCATTGTGTCCTGCTTATTTTTTAATCTTTGTTTGACCTATATTTTCTTTCAACACTTTTTTAGTATTTTAGATAATTTTCAGAAACATTTTGTGCAATTATTTCCCATGTGCTCTTTACTTGTGTACTTTGATTTCTACTAGGTTTTTAAAGTTTGATTAATCTGTTCAGTGAATGTGTGATGTAACTATTGCTCTGCTGACTCTACTACAATAAACCAACTGCAATTACTGTATCAATTTCAAATGCACTGGATGTTTTTATTTATCCTGACTTCCACATTTTTTATTTATTGTTTTTATCTCTGTCTAGGCACATGTTATTTTGGAAACAATCCATTGGTAATGTAGAACTAAGTAGTTTACCAGTCTATCAATTTTGGTTTCTATAGCAACTTCCACTGGCTAATATTTAATAGTTAGGAAGCCTGCTTTTAAAATGCCTGCATATTTTAGGAACGCCTCAATCGTTTTATTATATCTTATTTTTGTTTGGAGGTGGTGCGCAACTCCTTTACCATGCAGTTAAATAGATTAGAACAGTCTTCTCATTTTTTTAATAGTACATGGTAAATCTTTGTTGTTGGTATTGTTTTGCTGTTGTTGAGGAGTTAAGAGTATTTCACTGTGTAATCTTAACTTGACTGGAACTCATTATATAGATCATGCAGTTTTCCAACTCCAAAACATATGTCTCCATCTCTCTTTGGAGTACTGACATTAATAAGGTATGCTACCATGCCCAGATCAAATTCATCTTAAGTCTGAAGTGCATGTTTTTAAGAGGAAGCCTTATTAGTCATACATAATAGACGTGATATATACTTCAGAAAGCAAAGAAAAAACAAATTCTATTGTTAAGTAGCTGTAAAGAAGTAATTGAAATATGAAAAGAATCTTATTTTTATAATTTAAAAGGACTTATATCCCTCAATGTTAAAAACCGTGAAGTATAAAGATATAGAAAATTAGATAAAATTGGTTGTAAAAAACATTTAAGTTACAAATAATGACTCAAAGATCACCATAAGGTTATAATATTTTGATATATATCAAGAAAAGAGTTATGGAATAAGATAAAATTACATAAATTTTCTCTTTATGTTAGGGAATGTAATTTTAATTTATTATGATAATAGTATTATCACAAATATGAAATACATATTCATATTGATCTAATTTCTATATTATTGAATAAATCAAAACATGTCTCAGAAAGGTACATAAAATATTATTTGTCTCAGGACTGTAAACTAATACTTATCTAATATGTGGAAACTTATACAGGGAGTTCTCAAGGCAATGGGAATATTCTATTTGTTTAAAAGAGCTTCTTTCTATGAAGGAATGGATGCAGCTCACACCTGCTCTTCAATTCTGAACTGCTATGGGACAATGGTCTGTACCCTGTCAATTATATTTTAATAAAATGCTGTTTGGCTAGTATCCAAGCAAGAAGTTTAGGCAGGACAACCAGGCAAGAAGTAGAGGAGGTGCAACAAGAACAGGAGAATTCTGGGAAGAGGAAAGACTGAGTCTGTAGTTCTCAACCATACACAGAGAAAGCGAGACACAGAACAAGCAAGAAGTGACTGCCTCACCGAAAAAGGTACCAACCTACAGGGCTAATACAGATAAGAATTATGGACTAATATAAGTTACAAGTGTTAATAATAAGTCTGAGCTAAAAGGCCAATCAGTTTATAATTAATGTAGATCTCTGTGTGTTTACTTGGGACTAAATGGATGTGGAACTTGGTTGGACAGAAACCTTTGACTATACTGTACCATCTCCATTTACAAATTTTTAACAATATGTCCAAATAACCTCAGTAGTATGACAAGTTATAGTTTGAAAACATGATATATTTTGGTATATAATAGAATAACTAAAAATAATAATTTTTTTTACTGAAAACAAATTATTCCTAGTGTTTCCAATTTGCAGAAATTACTGGAGGGGGCCTAACTTAATATTTTACAACAGGATATGAGTACCTGTGTTTCCTAGCAGATTTTTAACAATTGTTAAATAAACACTTCTTGGAAAATGAGACATGTTCAATTATAAGGAGTATTTATTTCATCATTGGATAGCCTGTGTGTGAGTTCTGACTTCATGACCAGAGCAGCTTTCTTAATTTCTTATAGCAGCTCACCTCATCTAGTAAGTGAGAATTACAACAATCCCATAGCACTGATGTGAGGGCAAATAAGATAAATAATACATACCTTTAAACATATCTATTTTCCAACTTTATCCATATAGAATTATCTATGGCCAACTCTTAGCTGATACAAGGATACCAATATAAGTAATATAAAAAGAACATTACTAGTATGCATTTTCTACACAAAATCTTTCTCTTTAAAGTAATATGAACCTTATTGAGACTGATGAGAGAGCTCAGCATGTGAAGAGCTTGCTACATATTCACAGAGATTCTAAGTCTTGACCTTTGAAGACTGGAGTTAGGGCCACTAAACTCACATGTTATTTACCTTGGTTCTGGGGATCTGAAGCTCACTCTGCAGACCTCTTTGACACATGACATGTATAAACAGCCATCTCCATAGCCCACATATTTTTTTTGATTGATCAATATATTTGAATATACACTTTTGGAAATTGTATGAATAGTTATAAGCAAAGCAATAAATAATTCCACAATAGTATGTTCACAGAAAATGAGTCTGCTAATTGTTATAATTAAATTTCAGACAAGGTATTAAATGTATATATATATACATATATGTATGTTATATATTATATGTACACATGTACATGTCAAAGTCATTTTTCTTAGGATAATAACTATAGCTAATAAGAATACTTCGGCTTCTCAAATTTATAGTTGTCTACTTTAATCCAAATCTTTGTCCTTAAACATTTTTAATCTCATTTTTTTTCATCTACATAGCACCTGTACTTCTTCCTGGGATCATTGGTTGCATTCGTCTATATGAGTAGAGGGAGCAGTAGAAAGGAACAGGGTAGAATGGCAGTGGGTACACTGAGGACTTCCCTCCAGGAGACAGAGTTCAGTAAATCCGCTCAACATCACTTTAAAATATAAAGCTATGTAGGATTGTGGAGCCTGGAGGAAAAACCCTAATTTTTATGAAGTGGCATACTTCTATCACCAGGCTTGCTCTGTGTCAGTGCTGTTCTATAGCAGAACTTCTGGCACACATCTTTTAACAGGAATCTGTGCCAAGGGTTCAAACTAAAGATAAGTCAGGAATCTGGTTTGAGACTGCTTTCAGATAAGGTCAGTGCTCTAGTGCCAGTGACATTTTCCATATAAGGACAGGTAGAGATCAGAAAATTTTGCTGGGGAGAGAGGGAGTGTCTATGTTGCCAAATTTTTTCATGAATCTGGTAGGCTATAATACACTCCAACCTTTGACCTGGCCACCCTGACTTCCAACATTACATGATGACATAAGAATTTGAAACACACAAATAAAAATAATTAAACTTTCTTTACTAATTTAAATAAAAGTCTGCTTTTGAGTTTACTATGACTTTCTGTCATTTCATCGAGATGTTGAAAATCCACAACTCTAAATGCTGAGAAAATGAGTTTGTTGTAAAAACAGCTAACCTGGAGACATACATGGTGCCATGCTGTTGTTGTACTGACAATAGTGGAAGCAGGGAATGGGGTCAAGGTGATCTCTGAGTTTCAGGTCAGTGAAGAAATCAACCAAGAGAAAGAGTAAGAAAGAAAAGGAAGGAAAGAAGGAAGGGGGAAAGAAAGAAGGAAGTCTGGTTGGTTGAGAATATCAAACAAGCTGAGAAATGTCACTTCAAATTACTTTGAAGTTTTCCTCTGACTCTCCAATATATGAACTTTCCCATGCCTTAATATATGCAAAACACACACACACACACACACACACACACACACACACACGGTGTTGAAAGTCCTGTATATGTTTTGCATTTATTGGTCAATGAATAAAGAAACTGCCTTAGCATGTGGTAGAGCAGAATAGAGTTAGGTGGGAAAGCTAAACTGAATGCTGGGAAAAAGTATGGGGAGTCAGTGAGAAGATATGTAGCCACCTCTATAGACAGCGGACTTTGATGGAGCCCACTGAAACTTTGGCCACAACCAAAATTTGTGTGATGCAAAGATTATGGGGGATGTTTTAGGTTAGGATATGAGACCAAACTAGAAATATGCTTAAGCCATTGGCTAAACAGTATTGCAAATAATATAGTTTCTATATGGTCATTTCTAGTGTGGGCAGCAGGGAATGAGAGAGTAGCCTCCAACGACACACACATAAAACAGGTATACACACACACAAACCAATTCCAAGTGTCTGCTTCTAATATCAAAATAGTTTTTCCTCCAACTTTTGAAATAAGCTTTTTGTCTACCCTCAGCTGGAATATCATCTCTAAGATTTGAAATGTGCTTTAGTGAACACATGGTGAAAGGCTCTGTTCTAAACAGTACATGACTCAACAGGACACTACTCCTCCCAGTGTATTGATCCAACTCTAGACTTTTGTATCATCTTTGATGTTTGTTTCTCTTTTATATTTATTTTGGAGTCTATCCTTTCTTTTGAGCTGGTCTAAATACCCTCCAAGAGTCAATTTTCCTTCTGATTGAGTTTCTAGAATAGTTTTGCTAGTGTGTCTCTGAGAATATGAAGTTTTAAAATATTTAGGTCAAGATTTTACTGCTTTGTTTTTTATCTTACAAAGTATTATAATGAATTAAATATAAAATGTTTATATTCTTGTGTTCTCAAGATGTTGCTAATCTCTTCTTAAGTGAATTGTTTGCAACAAGAGTGAATTGACTTTCTTTCGTTGATGTTCCTGACACCAGGTCCTATTCTGTGTATTTTTTTAAAATCTACCCATAATGGAAAAAATTCATTATTCACATTGGAGAAGTTTGTTCATGTCTTTTCTTCTAGATGCTTGCTAAGTTTCTTGGATCTGTAGAATTCTACATTTTGCTGAAATAGATAAAATCTTGGCTACTTCTGTTCAAATATTTTTCTCTATGATTTTTGCTTCCATTTTGAGTTTCAAATTGCAAGTTTAATTAAGGCACCAGTGCCACTTCATATTTTTCTTTTTGTAAACCAGTAATTATGTCAGAATTTTATTTCTTGGTCTTTTTCTTCAGAAGTTTTGGTATGCTCTACTTAGTTTGGGTAATTTTGTAGTATGTCTAATATGTCATTAATTTTTGTTATGACCTATAGATGTCTAATGTGATAATTTAAAACAACTGTGTGTCAGTATCTATTTTTAAGTGTATGGAATATATCTTATTTACTGTTTTTTTAATGTCTTTGTGTGATAGTTAAAATATGCTTCAGGTCTAGATGTGTTTAAGTGGTTGGATTTTTCTACTCATTAGAGGTTTCATCCCACAACTCATTTGTCCACCTATTATACTTTTTTATTCCTATAGATCTTAACATGAACTTTATTGCATATAGCTAACTGATGCTAAGAAGGTATCTCAATACTTATTTGTTCACAAAAGTTGTATTTAATCTAGCAGTGATTCCTAAATTCCTTCGTGTGGACAAGAACCTTTCTTCCCATACTGTGCAATGACTGACAAATTGTACCATTTTCTCAGCTTTCACACACACACACACACACACACACACACAAACCCAAAAGGAACCAGTCACATAACACAACCTATATAAGAACCTCCTTTCATTGTGCATTTAATTTCCACAAATACTTGTTAATTTGACCCTTGGTATTTGCCTTCAGAAATACACAGTTTAACATTCTGCTTAATATGTGACAGAGCTCTTTAATTTCACCATTGTCTAAAACTATATATCCTTGTACCTTTTTAATCTACTTAACTTTTTCCTGTGAAATGATCTCTTGTCTGCACCAAATAAAAACAGCTTCATCTCAGGGAAACTCTAAAGCTCACTATAAGTTCCATAGTTCTATGCATAGAAAATTTTACAGCAGTAAAAGAAGTAGTAAGATGAAAAAAATAAAGCTTGCCATCTTATTTCTTTCTTACCTCCCAGTTATGCTTTATCTCTGCAAAGGCTTGAGTGTCTTCAAGAAGAGTGAGTCTTGTACGGTTTACTCTACTGTGGCGTGAGGATGGCATCCTCAAAGTATCATTTAGAATCTAGTTAAATGAAAAGAGGTATAATTGGAAAATATATTTAGGCAAGATTTAGTATTCATCTTTGGATAAATACTCAAGCTTAAAACACTGATATAATAGAGTACTGAAAATTCCCCAGAAGTGTAGTTGTAATTCTTTTACATAATGTATCTAATGTTATGCTCAGTTTCACTTATCTAATGTTTTTGCTGGGAGAAAACTTTTGCCTATTTTCTTCAAGCAAGTTGCAAACACTTCAGTGCTACTTATTGGGAGTTAGTAAATATTGATATGACTTTATTTAAATAAAAACATGTATATTCTTTTATGATACAATATGGAGATGTGTGTGTTCTATGCGCATTATGGAAAATATTATGTATGTATTTTTAATATATATCTATTAACAATGATTCTTAATTTATGAACATTATAAAATGTACCTTAATTCAATCTGTATTTTTTGCAAAGAGTATAGTGTTCCCCACTTGATCTTTCATGCTTTTGTAGTCTTTCATACTACAAGAAAATTTTCTATATGAAATAAATACAAATTACACTATTATACTATTGTCAGGGTCCAGCTTCATCAAAAATACCTCTTGCTAGTGTAGAGGCATGGGGATTTAGAAATATAATAAAGAATATGAAGACATGAATGAAAATAATAAAATGGGGAAACGTAGGAAAATTTTGGGAGGGAATTTCAATGGATACTGAAATTCAACCACATTTAATTTCCAACCGTTCAAACTACTCCTGAGCACAAAAGGTAGGAGTAAGACAAAAAAAAAACTACAGTAATATGATACAAGTAAATGAACATATGAACTGAGGGTCATAAGCAATATCCACAGTTAAACCTTCTTTTGCTTGAAAAAAAAAAAACAAGTCACACTCACAACCTAGACACAACATTCTGTAGACAAACAACTCCCTGGGTGGAATCCAAGGTTATCTCCTTAAGGGGAAAATGACTTAGTTGAATCTTTAGACTTTTGTTTGAGGTAGGAACATATCTACTTCTCTATTCCTGGAGTACAAGGTCTGGCTATTAGCCACACCTGTTGACATTAGCCTTGAAAGCAGAACTCTCTGACCCACAAGTAGGTGGGACCTTTGTTTGAGGTAGAAGCACAATAATCTTCAAGGAATTAGAGGTTAGTTCCAATTCTCTGACCTTTGGTCAACACTCATATTTTTGGGTCTCTATACACTAGGAAATAAGTTTCTTTTTTTTTTTAAATTACAATACTGTCTGGCCTGTTAGCTCAGGCTTCCTATTAACTTACTAAACTTAAATTAACCCATTTCTATTAATCTGTGTATTGCCATGAATCTGTGGCCTACTGGTAGGGTTCCAGGGCATCTTTCTCCTTTAGTAGCTACATGGCATCTCTCTCCAATTACTTTCCCTATATATCTCTGTTTTGATTTCCTGCCTGTCTTTGTTCTGGCTTTATTAGTTGGAATAGCTTTATTCATCAACCAATAAAAGCAACACATATATAGAAGGACATCTCACATCATCTCCCTTTTTCTGTCTAAATAAAAAGGAAGGTGTTAACTTTAACATAGTAAAATTACATATACAAAACTGTTATAAAGTAAGAATTACAGATATAATATTTAGTACATTTACATCTGGTAAATTAAGGAAAATATTCTACTATCTTTCCTTTTTTGTGAGTCTAAAGTTTTATATCTAATTTATCCTTTATCATACCTAAGGAAAGCTATAACTATCTGTCTTCAAATCTTTAAGACCCAAGGAAGGTATAATATTACCTAACTAAAAAGGAAATGCATTGTAAGAACCAAATTAATATTTTCTTTCAAAGTTGCCTTGATCATAGTGTTTTTTTTATAGCAATAGAAAAGTACTAAGACAGTCTTTTAAAAATTCCCACGAATTCAGGTAAGACATTTTAATTCTGCAGGTAAGAGATAAAGTAAGAAATGGGAATCACATTTGCACTGTGATATAGTGTCTTCATTTGCAGTTTGTGAACAAATAACCACACATTCAAAGAAGGGAGTTTTGTTGGTACAACTAAAAAGTTAACAAGATACATTCTATTAGAAGAACATGTGAATCTCAATCCTAATTCTAGTTGCCTGTTTTGGGCTCCCTCTCTCAATGGCTCAGAAATCTCAAATTATTTTTTAGATACTTTGAATATTTCCATATTTTGCAGATACTTTACTTTTCATTGAACAGAAACTTTCACATTCAATCAAATTTCAAATATTTTAGAATGCAATCTGTTTTGAAATGCAAAAATGACAGTATTATCAAATCATACATATTTTATCTACATGCCTACAAAACAGATATAGATGCATAGTTATAGACTGACTTTAAGTTTTCTTGGAAACTAAGCTTGAACTGAATTGAAAGATATGATCTTATAAGGCATTTATACAGTAATAATATAGATAAATCTTTTCTTTAAGTACATGAGTTGGTCTCAGTGGAGTCATATGCTACTTTTAATAGTAACATTAGGTAATTATCCCAGTCTATAAATAGAAAAGAATAATCTAGAGACTGTCAAAAGCAAACAATAAGGGTAAAGTGGGGGGAACCATTTCCTTTATTGTGAAATAAAGAAATGTCAATATGGACATTAAATTCTATCTCCATGCTTCAGTATTCATAATACTCATTTAGGAGGAGAGTTGAGTTTGCAAAATAATGAAGTTATGGCCATTTAACCACTTTTGAGTAAATAGAAGTTCCTAATAGAAAAACTCCAACTGTTGTAGACTATTTCAAACCTTTTTTGTGAGATTGATTTCCCATGGTACTGGTTTGATCTGTACAGGACAGCATTTTTTAAAAAAGAATGATACAAGATAGGAAATACATGAAAGTTAAGGAGTTTAGGGTTACATGTGATGTAAAGCTTGAGAGCATAATTATCTTAGTTTAATATGTTTTATTAATCAGTTGAATATACCATCAATAAGGACTAGAAGACAATAGGTAAACACTCAGATTCTAAAATGCATAAGAAACACAGGCACAAGCCTCCAGCATCATTAACTATTCAGATTTCTTAGGATAATGAAGGAAGATGAACATATTTTTAATTGACCATAAATTTATTTTCCATTTTTATTTTTTAGAATATTTTGATATTGAAATTTAAGCGTAGAAAACTCCATTGCCTTGAGAGACAAATACTGGATATTTTTCTTTTACAGAAGCACACAAAAAGGTGTTATATCCTGTGTTTATTAGCTGATTAATTGTTTACTGGTTAAATATATAGATGGTATTTGAAATACATGTGGGGCTTATACTCTGGGCATTATTTAGTAATTCAAAGAAAACCAGTGATAAAGAAAGCTACTCTCTGAATGAATTTCTTATTAATTGTGTTAATAGTATTAAATGAAGGGATTTGGTTGTATAATATTTAATATGTTTTTTAATGAAACTAGTTTTATCTGAGTAATTAACATTAAAGATGTCTATCATGAGATGACTGATTATTTATCTTCATATTGGCCATGAATTTATAAATGCTGTTTGTATGATTTTAGCACTTTAATTGTAATATGGCGTGTCTCAGGAGAATGCAAACTCAAAAAGTGATACAAATAGATAATAATGTACAGTCCTCAGTGCCCTGTGCCCTCACAGTCCTCAGTGACCCTGACAATATCTTTAACATTGGCCAAAAAAAAAAAAGATGACTTAGAAATGTCCACTACCTCTCCACCATTCGTTCCATTGTGGTCATTAATATTAATGTTGATTTTAAATATATTTTAATTTTTACAGATTCTTTTATGTATTTTATATATTTTCAAACTGGAAGATTTTTCTATTCAATTGTAGTCTTTCAAAATATTTAACATTTTCTCTCTATGGACATCCCATAAAATTTGCATTTCTATAAATATTCCCTCAAATAAATATTCCATAAATGAATAAACAAAGCTTATTTCCTTGAAGGTAATAGTGATTTAGTGATCAGCTATACTGTCAATGATTAGTGTCACTTATTATTTATGAGTGAGATAATATATTCAGATCAGTGATATGTAGGTTCACCAAGACAATCAATTTTTGAATTTCCTGCAAATTTTATTCACATAATATTAATGGTAAAGATAATTTAACAGCCAGTAATATAAAGCAAATAAAATTCAGAACCACTGACAGATATCACCTTAGTTTTGATAGTCTGACATTTTTTGAAAAATAAGCTACTAATACCTAAAGAATATGAGGAAAAGAGATTCCTGGTTCCTTGCAAAGCCACTTCTGAAACTAATATTGAAATTACTTTACTTCTTAAATATACAGTTATCAGATGATCTATTAATACAAAACTTTTATTACCAAAGGAAAGAAGTTGTGTGTTCAGTCAGTGTTCAAGAGAAATACACACTCCATGACTATTGCGGGACTATTTATAAAGAGTGAGGTGAGTTATCAACTCATGTTTCTTAACGATATATTCACAATGACATTTTGGCACACATGCTCAATGGAGTACCCCCTAGTCAATTGTGTTAGCTGAACTAAAGTTGGTATTGTGTGTAACATGACGGGGCCAGCTTGTTGGGGTTTCTGTCCCGCCCGGTACCCCACAACTGGCAACTCCCAAGGAAAATCACACACAAGACTCCATAAGATTATAAACTGATTGGCCCATTTGGTCAGGCTACTTATTAGCTCTTATAACTTATGTTACCCCATTATCCTTATCTACGTTACCCACATGGGCTCAGTACCTTTCTCAGTGTGACAGCTTACATGTTGCCTCTTCATTGGTCTGCGCAGGAGTGGCTAAGGGAGCTTTCTCCTCCCTAGCCTTATCCTATTCTCATTGCCCCGCCTCTACTTCCTGTCTGGTTGACCCGCCTATACTTCCTGCCTGGCCAATCAGTGTTTTATTAAAATACATGATTGACAGAATACAGATAATTCTCCCGCACCAATTGTGTGTGTGTGCTCTGTGAATGCATATGGGGATGAGCATCCACCTCTGTGTCTATATGGGGAGGTACTGATCTTATTTGTCTTCCTAACTAATTCTTCACCTTATATTTTGAGACAAGGTTATTTTGTTGACCTTGGAACACATTATTTGAAGACATCTGCCTGGCTTCACAGCTCTGGGGATCCGTGCTTAAGCTACGGGTGTTTCCAGGTATTCCTGGTCTTTAATCCAGGACTGGGCATTTCCACTAACATCTTCATATGTGCATGGCAAGCCCTTTCCTCACTTAGCAATCTACCCAGAGCCTCATTAATTTTTATAAGGCCCTATTTGTGTGTGTGTGTATATTTTATGACATGAATGTAATCTAACTATACCCACTCTTTTGCAACATTGATCAAGATATCCTCAGAGGCTGGTCAAGGGTGAACTTCTCATTGGTGCTACCAGCTTACATATTTCTACAATTTGTAAACTGACATTTTGTTCAGTAAAATGCATTTGGATTTCTGAAATTATAAAGTAAATATGAAATGAAAACATCTATAGTATACAAAATCAGGTTTGAGTTTCATATTTAAAATAGTATCTATAAAAACTAATGAAGGCAGAATAAGCAGAGTACTCATGAAATATGTGACAAATCTGTACAAGTCCAATGAAGATATGTAAATACATTTATCACAAAAATACAAACTGTTTCCATTTAAACCCTGTATGTCCAGTTTCAATTAGTTGGTCATGTATACACAACATTTAAGATATTTAACTTACATGCTAGCCTACCTAGTATAGCTTGAGTTTAGAAAGAAAAGTACCATTCTCAGGAAGTGACATTGTTTGTATCTACCACTCCTAACGTTTACCACTGTCAGGGAAAACAATGCCTGTGAGACCCATGTTGATGAGCTGAGAATGTTTTTAAAGCAGTGAAATATTAAGAGAAATAACTACAATTTTTCTTCCAAAAAATTAGTAATATTTTTAGTTTAGTTCAGCTGCTTTATAAAATTTTTATTAGTCACTAAACTCATAATTAAAGTAGCTTCCAATAAAATAATTTACTTTGATGACATGTATCCAATATGTTTATTTCATATTTGGTAAATTTCCTTAGTTCCTCAGATATTGAATAATGCTACTATTACCACCACCAAATCTGGGAACATGCAAGTGATTCTATAATTTGCTCAAAAAGACAAGATCATGAATTCTGTTCTAGGTTGTGACACCAATGTGAAAAGTGTTGAAATTACCAAAAATAATCTTCTAAACACTCAGTTTCTGTTGTTACCATTGCAATTAAATATATTTATGAGAGTCATCACAAAACTTTGAATATGACTTTTTATAGAGACATTTTAAAAAAGGGATTTTCTAACATATATGGCCAAATTAAGAGAAACATAAGATTTAAATAGTACTTCTTCCCATGACCAATAATGAAGGCCTTAAGTACCTAGTACTTACTTAAGTACTTAAGTACCTTTATAATTACTTCATAGATATTTATGTCTGTGTGACCATTAAGAGTTTTCTTTTTAACACATCTAATCTGGTTAAATTAATGGTACTTATATTCCTGCAGATTGTTGATATTTATACACTTGTTTAATTACTAGATTTTGTAGATGAATGGGAGAGAAGTTAGAAAGTTCAAGCCCAAGTGTAGTCATAAAATTCATATCATCAATCTTCTTCAATAACTCTTAAGATTCTGTGATAATTTGAAGAAAATCAAATATATGATTTCAATGAATCTTTTTTGTACAATAAACTCAAATAGTGGGACTACTGGGGGAAATTAGAATATTCAGGGACATTTATTTTCATACTAGTTGAAGATACCTGAAAAGACTGATAAGGACATGAAGTATAGAACATGCTTCATTATGAAAAATTATGTAAGATAATCTAGGACATACAATATCTAGTTTAATGTGATGGTGTTCTTATTAAATTTCATACTCTTCTCAAAGTCAAACACTTCTTTACACCACTGTAACACTGGAAGTGGTCATGTCTGTAGCCTAAAAATTCTTCATCACCAATAATTTCGAAATTGCAAAATATAAATCTGTGTTTGTATTCTACATAAATATGTCTAAAATCTGAGTGTTGACAACTTAATTTTTATTTAAAGATACCTAGTGTTTTAAAATTGCTTATATTTATGTATGCCCATACAAACCTAAAAACACAAAAATAACCATTTGAATATTTGGAATAAGTAATTATTATCTCAGGGAATAGCAAACATTGTACAATGGAGCAAGAATTATTATCTCTTAAAATAAATAATCTTCTCAAGTATTTGTTTAAAAGTTGAACTGAGATACAAATAAAGATACAACAGATTGGAGATAGATTCTGGGATAGGAATGGGAACTTAAATTTCCTTCTCCTCTCAGTGCCAGGGATTCCATCGGGCTCTGACCCTGTAGGCCACCCTCTGGTCAATGTCTCTGCCTTTTTCTTGCTTTGTTTAGAAAGCCTTGGTTCCTAGGTGCCCATTGTCCCCTCTGGCTTTAAAGATCTTTCTGTCTCATCTTCCACTCACAGAGGAAAACTAGTTTTCTCCCGGGAAATCTCACTGGGTATACAAACCACTCTTTAGTGCAGAGAGGCCCTATGTCTAGCAGTAGATTCCCAACAAAAACGAATGCAATGACTTATTTGGAGGTTTTTGTTTTTTTTTTTTTCATTGTTTCTTGCTTTTTTCTTTTTCTTTCTTTCTTTTTTTTTCAAAGTTTCTTAAATTATGAAAGTTTCCATTTCCGCCCCTCCTCCCAACACCTTCCCACTCCCCCCCTCCCCCTCCTCCTCCCTCTCCATCCCTAAGAGCAGTCAGGGCTTCCAGCCCTGTGGGAAGTTCAAGTTCCTCCCCCCTCCCTCCATGTCCAGGATGGTGAGTATCCAAACAGACTGAATCCCAAAAATCCAGTATATGCAGAGGAAACAAGTCCCAGTGTCATTGTCAATGGCTTTTTTACAAGTCTTTTACTTATATACTATGGTTTCTGTTTTTCTGTTTTTATCAGATTGCTGTGTGTCTCTTTACCTGTATGTCTTTCTTGTGGTTTTTCTTTGGTTCTTTTTGTTTTGTTAGTTTTGTCCTATTCCAGTTTTTGATTTCTTATTATTTTTTGAGATGCCTTTGTTTTCTAATGACACAGAGAAAGAAAATGTGTGAATTTGGGTGGAAGTGGAGGTGAGCAGGATCTGGGAGGATTTGAATTTGGGGGATGGTAAACCACTATCAGAATATATTAGATGAAGAAAAAAACATTTTCAACTTAAAAAAATAGACTAGAAAGGATACTATATTGACTAGAACTATATGTTTTAAAATTATTTTTAAAAATTGAAGGTTAAAAGTTTATGTTATTATAACAAAAGAAATACCTAGAAACAGTAGACACTTACACATGATTCCCTAACATGGTCACATTGAATAAATATTATCTCTTCGTAATTTGTCACTATTTTGTCCCTGTGACTGGTATATTGGACATGTGACCAAGCTTCATTGGTCTCTTGGCAGAGATAGAGTTGTGAGTATTCCTCTTAAATTCCTAATTTTATTCTGAGCTAAGAGAACACTATACCAGTTTAAAAGCTTTAATTTAAGCCAGGCACTGGTGGCACATGCCTTTAATCCCAGCACTAGAGAGGCAGGAACAGGCAAATCTCTGTGAGTTCGAGGCCAGCCTGGTCTATAAGAGTTACTTCCAGGACAGGTACTAAAGCTATATGAAAAAATTCTGTCACAAAGAATAAAACAAAACAAAAAAACAATTTTAATTTATGTGAGTACTTACAAGACAGTTTGGTAACTGATATGACAGACAGGAAGTCTAGCCAGGCCTTGCACACATATTAAATAAAGACAGGATTTCAAAGACAAGATTTCAATTGGTCTAACTATTAAGATTATATCTTCAGTAATCATTACCATGAAATGGAAACATGACAAAAAATATTTTAACAAACATAAATATCCATTATTTTATATATATATTTTAGGCTTAATAAAAGTATACAATTAATCTTATATGAAAATATTTATTACATATAAATCATAATTACATATTATATGTTACTATTTGTAAACCAAATACAAATATTGAAATAAAAGTATGTGTTTTTGTTTAGAACTTGTTTTGATAGGAAATTATCAAATTGTATGTTTATAGTATTACTTTTCATAGTTTGACGAAACTTTTCTGACACTAATTAACTTTTTGTATGAGTAAATACAATTTTAGCTTTTATGAAAATTTATGAGATACCAGCATTTTATTTTTAATAAGTTTTAAGTTCAAAATACTTGTTATTAAGAAAACATGTTTTTCTCAGATCTCTTAGTATATCAGCAAAATATTTATAAAATGAACATTTACATTATAATTGTAAATGTCCTAAAATTGAAAATAATTTTGACACACAATAAAAATAAATGCAAAATTTGAAGTGCCAGGTTGTTATATATTTCTTTCTACTTGTAGGACAGAACCAATACCTGAGAAAAATTATCATAATCACATTTCATGCTATGACATAAAAGCTAAGTGTATGTGATTCTATTGTTTCAAATTGTTATCATTATCTTCTTAAGATATGTGAAGACTGTTTCTAGGTTAGGGCTATGACAAACAATGTTGCTATGAACATAGTTGAGCACAATCTAAATACCCCTGACTGAAGAATGGATAAGGAAAAGGTGCTATATTTACATACTGGAGTACTATACAGCCAAAAAATTAACATCTTGAAATTTGTAGGCCAAAGGATGAAGCATGAAAACATCATATTGACTGAGGTAACCCAGACCCAGAAAGACAATTATCATATGTACTCACTCATAAGCAATTGTTAAACATAAAACGAAGAAAACCATCCTAAAAATCATGATCCCAGAGAATCTAGACAATAATGAGAACCCTAAGAGAGACAAACATGGATCTAATCTACATGGAAACTAGAAAAAGACAAGCTCTCCTGAGTAAATTGGGAGCATGGGGATCATGGGAGAGGGTTGAAGTGGAGAGGCAGGGAGAGCAGCAGAGAAAAATATATAGCTCAATACAATCAATTAAAAAAGGAACAGGAAAAAAAGATATGAGAAGGCCTAGCAGTATAGATGACAAAAAAGTGAAGTCTGTTATATAAATTTAAGGATTATTTCTTCCTTGTGCTAAGAGGTAAACATCAAAACTGATGCCTTTATTCATGAAAATGTCTTTCAAAGTATTACTTTGTGTCAAAGTTCTAATGTTTTAATTTACGATTATGATAAATTGTGTTTTCCATGCTTGTTTGTGTATCTAAAGGAAGTGAAGAAAATAAAATAAGTGTAACTTTAGTTCTTTACTTCTTGTCAGTCTGAATAAGGTTCCCAGCAATACTGGCTTCTTTCTTCTCCCATATTAGATAACACAGATCTGTCCCATAGAGATATTTACCCACATTTGGTCATTACCGATGCTTATGTGGACACTATTTTTCTTCTAGGCATTCGTAGAGGTTTGTGAATCTGAAATGCAAAGCACTAAAATTCACCAGGTTAATGAATGCCAGAGGTACCTTTTGCTATTACCATCTTCCTATCTGTGAATTTTCTCAGATAAAAAGTGTATAACTCTCAGAAAAGCTATGTTTGGGTGTCATACAAGAGAGTAAGAGTTTATTCTAAAGTTGAATATGAGCAATCTTGAGCAGGAAACAGGGATAATTTAGGTAACCGTAATTTTTATGTTTTTCTGTGCAAGTTCTATGAAGCCTGTATAGGAACATAACAAAGTCATAAGTCAAGGCACTTTTCAAACACAGTGGTGAAAATTTTAAATAACTAGACAAATTAAAACAAATTAGTAAAATTTCACACATAAGTATCAAACGGTTTTGTCATTCTGAGCTTGTGTTTGGTGAAAACTTAGATTGAATTACTAAACTTCAAAAGGTTTAATCAGTTAGTATAAGTTGTTTGGTCAGATAATGAAGTATGTAAAGAATAGCAATCAGAAGGGCTAACAATGGCCCCAAACAAATTGCAGTCATACTCAGAACTTGTGATACTCCAACGTGTACACAATCATTGAAATTTAATCAATTTTTAAGCCTTGCAGAAGGTGCAGTGGGAGAAGAAGCTCCATCATAGGGGAAGATTTGTCCAGACAGCTAATACTATATAACTCTTACTACATTTACAAGAACTTTCCAGTAAACTACCAAATGGCAGTTTGGTCTAGTTCTGTTATATACACTCCTCACTTGAAACATGTAATTAAGATTATATAACATGTCAGTGGAAATCACAATTTTGTGATTAGAAATATATTATTAGAAGAATCAATGAACATCTGTCCAGTATAATGGAGGTTTTTGATATTGTAGTTAGGATCATCAAAATCAGAGAAGCTCAAGGTTATTTGAGATTCTGAAGGAAAGAAAGAGAAATAGCAGCATTTGCATTTCTGTCCTAGTTTGTATTTTGAGAAGACCTTGTCATAGTTTAAAAGCAGTGTAGAAGCATATTCTCTCGGATGTTGAGGCCATTATGAAAAATGGCTAATTCTCCATCAGTCACTCTGTATGACAGCAATAACAATGTTAGAGAAACAGGGTATTTCTACAAGATTAGCACCCCTGCTTTGAGAACATACAACCTTTTACACCTCATTCCTGCTACAAGACTTCCCTGATTTTGAGTCTGCATTTAGAATGAAGCAGGAAAATATTTCCTTACGATGTTCAATGTCATTTAGGTCTCATATTTAAAGTTCACAAAGCACATAATAATTCCGTTTCATCTTTAAGATTATAGAATATTAAAGTATCTAAAGAGCTTAATGAATTAAAAACAGTTTGAAAAAATAATGAAACTGACTTTGATTAATCACTGCTATTTATGCATTTGGAGATTATTTTTAAATCCAAAGAAATTCCTCTTAATCATAAAATAAACTCAGATTTCATTACCCCCTGGTGTCGGCCCCTGGGAAATATCCTATGATCCCCGTGCCATTCTGTCTATTGTAACAACAAACACAGAACTGTAAACATATATGCAGTAAACAAAGACAGGAGGATTAGTAAGATTCCCACAGGGAGAAGTGTCAGGCAAAACTGAGCACTGTCTCAGACAAGACTTTGAAGAAAAGAGAAACTGGCCAGGGAACTTTCTGCAGAAAATGTTAAACTCAAGGACTTAGAAGCTTCTCTACTACTGGGACCAAACGAAGTAGTTCATGGTAGGACATTGTCAGTAGACCTTAATTTGAGGTCTCACACCAAAACCACAACTAAAGAAGTAGAGGAGATACAGTCAGATTGGTTATGCCACATTCAGGCAGTTGTCAAATTGACAGTAGAATTTTCAGGCCAGCTTAATGCAATACTCATTTTTTTTTCCAGAATACTATGTACCACAGTATTTGAAATCATTTCATCATGCACCTTACATTAAGCTCACTGACATAAATCTTCTTAGCTTTTATTTTGTATCCACTTAAAAACGAGTATAATATTCATTTTAAACATTCTATTGTATGGGGCTGAAGAAAGAGATCAGACATTACAAAACATTTAATGTTCTTACAGATAATCTCAGTTTGATTCCCAATATCCATGTCAGAAGGCTCACAACTCCAAGGGAATCAATGCATGTATGGCTTCAGAAGGCACACAGGCACAGACATAACACACACACACACACACACACACACACACACACACACACACACACACACACATTAATCTTTGAGCATCACTCAGACCTCATCAGAGAAACACCTTCTTATAGTAGATGGTAATTTATGCAGAGAACCTTTAACTAGAGACTTTGGAGCACTCAGATCTGCATGGGCTCTCTTCATCCAGCCCCTCCTATCAATCTCAAAGAATAAGGCCAAAGCTATTTAAAGATATTTAAAAGCTAGAGGTGGTGGATAAATATGTTGTAACAGTGTCTTCCAAACACACCAGGACTGATGCATATATGAACTCATAGAGACTGTGATAGCACACACTAGATCTGCACCGGTTCAAATCTGATGAAAATCCCAGCACTTTGAAGGAGAAAGAGGCACTAAACCAAACCCTTAACCAAGAAGCTCTTTGTGATTCCAGTGCCTAGCAGAGTGGAAATCCGTTTCCTTCACATTCAGGCATAGTGGTCCACAGCTTTGTTTTGTCCAGATCTGGTTCCATTTGGTTTGAGTTTTGTTCACCTTAGATTTTGCTTTCTTTAACTTTGTTTTGCTTTTGTCTTACTGTTTTTTTTCTTGTTTGTTTTTTTCATTTTTTTCCTTTGTTGAGAGAGTTAGAAAAAGCATAATGCTGGATGAATAAGTATGTCGGGAAATCTTGAGGAAGGGGGAAGAATATTTTCAAAATACATGGTGTTAAAATAAATAATTTTGTTTTATTCAAATCGAATGAACTAGACAGGAAATATGTGTATCCATTTCATAAAGATCTTGTGAAATATACACTATTATTATAGCTGTAAGTTAAGAAGAATAAATACTTGTTTTAATGCAAAAGTTGAAACAAAGACTGCAAATATCTATGATTGGATGTGACTATATCATCAAAACAGATTTCTTTGGTGATTATGTACCTGAAAACGATCATGGACAAATATAAATCATTAGTAATCTGAAGTGAGAAATGTGATTATTGGGAGTCATGAAATTAACAGAATAAGTTATCTCAGGAAAGATTTACCTTATCTGATAGCAGCATTATCAGATTGCCAACCCTGACTTAATAAAACAAGGATAGCAAACTAAATACTAGAATTAATCATACCATGCTCCTTGCTGGTTGCAATGAAGCTAGTGCCTCAAATGCCTGTTGTTGTTGCTCCTCTCCTCATGATGGAGTTCCTTATGTTGCTTATTTTACACATACTTTGTCATAGCAACATGACACACAGCTAAGATAAGATACAGAATATAGTCTTTTAAGATGACATCAGTGGGGCTGGAGAAATGGCTCAGCGGTTAAGGGCATTGCCTGCTCTTCCAAAGGTCCTGAGTTCAATTTCCAGCAACCACATGGTGGCTCACAACCATCTGTAATGAGGTCTGATGCCCTCTTCTGACCTGAAGGCATACACGCAGACAGAATATTGTATACATAATAAATAAATAAATGTTTAAAAAAAAGATGACATTAATGACTTAGTTTATCAGGTAAAGACAGTATTGCAACTCAGTGCTTTAGCTATATTTACCAGTCCTATCAGTGAGCTGTTTTACTGTTCAGCTTTACAAACATACAAACAAATGCCAGTGTGTGGAGTATAAATTTTAAAAAGTAGCTAATACGATAGAAGCACTTCAATATGCAGATAGTGAAACATACTCTGTCATTAAACTTTCACCATATTTGTTTACATTTATTGTACATATTGATCATTCTCTGAACTTGTGTTCTTCAGATGTATTTTAAATTAATTTAATATTATCTTTTTATGCATTCAGAAATGACTAATCTACAGAACTGTAATGGTTATTCTGATTCCTGTTACTAATATAGGTACCTAATACAGAGAAGTGGAATATATTATATGATCTATAATGTTGACAGCGAAAAAGATTCTTAATGACTTATTACTATACTGATAGATCAGTATATCCTTAAATGCACATTAAAAATTTCCTTTTGCTGCATATGACAACACAGACATCCCAAAAAATGTCAACGTGCAGAGAATGAAACACTTTGAAAATCTTTGTTCTTATTGAGATGCTTGTATCACACCCCTTCCCCTTTAGGCTCACAGTTCAATGCAATAGAAGAGATAGAGATGTTGTAAGACTACAGAGTCAGAAGTGGGGAATGACTTTAAGGAAAAGTGTTTTCCAGATATAACCAGGAAAGTGAACACATGAGCAAGAATTTCCAGACAGGAAAAATCCCAACCTGCAGTAGAAAGTTAATCTCAAAATTCCACCTCTGCTTTAGAAGCTATAGAGAGGAGTTGAGGTAGATGTACATTAGCAATATACATTCTATGAATTTCTCCAATAATTAATAAGTATATTTGTAAAAATATTAATCTTGTCACATCATAAAAATTGAATCAATAGTGATTAATTACTGACACTCCAGGCAAGTAAAGATGTAGTGTAATTTTCTGAGGTAAGCAAAGACCTCCTGAATGCCTGAACTTACAAGAGAATAGTATGACTTATTGCATTTGTCAGTGGTTTTATTGGCAAATCAAAACCAACAATAGTCTTTCATTAATGTTCAGTAGTTGCTAATGGTTCTCTATTCACAAGTCATCATTATCATTCATTGATATTTCCATAAGCAGCGTTTTGTGCAGATTGTTTAAGAATAACACATTGGGGGAGGCATGAAATGACAATCCAAAGGTGAAGAGTGAATAGTGCTCTTAGGAACTACCCAAATGCAGTTCCCAGCATTTCCATGGCACTGACAGTCCTTTGCATCTCCAGCGCCAGGTGATCTGCTGCCCCCAGCAACTGTTGTCATCAGCACCAAAATTATGACATCAGTCTAGGTACTTTTAAAAGTACTTTTAAAAGATGAACTTTTAAATACATGCAATTAGAGAATCACCAGTGAAGTGGTCTAGTCCTTGAGAATCAAATATGGTGTGACTTTACTCACTGTGGTGTGTTGGGAAAAAATAAAGGTATGATTCCAGAAGAATGTAGGGACATTGAGAGACAGGGAGAAAAATAAGAAAAAATGTTTTGGGGGAATCTGGAGAGAAAGCTCAGTAGTTAGGACACTGGTTTTTTTTTTCCTGCTTGTTATTCTGGAGGCTAGGGGTTAAACTTCCAATAGAAGCACAGTGACTCAGAACTGTATGTAACGTCCATTCCAGGGAATCCACCAGTCTCTTCTGACCTCCAAATTAAAAGGTTTATAAATGGTACACATTAATACTCAGGCAAAACACTGCTGCGTTATAAAGTTAATTTTTAAAAATCTCAAAAAACAGTTTCTTAAGAAAGTAAACATGAAGATTAATATCAATGAAGTTCATTATAAACTTACTTCAAAAAATCATATGTAAATACATTGTGTTGTACAGTTAATAAATATACTTTTTTCATTTTGAGCAGTTATTACTTTAGGAGAAATATGCAATAAATGTGGCATATCTGAACATTATTCATTTCATTATTATTATTTCATTTTCATCGTGATCATAACAGACATTTCTTTAAAAATGCACTAAATATTTTC
The DNA here is from genome assembly GCF_982192425.1 of Myodes glareolus. NCBI lineage: Eukaryota > Metazoa > Chordata > Mammalia > Rodentia > Cricetidae > Myodes > Myodes glareolus. The sequence continues at coordinate 42,130,058 of NC_142026.1, read as the reverse complement.
CACAGCTGGATGACCATTTATAATTTTTACTATTAAATAAAAAAATCTTTATACTTTATATAATTTGTACTTTTATACTAGAAAAGCAAAAGCTTTATTTCAAAATCCTACTGTGTGACATATAATTTGTATATTTATAGGTGGAGAACATCAAGTATTATTGAGTCACAATGAAGAAATGTTTATTGTTTTTTACTCATTATCAGATAGTTGCGTAGATGAACAGAAGTTTGGACATTTGGGTCTTAAATATAGCTTGACCATTCAGCACTGCCTTTGATTCTTCATTCAGACTTACAAGGCAACATAGACTTTTAAAATTAGTACTATTAAATTCAGCTTAGAGAAAAATTTTAAGTTGTAATAAATTAAACATTGACTGTCAGACAATGGCATCATATACAGGACAGATAAACATGAGAAAAGGATATCCCATATTTTTAATATTTGCTATTAGATAAATCTAGAGATTAACGTACTAAAGGACTTAAGTTTTAAGAGAAACACATCCAACCTTATTTCAAAGAGACTTGAAGACATTTCATTTTTTTTTTACAATGAGAAATAGTTTTTTTCTGGCTGCATAACAACTTACCACAAATTTCACAGTTTCAATCAATATCTATTTACTCTGTCACAGTTGGGCGAATCTAAAATCCAGGTGGAACTGACTTGTTTCTCTCTTTTTATGAAGCCCAAGTCTGATATAAAAATGTGGTTGAGATGAACTTTTTTTGGGATACCTTTGAGTAAAAGGGATATGTTCACTCTTAAACTCATGCAGGTTCTTGGTAGGTTTATATTTTCTCTCTTTGTATATCTTTCTAACCTGCTTCTCAATTATCAGGCAAAGGTCTCTGTCATCTCAGAACAGATATTCCTAGTGTTGTGTAAATCCACATCATGTGGTCATTCCCTAAATCTAGAGATTAGATGGCATCAGTCCCCATCTTCAAGTCTTTGATTTCCTTGATGCTGAACTAATGATAAAATATCACTAATTCAAAGAACCAGCTATTTTTTTTTAGGTTACCCTCACCTCCCCACTATGTATACATGGATCCTGGATAAAAATAATAAAAAATAAAAGCAAAAGAAATGATTCTTGATGATACACTCATAGATTAGAGCCTAGTCCAAACTTCTTCAGAGAGGTTTCATCTACTCATAGATGGGAACAGTTGTACAGACCTATAATGACATTTTATGTGGAACTCAGGGAATATTGCAGAAGTTGGGGAAATTCTGGGTCATAGAAGTATATTTTTTTGTTTAAGGAGAAGTGAATGAGATCATCTTCAAAGTCACTAGTCAAAACACCCAGGCCCTAAGAGAACACCGGAAGCTAAAATAAGAACAGTGGTAACCCTTCAAACTCAGTTGTGTCTGCCTTAACCATCTTGGACTAATGGTGATGGAAGCTCCTACAGAAACAGGAAAGATGGAAGTGACCTATGAAGTATTTCCTTCACTAATACTTCCAGACAATCAAAGTAAAAAGGAAGGAAGGAAAGATGTACAGAAGAAAGGAAGGAAGGAACAGAGGAAAAAAGACGGAAAGAGGGGAAACTCATTTAATTTTTGTGAATTGAACAAAAATTAAACCTGCTCAATCGCTCAATGCAATACCCCATTTGTGTGCTTTGCAAGTGTACTGTAGTTGAATCATACAGTCTAGCTGTAAAGGGAGACAGAGATTGGAAGCAATTCTCTACCACTCGATGCTCATATCCTTTTGATATCTTAGTAGTTATATTAAAAACAAAGGGAGAATTATCATGTGTACTGGATGTAACAAAGAAAGGATGACTTCAAAGTAGATTCCCCAAACTATAACACTGTTAATCCTGTAGTTTAACTGCATAGATGTTGATTTTATGAACTAAGCGAATGAAGTTTTTTCATACCAAAAAGAAGCACAGAGGATGATAGTTACCTCAAAGCTATTTTATAACATTCAAATGGTAATAAGTAGTAATTTTACAAGTTGAAAACCAGTAAATTCACATGTGCGTTTTTCTTACCTATAAGTTACAGTAGAGACTCTACAAGAAGGTGGTCTGCACGTTGATGAGAAAAAGTCAAGTCCCTGGCAATGAAAACTTCATTCCATTTGGGAAGTGAACACAATGTTTTTAAATAAAAAAAAAATAAATGAACACACATGATAGAGTTTAAGTGAAATTAGCACTAATTTACTGTGCATGATGCACGTTCAAGCTTTGCATTTACAATATGCTCAACATTCCTCCTGTGCTTCTAATTTGTGTTACTGGGACAGGTTTGATCAATATAGCCTAGGCTGGTCTGCTCTGCTCCTACTGCATCTGCTTCCAAGTGTCTGAGTTACACGTATGTACCATTTCACTGGAGTCTCTTAAACTTTAGAAGTAACATCTTTGTGTACACCCCCATCACATAAGGTAAGGAGGACATAAATTACATTATTTACATCCTCAGAGAAACAGATTAATACCAGCAAATTAACATATATATGTGAATGAATTTACATATATTAATATATAAATTAATTTATATATATGAATTTACAAATGATAGTGCATATTAGAGGACAAAGGACAAAGATTTGGGTATTGCAAGTGCAAGTCAGCCTCATTTGAGAAGCATTTTTATCAGATCTAGGAAATAGCCTCAACATTTTATGTAGAAGATCTTTCATTAAGTCAGAATAATAATTGATTTTGCCATATTATTTTCCAATATGACCAAAAGTTTACAAGTTTCCCTTAATAGTAAGATGATTTAAGAAAACCCTCCCATGCCATTCTTTTCAGAAACAGATACTAAAGAATCAGGAATATTTAATAAGTAGCTTCATCAAGTGATGCAGCTATTTGATGAGTTTCAGAGTAATGGACTTGGTAAATGAAAAGGAATGATGTTTCTCTTATCCTCAGAATGAAACTAGCATGTATTCAAGGCTGAAAATGGCAGAAGAATTTGAACTTTATGTTAACATGAGTAAGGTGAGTCCCATAGTTTAGAAGCCTAGTATTAACTTTACTTGAATTTAGTAAGATGTTGTCAATTTTTCAAGGTACATGTGACAGTGGTCTGGACTTAAAAGTCTAATGAAAACCAGTGACATTAAAGATCAGGTTATAGAATGTCATTGCTAATAGTCAAACATCTTCTGTCAGTTACAAACAAAATGAATGACCAGTCAAACTTTCAGAGTTGATCTATCACAAATAATTTTTAATTGTTTAACATTTTATCAATGTGAGTATATTCATTTTAATTATGTTTATAGTGTTAAAATTATGATAATATTGCCTTTGAACATTTTATACAATTAAATATATAATTTATTCATGATGTTGATGTCTACAAATAATTTTAAAAATTATTTAGTTAATTCCATATTGAATTTTGACATGTTTATTCTTGTTCAGAATTATAAATAATACTGTATTTATTTCCCCCAGTGCTCATATATTTATATCAACATAAATTTCTAGAAATAAGTTTGTCTGATATATACTTTCGTACATGTTGGTAAACTGTTCTTTGGAAATGTTTTGCTAATTTTCTTTTTATATGGAGTATTTCTCTAACATTTTCTAGCAATTAGATTTTATAATAAAAATAAGATTTTAATTGACAAAAATCACATAGAATACACATTTCTCATTTTCTTGGAACCTTTGTCTGTAATCAAACTATAGTTAATTTAGTAAAATGCAATACACAGAGAAGAAAAATATCATGTAACCACCAAGTACTGAAATTAAAAACAATAATGTCAACTTATTCCATATAGATGATTCTCTGTATTTACCTTTTTTTAATTTTGAACCTGTAATTCCTGTAACTCAAGTCTTAAAACATAGTGAATGTATCTTACAAATGAAATTAATATGACAGTAAATAAGGCCGTAACACTAAATACATTTTCTTTTTAAATTGAGTATTTCATTGTCATTTGTTATATGGAGCATAATCACAATGCCTATTACTCAGATTTTAGTTCTGGAAATAGAGATAACTTTATTGGTAAAATGGTAACATGAATTAAAAATAGTAGGCATCCTTAATTAATTGCTACAGATGTTGAAAACAGAGCCTTAGGAGTTTTCCAAGATATTTTTTTTTCTTCAAACCATTTCATGCACATGAATGTGTATAGCAGGTTTTCTACATTTACAAAATGTTCAGTTAATTATTTAATAAGCCTTTGAATTCCAGATGGCAAATTCTTCCAAAAATTCTTTCTGTTTACTTCGTAACATATAGTGTTTCTTTTATCCTCTTCACTTCATACTTTTTTTTCTTTTATTATTTTTTAGACATAGCATTATTTGTCTGTAAGTTTTCCTGTTCTGTTTTTTTGAAAATATATGTTCTGGAGCATTTCAGAGTCCACTCTTATCAATGGGATTTTGCTGTTGGTTGTAATATTTGCAGTAATTTCCTGTCATATCCTAAGCTCTGTCCATTTCCTGCTCTGCTTCCTTTTCATTTGTGTTCTTTGCCAGTAGTAAACACCTGTATCCAGATCCTCATTTAGTCTCAGTGCTCTCAGCCCACTTCTGAGCAGCTTCTTAAAAAGGTTGACATACTATAAGATAGAGGAAATATATCTTTGCTGGATACATTAAAACGATTTATTGAAATGAGAGTCTTTTATTTCTAAATAAATAATTGGCTGTTGCCTTGAAAATGTCATCATAACTTTACTGATAGTGATCAGACTACAAAATTTGTTCTTCTCCAATATTTAAGTATAATGTGAAGCAGGGTAAATGGCAGCTAGAAACTGGAATAGGCCAGAATTAATTTTAGATTATTTTTGAAACTATAATATAATAATGTCATTCCTGCCTACCCTTTCCTCCCTCCACTTCCATATTATCCTCATTATATTTTTTATTTAAGTCATATATATATATATATATATGTATGACTTTTACTTAAGTCATACATATATATATTTTCTGAGTATTACATGTTTTGACTATTTAATCTTGCTCCTATGTGTGTTTTTAGTGCTGACCATTTGGTAGTAGACAGTAAATTGGTGTGCTTTTTCCTGGAAAAAAAATGAGCACAATAGTTGTAAGAATCAGAAGATAAGGGAGTTTTCTGTGAGACTTGGTCTCTTATTAATGTCAAAGAAGATAGCCACAAAGCCTCAAACAACATGACTGTCTAAGCATAACCTGATAAAGAAAGAAGACACCAACTGATATGCCAAAATAGATTGGAAGAGTCCATGAGGCCTCAACTCTAAATGAATAACTACAGTCAAATAATGAATGCTGAGTGTATAAAATTCTAAAGCAGCAATGACAAATACTAGAAGTATTTTCAGGTGCTATAGCCCTTCTTGTCCCTCACTTCTGACACCATCACCTCCTCGTCTCTCATCATCTTCTTCCTTCTTAATTTGTAAACATCCTCTTATACTAACAGCAAGGGAAGCACTAAAAGTATTTATTAGATCAACAGCTATCTTATCTTTCTGGTGCTTCATTTTTATACTGTTTTTATCATTTCTTCTTATAATTTATTGTTTGTCATAATTTCTTACAATCCAGTATTGAAGTACCATTTTAGTGCTTTGATTTCCCATTGCCTCATAATCTGTATTTCTCTTCTGTATTTCAGGAAGCCATGGATAATCACGATGATGTTTTCTCAACAAGATGTTTATTTTGTATTTAATATTTACTTTCATATATACTTTTTGCTGAATTTATTAAAATGCTGATTAAAATATGTTTATGGGCATGAATATATATTTTTAAAAGTAGTTTGAAACTATGTCAATTCAGAAAAAAGCAGAATCAAATTCATGTTTAGGTCTCATGTTCTTCCCTGCAATGTATTTTGATAAGGTGTTCAGTATAACTAATCATCTAATCTAACCAACTGATGGAGATTATACATTATATAACACTATATGTATTATACAACAAGTGCAGAGGACTCTTAGTTCAGCTTGCATTTGATTTTCATGTATTATGCCACCAAGGCTTATGGAGTCTTTAGAAGTATGATCTAGTTATCTGGTTGATAATTGAGAACAGTGGAAAGCCTCTATCAGTTCCTGGGCATGTAGATCCTGTGTGAATGCAAATTCATAACTGTTATCCCAAAATTGTCACTGGGGTTTTTGTTTTAAAGAGGGTTTTCTTCAGCTTTACACGTTACTGCCATTCATGTTCTTCTCCTTGGTGGACCCTAGTTTTGAATATCTAATTTTAAATGTTCATTAGAAAAACCAGAAGTCTATAAATTGACCACTGAGAGGGAAAAGCGTAGGATATTGCTGATAGCAGATCATATGAGATAATAAAGAAGCAAGAACAAAATGGGCTGTGATTTAATTTGATAGTGGGCAGTGGGATTGGGGAAAGAAGGTATGGGAAAACTGCTAACCATAATGAAATAGCATGTGAAAACCTACATACATATCTGGTAATGTTTGAGAATAAATCTCATGTAGCCCAGGTTATCTTCAAGCTCTCTCTGTTGTGTTAATGACATTAAATTTTTATTCTCATGAATTCACAGTACTGTTATTGTAGGCATGAACCCCATATCTATTTTATGATGTGATGTAGATGAAACCTAAGGGTTCAAGCATTCTAGAAAAGCATTTTATTCACCTCAACTACTTCTCTAGTTCATAATTTCTGAAGTTCTGCCATCTGATATTCCAAGAGTAAAAGCTCATACAGTCTATAACTTTTAGTATAAAAATATTAGAAACTCGATTGCTCTATGTATCTTTATATTTAGGAAATGTAAATGTATTTAGTATTTTAAAATATTTAGGAATAAACATGAAGATAATATATTTCTGGCTAACATGTTCTAACATGTTAACACCTAATCATTCTATATTGGAGCACAATTTATTTGAACTGTTTCATGATATGGGATATCCAGATGTATGGTGTGAAGGTGTGAATGTTTTATTACCATTAGTTAATAAAGAAGATGATTAGGTCATTAGCCAGACAGAACAGAGAGAGGCAGTAAATCTAATCAAAGATAAAGCAAAAAATAAAGCAGAGTTGGAGAGATGACAGAGAAACAAGCTGTAAGGTAATGCCAAGGGCATGTGGCAATACGTAGATTAATAGAAATGTTTTCTTTGACATTTTGCCTATTAATGAGCTGACCACAGAGATATATTTGCTTTTGGAAGCAGCTAAGCTAATTGAACTTAAAGTTATCTTGACTTCAAATTTTGGGTCTAAGGGTATGTTTTTGAAAAAGTGATTCTGGTTTGCCACAGAATGAGAAGATGTGGATTCCTTTCAGGAAACTTCCTGCAAAGTTTCTGATGAGAAAGATGGCTCAGATGATCCAATATCCACAACACTTTCAAAACCATTGACTGTGATGAGCTAACCACACAAAATACCCCAATTAGAACTTGACCATAATTCTAAATTTTCTCAAGATCCACATAAGATTACCAATGCCCCAGTAAACAGGAAAGAGTATAAAAAACTTTGCCCAAGTTCCCAAAATATAGTTTATAAATATTTGCTTTCATTCAAAGGGGTTAGTAATAAATGATTAATGATCAGAGTCAATATCTCTTAAAGAAAAAAAGGTAATATGATATAGAAATGTTAAAAAGGGTAGATTATTAAATCTACTTTAATTTAGAAAAGCAACTGTTAGTCTCAAAATACTTTGCATTGATATGGACTTAAGTTTTTTGATACAAATTTAATGTCAATATTTTTATACTATATGTATATTTCTACTCTTGTTTAAGGTATTATGTTTGTACAGAAATTTTAGAATGTAATGTATAGTTAAAAATAAACTCATAGTTATCTATAATAGTCAAACATATAGTCATGTTAGAATTTTTAGATGTGCAGAGATGTATTTCAGGGGGATAGGTAATCTTCAAACATTTCAAAGAACCACAGAATATGGCTTTGAAAATATTTTAAGAACTTAGAATCTGTTAATGGCAGCACCAATTACTTCAAGAAGATGATGGTTATTGAAGAAGTTATTTATGGAATTTACTTTCAATGTGGCAAGTCTAGCTATAGCCTGAATGCTCTTCTCCATCTTGTAGTCCCATTTGACCAGTTTCTCTTTGCCCATGGTGTCCCTGCAGCGACTTCTGAAACAAAAACAAAATGAACAAACAAATAAAAACAGTTATAGCTTAATATCAGTTACAATCATTTGACCAATGGCTAAGATTTCTTACTGGCTAGTTCTCTTTTTTATATATTAGGTCCTTTCTACCGATCTGTGTGTTGTTCCATGACTGAGGAATTACCTATTTTCTAATATCTTTATCCTTAGGCTCGTGATGGCATCTGTCTTCTTGGGTGGCTACATGGCATTTCTTTGACTCTCCCTTCTCTCTCTCCCCTAACCTTGCTTTGATTTCTCACCTAGGTAGATTATTACTTTCAATTGGCTGAAACGGCTTTATTCATCAGCCAATAAGAGGAACACATCGTCACAGCATACAGGGGGACATCATATATCAGATAATGATTTGGGCAAATAGAACAGGAAAATTACTGTTGAACTTTGTCAAAAAAAGCAACATGGTCCTTCAGGGTTATTGTTCCACAGAGGAAACTGCCAGACATTCTGTAGGACACAGAAGAAAGTGACTGACAAACTTCCAATGAAGGTGGGAGAGTCTTTAAAATTTCCTGCTTCATTAAGAAATCTGTCAGATACTCTAGTTCTATAAGCTGATTATGCCATAGGTTAAAGATGAATGTCATATGTTACAGAAGAACTTTGGGCGACTGTTCTAGCAGTCAGATATCTCTGTTATTTCTAGAGTTTGTAAGTTGTTTGCAACTCACTTTCTGTTTATTTAAGTATTATTTTAAACTTATGGAGTCTTTGATGGAATTGAAGACTAGATAGTTATAATTATTGTTTCCCTTCGTTAGGATAAAAGATAAATTAAATATGAAGCCTTAGACTCACAAAGATAGGATAAATAAAAGAGTACTTTCTTTAATTTTGCCAAATACAGATAGACTAAATATAAATGTAAATATAGATTCATGCTTGAATTTTGTTATATTTTATGTTTTGTTATATATTAACACAATCTTACTGTGTTAAAATTATATCCTTTTATGATAAGACAGAAAAGGAAAGAGGATGTGGGATGTCATTCTATATGCTTTGAATATGTTTTATAACTATTAGTTACTAAAGAGGCTCATTTGATCGGCAGTCAAGCAAAATTCTACCAGCAAAATACTATCATTGAATTACAAGCAATAATAAAGGGAAAGAGGAGGCAGAGTCTGGGAGACACCAGCAGCTGTCAGAGAAGCAAGATGTGAAGCAATTCCATGGCCACATAGCAACACATAGATTAATAGCAATGATCTAATTTAAGATGTAAAACCTAATTAGTAACAAGCCTGAACCACTGATCAAACAATATGTAATTGATATTAAGCCTCTGGGTGGATATTTGGGAACTGGCAGGCAGGAAAAAAACTTCCAGTTACAATTTCACTCCATGTATAACTAGATTTTCTTCATTCTAATTCTATAACTGTATATTGAAGACATTTTCTTCTTCAAATTCCCTTTCTTAAGTATTGCTGGATTTCTTTGTGCATAGACAGTAATGTAAATTGAACCTAATTTGTTTTATTGAGTGTTTAATGAACAATCATAGCTGCCTATAAAAATAAACACTGTGGGTCACATTATTTAGGCCAAAGAAAGCATTGTCACTGAATATACTAGTGACAATACTTTTTCTGTTTGCATTTAGTTTCCCTAGAATATACCTATGATTCTTGATGGTATTTAGTATTTCTAACTAAAATAAAACTCATAAATAAATTATTATGACGTATTTTTCTGTTTGCCTTTGTATTCATAATGAAAATTTTAAATGTAAATGGAAACATTTAGTTTATGAATAGAATTTATTAAATTATCTTATTTATGTAAGATTGTTTAACTTATTTTCATAATTTATATTTCACTCCTACATGTGTAGGTATTTGAGAAAGTTTAAGTAGAAACATAAAAGAGAAATATTTTTGACAAGTTTTATCTTACCTCTTGATAAGCACATAGATCACTGATAATGTTCATTAACTTTGCCACACTGTTGGTAAGAGAAGAATGAAAGGAAAATATTATGGAAAGCCTTATCTTTTCCTTTATATCTGCTATAAATTGGGGGATAAGTGGTTGTTTGAACTGGTAATTCTAATAAAGTACATGCAAGAATTCCTTATTTTTCTTTGTTAACTATCCAATGGCATCTCCATGTATTCAAAGCCAGCTCTTGTTTGAAAAAGAAACAGTACCATGGAGAGAAAAATCATACTATCCTTATCAGTAACAGATATGACGAACAGTTTTGGCAATTTATTTTCTGAACTTTCATATGCTGTTCTTTGTGAATTCTGCACTCAGAGATTGGTTTGGACACACAGAATGTCATCCTCCGTTATCATAGCAGACTTTCTCAGCACACACAGGTTTAAAGATAAAGTAAAAATATATAGGCAGTAGTGTTGGTGAGGGATTATGTTGATTGAGGTATGATGGGTATATTGAGACAACTTTCATAATATTCTCTCTCATATTTAGAACCTATATTCCAATCTTTAGAATTTGGGTGAATAAATTTGAGTACATATAAAAGCCACCAATCTGGGAAGAGGCAATTTGAAGGCACAAAAAAAGAAAACAGTGAAAAGGTAGCAGAATTTATTTTGCATGAAAGTAAGGGATTTTGAACACTAGGAAGGAAAATCTTCAGCAGTAATTGGGTCAATAAGGGGCATAAGACATAGGACACAACTTGGGAAGGGTTCATCAAATTAGGGATGTAGAAAGACCTTCATGGATTTATGATATCTTGTAGGTCTTCTTAAAAATGTAATTTACAAAGTTTTGAATGGAGGCACCTTGCACAAGTGGATGTAAGTCAATCATTTAAAAAAATAACCTTGTTCTAGATATGGAATGGATCTCTCTCAATAAGTCAATACCTCTCCATCAAAAATTCAAGGCAGTCACTGACATCCACACGACATTATAGGTCACTACTGTCAATATTCTCAAATGCTCTTCAGAAAGAGATCATACCACTGTTGCTGAAGACAACAAACACTTGCATGCAAGCCATTGAGAAATAGAAGTGGTTATAGGTGGAAAATGTTTGCCGGACTAGTTGGTGTTCTCAGTGCTGAAAGATAGTGTGCAAGTTGTAAGGGAGAAAAATCGTCAGGAATTCTGCCCCACTATCTGAAACATAAGCTAACAGTAAAGCCCTGACTGTTGCCCACAGTGCAGTAATATAATGACAATTTTAGGCTAACTAACTGATCTCTGATTGATTTGAAGTCTGTTCCACAAGAGCAAAGTGCCTTATTCTGTAAACCAACTGGCTATTACTGCTGTTCTGCTAACCGGTCATGCTGTCAAACTGTCTTCTAACTACTTATCTTTATAACCATAGATTAGTTCTGCTTTCTGCCTTCATCCGAGAAGCTTCTGTATTTGTAGTGTGTCAGAGTTAATACAGAAACTCACAACTAGCTGAAGTGTGGACAGGAAATAGCTATGCAATGCTGAACCCCAAATGGGGCATATATCATTTATTCTCCAAATGTTGGGATGGAAGACTATCAAACAGTATGTTTGAGACATGTCATGGTGATTGCATTACTGAACTCCTTGTAGTTGTGGTTATTTTTTTCAAAACCTGAACAATATTAGGCCGATTATCATTTCATCATGCATGGGGGAAGGTCTTCCGAAGCTTCAGCTTCACTGTAAGTTTATGGAAAGTTAGTTTCTAAAGGAAGACATATCAATTTCCTCAGTAATTTATGCACTGATATATTACAGATGTTCCTGTAAATAAAACCCACAGTTATACAAATGCAAAATAACATGAATGAAATTGAGTCAGCCAAAATTAACAGAAAGCCTCAAAGAAGAAAGGAAACTGTTTAAACAGGAAGGATATTACTGAGAGAGGTAGTGGTAATAAGACAGGGACACATACTGTGAGATGCTCAAATTAATTATTTACACATATAAAATTCCCAAGGAATAAACTTTGGTTTATTTTATTAAATGAACCAAAGCAAGAAATAGTGAAATTAAAAATAGATGCATGTAAAGTAATAGATATTTGGTACCTCAGTTATTATTAAACTTTAATTAATGAATTCAAGATGGTGAACGAGTGCCTGATTTAACATCCTTTAAGGTTTTTTTTTGTTTTTATTTTGAAAATCTTTATAGCAGATAACTTTTCAGCATTATAGATATTAAGTATGTGATCACAGCCAAAATTAAACTGAATGCTTGTTCATCTCTTTAGCACTTAGGGTCCTACTCTGCTCAGGACCTTCCTGGGCAGTACCCTTCCCTAAAGCTTGACTTCCAGACAATGTAGAGAATGTAAACCTGGATTCTCATGTAAGAGTAGGCCTCTAGCCTAAGGGTGGCTGTGCACTACTTTAATTGTAGCACTTGGGATGCAGAGCTAGGTGGATCCCCAAGTTTCAGGCCAAATTGAAATACAGAGTGAGTTCTAGGACAGAGTTATTCCAAGAAAACCTAGATAAATTAAAAAATTTAATAAAAAATAGTTAGCCTTTATTGGCTGTAAGCTTAAAAATAATCTTGTTAAGGTCCACCCAGAGAAGCTAAGTTTGAGGGGTGATATAAGGATCTCCTTGGGAAGGGGAAATAGACTTCACCCATGGGCTGGGAGTGGGTGGCACTGGGAAGAGGAAGAATCAGGTGTGTTTTGGGTGGGCACCAGGAGATACAACAGGAGTTGGTGGCAGGGGAATTAGAGGAACAAGATGCCTAGTGCAGTGGATGGTCCATGGAATCGATGAGAGTAACCCTAGTGAAGGGTCCTAGAAACAGGGGGCATGGAGTCTGAATCAACCACCTTCTGTAAACCAGCTAAGGCCTCAGGTGGAAAAATTAGAACACCAATTCAACCACAAAACCTTTGACCTACAGTTTGTCATGCCTGCATACTGTTCTGGGGCTGCAGTATCAAAGAGACCAGAGAGAACTAGGCGGTGGTGGCACACATCTCTAATCCCAGCACTTGGGAGGCAGAGGCAGGCAGATCTCTGCTTCTTTGAGACCAGTTTAGTCTAAAAGAGCTAGGTCCAGAACAACAGAGAAATTTTGCCTCAGAAAACTAAAATAAATAAATAGGAGAGAGAGAGAGAGAGAGAGAGAGACTTCACTCAGCAAATGATGCAGCAGATGCAGCAAATGGAGCAGATGGAGCAGATGGAGCAGACACAGCAATTCAGCTAAAGCAGTCCCACAGCAAATCATTAGCCTGAAGCTCAGTGAGTCTCGAGGAAGAGGAGGAAGAAGAATTGGAAGAATTAGAGATGTCACAAGAACACAACCCCCATAATCAACTGACCATGGCATCAGAGAACCTGTAAGGTTCTGACCTAGGTCGTCTCTCTCTCTCTCTCTCTCTCTCTCTCTCTCTCTCTCTCTCTCTCTCTCTCTCTCTCTCTCTTTATGTATATACACCTATACACATACATAACTATATATTGTGGCTGTGTAGCTTGGTGTTTTGTGGGATTCCTAAAATTGGAAGCAGGGGTAGTCTATGAGCCTTTTGCCAGTTTGAGGGACCCTTTTCTTCATACTATTCACCTCTTCCAGTCTTGATGTGATCTTGTATGCTTGTCTGCTATGTTTTTTGATGTCTCTGGGAGGCCTGCTCTTTTCTGAGGAAAGGCCTAGGGGTAGGCCTCTGTGAGAGGGGAATGGGGAGTAGATACTGGGGGAAGGGGACAGAGGGGGAAACTGCAGCCAGTATAAACTGTATGAGAGAAGAATGTAATTTATATACATATATAATTATATATATAATATATATATATATATATATATATATAGTAATTATATAAAGAGTAGACCACTTCTTAGAGCTTCATAGGGGATTGTTACCTGCCCTGCCTACACCCAAAGGCCAGAGTGGAATCTCCATTTAATTATCTCCATGTTTTCTCTTACTAATATTCTAGTTATGTTTCCATAAATTCTTTGAAGGTCCTGAGTTAACATGAGAAACTAGATCATTCTTAATACTCTGTATGGTCTATTGACTTCTCTACTGTTTTGTAGAAACCAAGTAAATCAGACATTCAAGTCATATGCTCCTGAGGTCTGACAGCCTAAAGAGAGTGAGTTTTTATTTTAACTTGTATGTATTTTGAATACAGAAAGAGATGATTGGAGTTTTAGACATACCACTAAGCGTTATAATGTCTTTCTCACTAGAAGAGTTTCCCTATTGATACAGTCTTTTATTGTGACTAGAAAAGTTGATTAAATAATGTCATAAGTTAAGGAACTCCCATGATAATACTGCGCTTCAGATTCTGTTGACTTTTTATGACTTGCTGTTTGGAAGTTCGCTAATATCTTTATTTAGTTATTAAATACATTCATGGCATGACAATATCTTTGTATGAATTCAGTCATTGACATTAAATCACATGTTTTAAATTAACTATAACTTCTTGACATTTTGTAGTAGGGTATTTTTTTGCATAATTGAGGTATGTAACAGATTTCAATTATTCACTTCTTTCTCATCTGTTTGCACACCTAGGCTTAAGAGATATTCTGGCTTCCTCTTCTAGACAGGATAGGAGTAGAATTATTAATACACCACGCCAATACCATAGCTGGTAAAACTAAAATTTATACTTATTACATTTTCTTGTGTTTATTTTATGTTGACCTTATGTATGTAAGTATGTATGTATGTTGACCTTATGTACAGTTATACCATAGATTTTCCATCTTCAGTCTTCTTGTGTATTTAAAATAAATAATCAAATCCCACATTCCACAAAAAATCATAGTCTTTTGTGTCAATTGGTTTGCTTTGCCTCGTTTCTAAACTGGACCCTAAGTGTAGGTACCAAGGTCTTTTTCCCTTCTTCCTGGTGATTAGCAGGGCCGTGTGACCTCCGGTTCCCTGGAGATTCTGCACTAGCTCTGGCTTGAGGGGATAGCTTAGGAAGAACCTGGCTCTCTTTGTTATGGTGATTCCACCTGTATTCAAGTTTCTAACAGTGGGCTCCACATGCCTGGCCCCTCCCAGCTGATACTGCCTGAGGCCCAGGGCCTGTAATCTTCTCCTCCTGATCCTGGATAGGAGGAGGCCTTGCCCTTTTGATCCCGGTTGCCCATTGGTATAAATACCCGATTTGAGTTTAATAAAGTGGCCATTTACTCTTGGTAAGTGAGCAAGGTCTCTTTTGTGTGTGTCTGTTTTAAACCCTCAGGACAATCGTCCATTCTCGTGTTCGGGAAGGCGCGTGCCTGGATCGGGTGTGGGTATCCACAGGAAGGCAAGCTCTTACACCTAAGCAATGTGTTCTAGCTAAAGACTGGGCTCTTCCCAATAAAATAGTAATATTCTGGAGGAATTATATATGCTAGTTTTTCAGTTAGTTCACTATCACTTGTAGAGTTTTTTTTTTTTTCTTTTCATCATCATTTATGCCCTGGCAATGCCTAAGCAGCCCATTTCTGGCAGTTCTCTTGTTGTTCCTATCCTGGGCAGTCCTAGATGCTTGTGTTATTGTCATACCCAAGATTCCTGTTGTCGTTGATGTTGTCTATCCAGCATTTTTTTAGGACTTCCTCTTTGCCCTTTCCTCTAAAAAGTGCTGTCCTTGGTTATCTGCCATCATTCATCCTCATAACATGACCGAAGTATCTCAAGCACTGTTGCCATATCCTTTAGTTTACTTCCTTTTGTTGATGAAGATGTCTTTTAATGTCATCAGTGTACAGTTATCTCTCCATGTGATGCCTAGAATACTCTCGATACAGGCCATCTCAAACACATTCAGTGCTGTTCTAAGGGGCCATGATATTGTTCAGGTTTCAGACTTGTAAAGAAGGCAACTCAAGAAAGAATCTCATACACTTTAATTTTGTTGCCATTATGTCTCTTGTTGACCAAACTTTAACGAGTGCCTAGAATGTTTTTAATTTTGTTTAATTTTATATATTCAGTTAAGTATATCAGTTTTAAATAGTTTGTACTTTTATTTTAAATGAGCTATTTGATTTTTCAGGAGTGTGTGTGTGTGTGTGTGTGTGTATGTGTGTATGTGTGTGTGTGTGTGTGTTTGTGTGTGAGTGTGCATGTAGGTATGTGCACATGTAGGTAGTACAGTTACCCAGAGAGGACAAAAAAGAACATTAGATCTACCAGATCTAGAATTGCAGATGGGTGTAAGCCAGACAACATAGGAAATAGAATGAAACAGATGTCCTTTTCAAGAGTAAGGTATATACTTAGGAATGACAGAGAGAAGAACAGTATATACACTTAAATGTGAATAATCTTTCGAGTACATTGGTAGAATTTTGTTTCTGACTTTTGTTGCCATCAAAGTAAACCCTTTCATCAACCACATCCTAGGAATTCTCTAACCCATAATTGTATACTGTCATTGTCACATGATTCATATGCCACCTCTTAAATTAACCTTAATTATATGAAGTGACAAACAATCATATCCAACAAATGATTATTGGGTATTCCATGTTTGACATTGACAGATTGATTTGATTTGCTGAGAAACACGTTTATTGCTTTACTATTTTAAATTAAATGTCTGGAACACCTGCCTTAATTTTTTCTATTTTCACTTGGGGATTTTTTGCAATTCATTGACATTTTGTATTATGTTTTATTACAAATCTTACATTGTATTTTGATACATTATATTATAATTTCTCTGAAGAAATTTTTCTGATTTTTGGAATAATTTATGTTTGATAAACAGTTCATGAATTTTTAGTTATATATTGCTGATAGTCTTTGAAATATCAACTACTAAATTTTACTAAGTTTACTAGATTTTATATACATGTGATTAATGGGAGCACTAATTTTAACTTTAATTATGGATTTTGAAAAGAATTCAAGAAGAAAGGTTATGATTATTTTTGTATATAGTTCAAAAGGTATTTAAAATATAGTATTGAAAAATAAAATATTTTATGAGAAACTATTTGTCATCTCATAAAATTAAAACTAGTATGCCTTTTGACATGTATTCTATATTCTTAATTTTTCTTATTAAAGTATGTGGCCTTCAAAGTCTAACCATTTTAAGAAAAACATTTTGGTAATTATTTTTAATAACATTCTTCCAAATAATAATTAACTGTGTGGTTGGTTAAATAAAGAGTGATCAGATTAAACATTCACAGCATAATCCACTGAGGCAGAGGTGAACAAATAGAACCATAATTGAAAATTAGTCATAGTGCTTTGTTATGATTTAAATAATCATTTTAATTAGCTCCCAAGTAGATTATTATTTTGATTATTTGTAAAAGTTAGAAAAGTAAATATTTCTATCATTTATGACCATTAGGAAATTATGAAAGATATGTTTATTCATTTCATTGATTACATTATTACAGAGATTGAGTTATTTGAGAATAAAGTTCTTAGAAGCAAATTTGAAAATTCAAATTTCTTTGTATATGAAATTATGATACCTTAAACTTAATGAGTTTAAGAGTTTGTTCTAAACAAGTGGGCTTCTATGAATCTTATTCACCAACTCCTTAGTTGTTATTTTTCTGTAAATACAGGTTTGTAACTACTTTATATATGACTAGAAAGAGTGTTACCAAAATTGGATTTATATCATTGCTTTCTAATAAACATTAAAACGTACTAGATATTGAATAAGAGTTTGTGCATATTTTTCTTTGGAGAATATTAATTATTTTACTTAATATTAGTATTCTGAATCCGGAACAAAAAATTCTACCATCATATTACACTTCTATATACTCCATACTATAGTAAATTCTATGAATATTTTAAACTCAAGGTATATTTTTTGAAAACAGTCTTATATTTTTTAATGTAATAATGAAATAGCTTGTTGCTATAACTATCTATTTCATAATGAGTGTTGATCTAGGTATTTTGGCACTTGAAAGAAGGTTAAGCAAAGTGATCAGGAAAATCAGAGGATGGTATCATTTTGTAAAGCTGCATAATATATCAATCGCACCATAAAATAACTTTAGGCTATGTACAATTATCTCATAGCAAAATTTAGAACATTTCAAGAATTAAGTTGATATTGTGAAAGTTTAAGCAATAAGAACATTTAGCCTTGTAATTTGCATACTTGTGTCTCCAGATATATGTATAAATCCTCATTTATTTTGGTCATACTCTTTCTTCTCCACCAACTTACCTGAAATCATCCCACATTCCTTTCCACACAACTACATGCTCCTTCTCTTTTGAAAAAACTAAACAAAAGAAAGCAAAACAGAAAAATGAAAAGTCTTCAGAAAATCGAACTAAACAAAAAGCCAAAAAATAAGAACCCATCGCTAAAATAGCACACATGAACATGGTGTTCGTTTTGTTTTTGTTAATTATTCCTGAGCATTAGGCCTGCTCAGGCCTAATTAGGGTATAGTTGGTGCCACTCCATTGTATAATATTGATTATCACTCTCTCAACAGATTATTACTTTCACATAGCATCTTGATTAATTGTGAGGATTTCTGTGTACTTTCCCTTCTCAGTCATTGGATTTTCTGACTTGAATTTGAACTGGTCTTATACACTTTGACATATACTCTGTGAATTTATTGTACGTTTTATTCTTGTGTCTGGAAGATGCAGTTTTCTAGGACTCATTGACCTTGTCTGTCTCTTACCATCTGTCTACCTCTTCTTCTGTGTAGGCATTGAACTTGAGAAGAGTGTTTTCATAAAGGCACTCCATTTAGGGTTTAGTGTTTCAATGTCTTTCATTGTCTGAACATTGTTCAGTTGTGGGTCTTTGTGTCATTATTTTCATCTACTTTTAGAAATTCTTCTCCAATAAGGTTGAGCAAAGCACTGATATATGGAGGTGCCTTTTCCTAAATATATAGGAACAAAGCTCATCTTATAGCTTTGTTCATTTAATAGATTATACATGATGACGAGCATGAGTTATGTCTTGAAACATAACTGAACTATCAAGGGATAGAATAAAGGAGAGTGAAAATGAAGAAAATGACTGAAAACTATACATAAAAGCTGAGGTAACACTGGGCAGTGGTGCTGCATGCCTTGAAAACAGCACTTGAGAGGCAGAGGCAGATAGTCTCCGTGAGCCAACCTGATATACAGAGCAAGTTTCAGAACAGACTCCAAAAGCTAAACAGAGAGACCTTGCTTTTTTTTCTAAAGCTGAAGTCATGCATTTTTCTGATGGAGAAGCACAAAATACTACAAAAAGCAAGAATTTCAGCATGTTTCTTATGTACAACACAGGGAAATTTCCTTAAGTCACCAGTGCTATGTTGTAAACATCTTGAAGCTCCAGTTGCTATTTTTACCAAATATTTGTACAAGATCAAAATCAGAGTTTTCAATTTTGAGTGTGAGTTTTACAAAAAGGTTTTGCTAATTTCCCATTGAACTGAGGCACTGATCCTTGACATAGTTATTTCACTCAAAGCATTATTCACTCTTTTGTAAACTTAAATTTAAGGTTTCTATAGGTAATACACTGAAAGTACATTTACCTCCATGGTTCATGATCTTTCTAATTTCAAGTCCTTGACCTCCTTAAGAGTGTAAGTTATGCACTCTACATCATTGAGTCAGACTTAAATTCAATTTAAGATATAGTTTGGTGACTCCTATAATGCCTGTGTCACTAGTGCACTGGTAGATGTTGAAGTAGGTTGTTGTAGGTGTCAGTGTGATGACTAACAGTCAAGGTCCTTTGAAAAGTCATGTGGGAAGCTACTCCACTAGTTCCCAAATAAAGATAAAAGGATTTTATATGTAATTTTTTTATGCAGAGAATAAGAAATTGAGAAGTAAGCAAAACTAATGAGACATCTATAACATATCCCCTCTTCCTACAGTCCAGGAATCATGGAAAAGAAGCTAGAAAGACTGCAGAGCTAGAGGTAGTGGAAAGATTCTGTTAAAGTTTTCTATACATCATAGGCATTTGCCATATGAATTCAGAGTTTGAGACTTTCTGTGGAAGGCCTGTACAGAATCAAAGTAAAATCTCACAATAAGATTGAATGATATATCTTTTGAATTTTGTGAAGTTTAAAGCTGGCTTATATTGTTTTAAATGAGAGTTAACATAGCCAATGGAGGCTATGTTGGGACCTGACACAAAAAACTGAGAAACTTATTATTCACTGATAACAATCAACTTCTTGAAATCTGTACTGGATAGGAAAATCTGATTGTAAGTCATACCTTCAAGATTAGTAAGTGTATATTTTTAGAAACATGCATTTTATATAAAAATTGAATAAAAGAATAAATTGTTCTATACCACCAAATGATATCCAACATTGCAGAAGATCAAATAGGTCAGCATGAACAGTTTCAGATAGTGGCTAGACAAAGTAAATAAATATTTTTAGTTATGTAAATTTGTAGCTTGGTTTACCGATATGTGACATTCATGAATAAAGATCAAAGATAGACTCATATATGGATTATCCTACTTGAGTTGAAGACATGTACCTAATCTTCACCTTGAAATTAGAAATTCTTATTCAGTACTTCAAATATTTTAAGTACGTGGATGAGCAAGATACTTATCAAGGTTCATTTTTTTCTCTGATAGCTCCCAGAATTTAATTGCATGCTTACTGATTCTGTCATCATCATGTACTTAACTTTATAATCTCATAATATTATGTCTTAGTTAATTCAGAAAAAATATAGATATAGTCTAAACATAGGCATTTTTCTCATTATGTGACCTGATCATTTGCTATTATAATTCCACATAAAGAAATAAGTATGGCTCGAGTCTTTACACAGAAACTGTCAGTGTAATTTTCTTTTGAGATGGTAGCTAAACTGTATGAAATCTATTATGAAACCCTTGCTCCTCATTACCTACTCTCCTCAGTGCTGAGATTATAGTAATGACACTGCATGCTTTGCTTCAAATAATTTTGACTACTTATCCCCAGATCTCATGTTAGTATGTTGGAGTTTCCTCTGAGTTCTGCATCCAGAACAATTTCAAAACTGCTGGCTGAGATGATCAAGCCTCACAGAATATTCCATTCAGGACTTGACCATAATTCAATACTTTCTTTAGGTCCCATAAGATTGTCAGTGCCCCCAATCAGTTGAAAGTAGTCTAGAAATTATGCCCACCTTTCCCCAAAAATATATTCTGTATTTTTGTGTTTGTTTAGAATGTTGGTTGCAAGTTATTATGGATAATGATCTGGAGAAAAGCTAACCAAAGGAGATTTGATTCAGAGTTCTTATTTTTTTAAATGGGGGGGAGTGCTGTTGGACAATGATCTGTACCGTGTCACTTGTATTTTAAATAAACTCTGATTGGTCAGTAGCCAGGAAAGAAGTAGAGGTGGGGTGACCAGGCAGGAAGTAGAGACAGGGTGTTGAAAATTCTGGAAAGAGGAAAGATTCAATCTATAGTCGTGACCCAGCCTCAGAGAATGCAAGATAGCAAGATGAGATTGCCTCACTGAAAAAGGTACGAAGAGCCATGGTGGCTAACACAGACAAGAATTATGAGCTAATATATGTTATAAGAGTTAATAAGAAGCCTGAGCCAATAGCTCAATAATCAGTTCATATTTAATGTAGACCTCTATGTGATTTCTTTGGGAAAGAATGACTGTGGGACCTGTTGGGACAGAAACCCCAGTCAGCATTAGTGATTATATTTCCTAAAGACAGATAAAGGACAGTAGATATGTGTCTGTTATGCTTTTTACATATTTAGCATATGTGAAGGAGCAAGTATCACAAAAATTAAATAAAAAACAACTCATCAAGAAATTGAATTCAAGTACTAGGATAGAGTATTCTCGTATTTGCTATTAGTATAATGAAGTGCTTGAGATAGGTAACTTAAAAATAGTTAATTTACTTAAAAGATATAGTTATACAAGGTCATGGTACCAACTTGTTTGTCTTTGATGAGGACCTCTGGTAGATTTCAATGAATAAAGCATTGTGAAAAAAAATTATCATTTCTAAAAGAGGAGAAGAAAAGAAGTGGAGTTAACATAAAGGCAAAGCCATAAGAAGCAAGGACTGACCTCATATGAGCTTCCTTTTCTGTTAAGTAACTTCCCCATATTGCAATCGTCAATAAATTCCCAACATTTGAAACAAGCAATACTCCAACATGCCAAACTGCCATGTTTACTTTAGTTATACATGGAGGCAAAGTTGCTTATCACTGTTTTTCTAATGTGTAGAGTAGCTTTATGAATAGATTTATATTAGAAAACTAACATGTGATACCAATAACAGTTGCTTCGATATTGCTCAAAGTATTACATGAAGACTTTTGTAGCATAAGCACCTTGTTCTCAAATGTACGTAGCAGTGAAATTGCAAGATTTCCTCCATTAGTTATTTCAAAGAGCTAATCTGTTTGAAGAAGCAGCAATTAAGAAGCTTTACTTTAAGTGTATATTAGATAAATCAAATATGATAGCATAAACATTCATTATAGATTTCTTTTCATATTTGTTCTGCATAAATTACAGATACACATATAATCTCATCTTAAAAGATCCAATGGTATTTAATATGCAGAACACATAACTGTGTGTTACTTGCATCATGCTCAGATAATAAAGTGACTATCTATTTATAAACAAAAAAGCCTTAACTTAACCATTCTTTCACTGATTTTCTTCCATTAAAATGCTATTTTTCCAGTTCCATTAAACTTAAGATATATATATTACTAACTTTGATATCTTCGTTAATGTCACATATGTCTATCTGCAAATTCATATTCAGAGCTGATGATGAGAGTCAAATTTTATTTTTAAATTGTAGTTATTCATATTCAAACTACCATAGAGATATATTTTCTCTATTATAACTCAAACCTAAGAGTTACTTGTATATTTGGGTTTTTTATGATCTAATTAAAAAATCAAGGATATATGTAATTTATTTTACTTGGAGCATTCTGATTAATAAGAAAGGCACAGTGTCTACCATGTTATAATGATAGTGCATCATGGTGAGATGGCATTCATTAGGATTTTCACTCTCTTCTGCTTCTTTAATTATCTCAATGAAAATCTGATAAGACTAATTAATTTAGACCAAAAGTTTCTTAATAATGATCATCCAAAACAAAAACACATTTAATATAGCCAATAAATATTTTGATAGATATTATTTTACAGATATTACAAAAATTATGTAAGTACCTTTGGTGTGGGAGAATTGTCTGTATTCTGTCAATCATATTTTAAATAAATGTTGATTGGCCAGGCAGGAAGTATAGATTAGGAAAGCCAGACAGGAAGAAGAGGTGGAGAAAGGAGAACTGGGAGTATTCTGGGAAGCAGGAAGCTTCCTCTGTCATTCCTGCCAGACCATTGAAGAAGCAACATGTGAGCTGACAGCTGAAAAAGGTACCAAGCCATAAGGCTAACATAGATGAGAATAATGGGTTAAGAAAAGTCACAAAAGCTAATAAGAAGCCTGACCTAATGTGCCAATCAGTTTATAACCTAATGTAGACTCTGTGATTTTCTTTGGGACTTGCCAGCTGTGGGGTACTGGGTGGGACAGAAACCCCAACAAGCTGGCCCTCATGTTACAAATGGCGCCCATGTGGACAACTGCATCCACATAAAGTCTGAGACAGCTTGGGAAGTAATTCTAGAACAAAATGACAGCATTGGGCATGGTTTCTTGGTAGCAGCACTCTCTCGGGTGGGCTCTGCTTGCTAGAGGCAAGAGTTCTCATTTAAGAGAGGCTTTCTGACTCAGCTTTAGCTGTAAAACCTTGCAGCTCTTTTAAGAGGTCCTGCAACAAAACACTTGAATGGTGTTGATGAAAAGCTGAATGCATGCTTTTTGGTTTTCAGCCATAGCAGGAAAAAAAGCTGTGGCCTTTTAAAATGCTGACTTTCTGGGCTGTCCTACCAGGGCAGTCTCTGACTCTTACAGGCAGGCAGTCCGACTGAGTGTGGTCTGTGAACAGAATGCTGCAGCTTGCTTGCTGACAGGGATCTTGAAACGCAACAGAGTTGTGGCAATAAAAATGTCTCCAGCGGTACCTGCGCCATGAGGCTAGAAACCTAAGGAATGGGTTGGATCTAGCAGTCAAAGCCATAGCTTTAATCCTCTCCATAAAGATTCTTGTGGTCAGAAAAAGAGAGATATACAGTAAAGAGAGATGCAAAGATGAAGAAAACCTCTAAATGGTTTACAGTGTGTTAAAAATATATGCAGACTAAAAGTTAAAGTTCTTAAAGTTAAAAGGAAAGAAAGAGAGAAGTAGGGTATGGTGGTACACACCTTTAATCCCGATGCCTGGGAGGCAGAGACAGACAGATCTCTGTGAGTTCAAGGTGTTGTAGCACACACCTTTAATCCCAGCACTGGGGAGACAGAGACAAA
This sequence comes from Myodes glareolus, assembly GCF_982192425.1. Taxonomy (NCBI): domain Eukaryota; kingdom Metazoa; phylum Chordata; class Mammalia; order Rodentia; family Cricetidae; genus Myodes; species Myodes glareolus. The sequence goes on along the minus strand of NC_142026.1, from coordinate 42,105,568 downwards.
TGGATCTCTGTGAGTTCAAGGACAGCCTGATCTACAGAGTTATTCCAGTATACAGAGAACCTGTCTCAAAAAGCCAAAAGTTGGGGCTGGAGAGATGGCTCAGAGGTTAAGAGCATTGTCTGCTCTTCCAAAGATCCTGAGTTCAATTCCCAGCAACCACATGGTGGCTCATAACAATCTGTAATGGGGTTTGGTGCCCTCTTCTGGCCTGCAGGCATACACGCAGACTGAATGTTGTATATATAATAAATAAATATTTTTTTAAAAAGCCAAAAGTTAAAAGTAAAAATAAAAGAAATAGAGGTTAAAGTAAAGCCACATAAAGATGGAAAATACACAGGGAATCTTGATACTGTATGCATTATGCTCTCTTTTAATTGTTGGAATGCTAAGGAAGGAGCAACAGCTGCTAAAAGATATTTGCTTATAAATGCTGCAGAATTAACTCAAGATAGGTATTTTGCACATTCCTTGGCTTCAAAATTGAAATCAAAAGGTATGTTACTTTGGAGAAAAGATTTTGCTTTTGTTTCCACAGAAAATGAGTGGCTGTGGATTCATTCTGATTTAAGAAAAATCCAGTTTGATCAAGGGAGACCACCCGAGAAATCTCCAGTAGGAACAGATGGCCTAGATGTCTGAGTTCTACATCCAGAACGGATTCATGATACTGTCTGAGATGATCAGGTCTCACAGGATACTCCATTCAGGACTTGATTATAACTCTAAATTTTCTTTGGTCCCCATAAGATTATCAGCTCCCCCAACCAGCAGGAAGTAACCTGAAATACTACGCCCACATTCCCAACAAATGGACTATTGGTATTTTTCTTTGTTTAAAAAAAAGAGAGAGGAAAATGGTCAAGGAGAATTGCCTGTATTCTGTCAATCATATTTTAAATAAATGCTGATTGGCCAGGCAGGAAGTATAGGTGGGAAAACCAGGAAGGAAGTAGAGGTGGAGCAAAGAGAATGGGAGTATTCTGGGAAGCAGGAAGCTCCCTCTGCCATTCCTGCCCAGACCACCGAAGAAGCAACATGTGAGCTGACAGCTGAAAAAGGTACCAAGCTATATGGCTAACATAGATCAGAATAATGGGTTAAGATGAGTCACAAAAGCTAATAAGAAGCATGACATAATAGGCCAATCAGTTTATAATCTTATGGAGTTCTGTGTGTGATTTGATTGGGACTTGCCGGTTGTGGGGTACTGGGTGGGACAGAAACACCAACAAGCCGGCCCCTCATGTTACATACATTATAGCATGAGTTCTAATAGGTCTTAATAAAAGTCCAGATTCAGATATTGTAGAAAACGCTGAGAGGTTATTGAAATGGAAGGCAAAACCATAATCTCATTACTTTCCAACTTTCTAACACAAGAAACAACTGAGTTCCTGTCTTTTTCTGCCTTATCACGTCCTCTCTCTTCCAAGCCATATCAATTCCTGTCTATCTGTATAGGTCTCTAGACCTGCTTAGTTAGTGGCTAGCTCTTCCCTCTGATCTTCAGGCAAACTTTATTGGTACAGAGAATATATCACCACAGCGTCAATCCTCTGGGATTTTGTTATGAAATACACAGTTACTTCATTGTTTAAGTCATTGCTGCTGAGAATATTTTGTTTGTGCACCTAAATGTATCTTAATTTGCTTACATATTATAGATATGTAGATGATAAATACATTTGGAACATATGAAATTTCAGGTGTTGTTCCTAATTATCAATTTTAAGTTGTTCTGTTTAAAATAAACATAATGATAGTTCATATTATGTAGAGAAGTAGTAGTTTTATTCAATGCTCTGAATCTATTGAATACAACGACATTTCTCTGACCACAACTTGTGACTCATAAGAATCAAGTTCAGCAAACCACATTAATGACCATGATATCAACTCAATTTTGATCCATGGGAGGTTATAGATTTCTGATTTGAGGTCACCAAACTTCCTGAACTAAAACTTTCTAACCAACTTACTGGTGCCCTACAATGTTTTCCAGTAGGTTCATGCTCTTTTATTGGCAACTGTAGTTTAATTTAGCCTGAACTTAAAGATCCAGCAATCTCACATTCCTCAGATAAATCTCAGAGAGAAATGATTATTGTGGCATTTCTCTTTCTAGCTTTGGTTTGAAGTCATACACACTATCTAATCAGCGACATAGCACCACATTATTAATTCAAAAGATGGACAGCTTCTGCATATCAGTCCTCAGGCACTAGAGTTGGAAGCAACTTGGCTGGTCTTCTGCTCTAAGGAGAGGACATAGCATTTAACTTTCCAACTCTAATCATTAGGAATGAAGGAAACAATTTCTAGACATTCTTGAATATTAGATGATAGTCATTGCAGAGTGAATCATTGCTTCTAATTATCAACAGAGTGATTAGGAAAGCTGCCAGGCTTCTGAAGCAAAATGTTCAAGTCCTAATATAATGAATCAATGTGAGCCAACATGCCCAGCAAGACTTGCTCATGATGCAGAATCTAAGAATCTCTGCATAGCACAATAGAAGTTCTGACTTAATAGTGGCTGGTTTCAGGTTGTAATTTTCTTTAGTTGGCACTTTGGGGTGACAAGCCACCAATGCTTTCTCCTTATAGTATCCATTCCTCCCATATATATTACTAGAGAGACTCCCTAAGCAATGTTCCTATATGTGTAATATATCAAATCATCATACACAAAGTTGGCATAATTAAATATTATAGCAATTGGCGATTACAAGTGCCAACACATGCCACAGGGAGAGAAGCTCTTGTTGCTGCTTGTATAAATGACTTAGCATATAATTTCTGTACATATAAATTACTTACTTCAATTATTAGTCCCTGTTGAAATTGGCAGAGGGATTAAATGCACATAGTTTTAAATGGGGTGACTAGTCTATAATTTATCTTGTAGGAAAAAAAATAGTTTAGATGTTACAGTAAAAGAGAATCAAGACACAAGGAAATGACAGGATACAGGAATGTCTCAGACAGCTTTTATCATGCCCAACATCAATATCAATTTAGCCCACAGAAAAAATTAAAACTAGGAAGGACATGGAACCAGTACCTTCAGAAGAACCCCAATGTACTACGCCAGACTGACCTTTGATTTATCATTGATTAAAGCTTGATCTTTAGAAATAATGCTTTTCTACGATCATAAAGTTCTATGTTCAGAAACTTACTTAAAATCTGAAAATGATTAAGATGTGGGTAGTGCACATTATGGGAAGGACCCCATTAGAAGCTGCTATACTTGTCATCTAGCTGAATATTGTTCCACATGCCTCCCTTCCCTGGTCATTTATACTTTATATTTTCTATTCATTTTCACATAGCTATCAATCTCTCTCCACTCATGTTTATTTTATGGTTTTTGTTACATAATCTCATTTTGGATTTTTTTTTCTGCTTTTATACAGAATTTCATAGAATAGTCCTGGCTCATATAGAATACAGTTTTGCCTCTTCAGTCTTACAGAACTGAGGCTTACAGACCTGTGTCACCACATCCAGCTAGTTTTTTTTTTCTCTTAGACTATTGTCATTTAATCCTTTTTCCAAAATATCTTCACCAGTTCTACTTTCTCTGTTTTATTTTTAATAATTTCTGCCAAAATCTGTTATCCTGGACATCACCACTGATTTGATTTGTGGTAATAAATTTAAGAAGCATTTTTCTTGGTCTTAATCAATTATAGAGTCATATATAATTGTAAGAAATAAAATAGAGATATCTATTTTGTCCTTCATTTTCTTTCCATAATCCAACATGTTGATTTGAAGCTACCCACTATCAATAGTAAATTGATATAAATAGAGTTAATCAGCATTTGTCGATAGTTAAGTAGTGGGTTTAAATGTGTTTGTGTTTTGTATATTAAGTTTTATCTGATTTTATCATATTAAGTCTGTGTGGCCAATGGACAGTCAACAACAACAAACAGAGTTATATCAGTGCGAGACTGTCTTATGACATCCATTTGAACTATAATCCTCTTGGCTCTATTGTCCTCTGCAATCCTCTTAACAGATAACCTGTTCTTTATCTCTATAGTTTTGTCATTTGAGGAAGAGCTCATGGATAGAATTATACAATGTATGAAAACTGGTATTTATTTTTATTATTAAGTATTAATACTGAATCATCAGGACAATAAATACTTTTTATTTTATTGAGCTATACATTTTTCTCTGTTCCCTTCCTTTCTACTTCCCTCCATTTCTACCCACTTCCAATGTCTCCATGCTCCCAATTTACTCAGGAGATCTTTTCTTTTTCTACTTCACATGTAGATTAAATACATGTATGTCTTTCTTAGAATCCTCATTATTGTGAAGGCTCTTGGGATTGTGAATTATAGTATAACTTTCCTTGCTTTATGTCTAAAAGCCACTTATGAGTGAATACATATGATATTTGTCTTTTGGGGTCTGAGTTACCTCACTTGGTATAATGGTTTCTAGATTCATTCATTTTTCACAAATCTCAAGATGTCATTATTTTTTCTACTGTGTAGTACTCCATTGTGTAAATGTACCACATTTTCCTTGTCTATTCTTCAGTCAAGAAACATTTAGATTGCTTCCTGGTTCTGACTATGACAAACAATGCTGCTATGAACATAGTTGACCACAGGTCCTTGTAGTACAACTGAGCATCCTTTGTGAGGTCAAGAGGAAGGTTGTTTCCTATTCTGAGAAATCCGAATACTAATATCCAAAGCAGTTGTATCAGTTTTTACTCCCACTAGCAATGGAGGAATGTTCCATTTACACCACATCCTCTCCAGTATTAGTTGTCATCAGTGTTTTTTATCTTGGCTATTCTTGCCGGTTTAAGATGGAATCTCAGACTTGCACACCTATGAATACTTGATTTCTGACAAGGAAGCAAAAAATATAGAGTGGAAAAAAGTAATCATATTCAACAAATGGCGCTGGCATAACTAGATATCAACATGGAGAAGAATGAAAATAGACCCATATCTATCACCATGTACAAAACTCAAATTCAAGTGTATCAAAGACCTCAACATAAAGCCAATCACATTAAACCTCATAGAAGAGAAAGTTGGAAGTACACTTGAACACATTGGCACAGGAGACCAGTTCCTAAATATAACCCCAGTAGCACAGACTCTGAGAAAAACAATTAATAAATGAGATGTCCTGAAATTAAGAAGCTTCTGTAAATCAAAGGACATGGTCAACAAGACAAAATGACAACCTACAGAATGGGAAAAATATCTTTTCCAACCCCACATTAAACAGAGGGCTGCTCTCCATAATATGCAAAGAACTCAAGAAATTGGTCATCAAGTGAACAGAAAATGTTAATTAGATTTCATAATTTATTTTTGAATATTTAAATAGAAATTATTTTCTTCCTTCTTTATACTTTATCTTAATCAAATAGACTGGTGAAGGCACCAGGCTTTGTCCAAAGGCTTACTTAAATGTTTTTCAGTGTCTATGACACACCCACCTTACCTTTTGGGTATCTATTTACATGCTAATTTTGCATCCATGCCTTCAGTATCCTACTGTGTCTGTTTAAATTTTCCAAACTATGTTAGCAAATGTGAAACACATATCAATATTTAGTGAAGATTCAGTTTCAACTTTAATTTTTGACAGATTCTTTATTCACAGCTTAATAATTTGTTTATTATTTATTTATATATTAACCTGTTTATTTAAGTAGAGGAAAAGATCTAATGGCTTCTCAGTTGAATGGATGGATTATTTTTAACCTGTTCCATAGATACGTAAAGCCTTTATACCCTCATGCTCATTTAGAGCGTTAAAAGAGATACAGCTTTCATCCACATGGCAGCAAAACCTATACTGAAGAAGAAATAAGGAAGAATTAAACAGGACAGAATTTCTTAAATATATTTTCTTCTAAAATATGTATTTCTGAGGTAAGTACTATGCAGGATACTGGAGGAAGAAGTAAGTATTTATGTAAGAACACGAGACAGGGAATGAAGTATGTTTGCACTAACCAGGAACTGTTCTCAACAGTTTCTTTGTAAACAGCTAACTTAAAGGAGTTTAGTGTCAATTTTTGACTCAGTCAATTCAAATCCTCAAATGACGAGTATCCCATACATGAGAAATTCTTCTTACAATTCCGTAAAAGTTCAGTAAGTAGTCTGAAAAAATTCCTTACCCAGGCATTTGTGTGCAAGAAAAAAAATGAATAAAGTATTTAACTTGGTTAAATTATACAATATGAGTTTCTATGAAATAAATTATAGTATGAAAATTATTAATGTATATAATTTAAAATGAAATTTGACAAATTCTGATTTTTTACGTAATAATTTAGATAGACTGTCATAACAGGTCCTCAGTCAGTCTAGGCCACAGTATTTATGAAATATATTTTCCAATTCCTGTCCATACAACATTCATGTTAATCTTTCTGGCCAGAACTGCTGTCAACCTATACTAGAAAGTGCTTGGATTTTATCCGCATCAATCATTTTAGTAATAAAATGAATAGTTTATTTTATTTTGCCTAATTTTGCATCTGGATGCCATTGCATTGGATATTGTAGGAGGATCAATTAGGTTTGTCTAATTTGACCAATAAATTGACAAAAATAATATTTAAAATATTTCTGGTTATTTCAACTCTCACTACCTCAGCATTTAATGATGAGTTAAATAGTGTCCTTAACTTGTTGTTTATTATTCCAAAAAGCCTGTGTCTTTATGTGTTAAAATAAGCATGTTACTAGAATAAAATCCTGCTGGAATATATAAGCCCATATTAGCAAAACAATTTAATAGTAGAACAGTAGGTCAACAAGCATTTCGGTGTTTGTAGTGGACATGAGAGAAGAGCCAAATGAAAATTCTAGAAGGGATTGTGTAAGTTGACACAAAGTGTCTCTACTCCTTAATAATTCTTTTCCATTTATAAGGGATCAAATATCATATTAATCTTACAAACTCTTCAGCTGCCTCAGATAAGGTATCATTTTTTTATGAAAACTGATGAGACTAGATACCTAAAAGTACAGCTCAAAAATGATAATATTCATAATATTATAGAATGCATTGTAAAAATACTTTCAAAACAGAAGACTAGAGGAATGGAAAGATGGCTTGGGGATTAAGAGCACTTTCTTTCCTTGCAGAGCACTGATACTGGTTTCAATCCCCAACATGATGGCACACTAACATCTGTAACTCCAGTTCCAAGGGATCCAGTGCCTTTTTCTAGCTTCCACAGACACCACTCACTCACAGATGGTGCACACACACACACACACACACACACACACACACACACACACACACACTTTCAAACCAAACACTTATATGCAAAAGATAAGTATGAACATAAATGCCAAATTAGCCAAATGAGCAAAGTATATATATATTGGAAGGGAACTGATAAAGAATGGGTAAAGTTAAAAGAGACAAAGGATATCCAGGTTAAAAAAATAGTTTCTTAAAATGTTTTTTGGAACTCTCTGTAGAAAGTATGACATGACATTCAAATTTTAATATTTTTTTACTAAAATGAAGAAAAATCTCACTTACGTTGAGCATACTAATGCTAATTTATTGGCAGCTATATTCAAGTTAGAGGAAATAAGATAAAAATCAAAGCTTATTTTCAGAATTAAGACTGCTATGTTGCTACTGAATTTCTTTGAAGTATTTCTTCCACGAAAATATTTCAGCTTAAGATTTGCATGACCTTTGCAATCTTACTAATAGAACTTTTTTTTCTATTACATGTACTAATATGTTTTATTACATTTACCAGCAGTATAATCTTTAACACAGTTTTTTTCCACTTTATTGGTTCAGTTTAGTTTCTGTTTCTTGATTAAACACTGACAAAAACCAATGTGGGAAGGAAAGGGCTCACAGAGCTCATTTGGCTTGTAACCTGCAGTCTGCATGAAGAGGAATCCGAGGGACGATTCTCAAGATAGAAACTTGATGCAGAAAGAAATTAAAGAATGTTCTTTCTTAGGTTGCTCACCTTCTTAATCTTCACCCAACTTTCTCACAGATCGCAGTACCTCTGCTCAGGTGTTGTACCACCCAAAATGGGCAGATCCCTCCTAAGCCACTTATCACTCAAGACAACGCTTGCTTCACGAACGTTCCCACAAAGCAATATGATTCGTTTCTAATTTGTTTAGCTTTGATATTTTCTTTGGAATTTATCAAGTATTCCTTGGTACTCTGCCTTATAATTTTACTTTGCTTACTTATCTTTATAAGTTATTCTGGAGATGGTGATGAGCATAACCCATGTGTTTACTACAGTCCACTTCATTTCTTGCTATTTTATCATACCAACAGAATAATAGAATCTTATTAAAGTTGAATTACATTTGACTTTCTTGTCTTTAATAATATTCCTGGATAATTTTACCTCTACATATATATAAACTCAGTAAATGATATTCTGTGTTTAGCCATTATTAATCATATATTAATACAATGCTTTCCTTTTCCAATAAACTGCATTCTTTTATCCATTCTCATAGCATAATGTGAAATTGAATTTATTCCAAACATGAAATAATTTCTTTAGTATTACAGTTCAAAACTACTTATGACAAAAATTGTTTTGTAGTCTAAATTTTCCAGTGTATCAAATGAACAAATATCAGCTGTACAATCTGAATTCTTTGATAAATTTATTCATATAATATTTTTCACAAGTTTTTTTTCTTTGGTGGCTTCAAAGGTCTTCATCATAGTCCTCCATATGCTTAATATTTTGATTTCAACTACTCTAGGAAAACTCTGCTTATTGTTTACAATGTAATAAAGTCATGTAAAATTTAATACTTTGTACTTGGTTTCTTTTCCCATATATACATATGAGAATATTTATTTAAAATATTGGTCACAGCTAGCCTGTGATCATGAAATGGGTTTGTTTTTGAATCTCAGTAAAAACTACCAAATATCTTTCCTGTGTCTCTATGTCCTCATGAAAACTGTTTTTTTAATATTTTCACCATTATTTATTTATTATCTTTTCTTCACTTTTGACTAGACATTTAAACAAATTAAATATACAACAAAAAACTAAATAAATTAATCAACATATTAATAAATAAAATATAAAGTGACTTGGTAGGTAAAAGTATAATTCTATATTAAGTAAAGTGTTTCAAAATTTTAGTGATACATTGACAAAGATGTTAACCAATGTCCTATAGAATGATGGCGAAATTAAACTTGATTCACTTGTTTTTTTTATTTAATGATTTAGTATGAAATAAAAAGTCAAATTAAAATGTAATACAACTTTATAATATTTTTATTTGGCAATTCAAAATTACTATATCTAGCTTTTGTACCGTCCCACCCTGTCTCCCAAGCCAGTCTTTTAGTCTGCGACGTCCTTGGAGCCCTGGCAAGAGGGCCTGCCCAGGTGCTGAGTGAATCCAGAGAGAACCTTCCTCTGGCGATGGATGGAGATAGAGACAAAGACCCACATCAGAGCACTGGACTGAGCTCCTGAGGTCCAGTTGAAGAGCAGAAGGAAGAAGAATATGAGCAAGGAAGTCAGCACCATCAGGGGTTGGTCCACCCATTGAGACAGGGTGCCTGAGTTAATGGGAACTCACCAAATCCTGCTGGACTGGGATTGAATGAGCATGGGATCAAACTGGGCCCTCTGAATGTGGCTGACAACTGGGGCTGACTGAGAAGCCAATGATAATGGCATTGGAATTTGTCTCTGCAGCATGTACTGGCCTTTTGGGATCCTATTCTATTTGGATGCACACCTTTCTAAGCCTGGATGGAGAGGGGGAGGGCCTTGGACTTTTCACAGGGCAGGATACCCTGCCCTTTCTTAGGACTGAAGGGGGAGAGAGAGGGTGATTGGGAGAGTGGGGGAGCAGGAGGGAAGGGGAGGAGGGGAGGAAGTGGAAATTTTGAATGGTATTATCTGTAAGTAATAAAAAATTGTTAGAAAAAAATCACTAAGCTTAATAAGAAGTGCATATACATTTGAGGGTGATAGGTAGCTAGATCTAAGTTTTAGCTGGTGTCAGTGACAACATACATTGGTCTCCCCGGGTGGCTAAGCTGCTCCTCATTCACTCTGTTTCTAGGAACGTCTTAGAGCACTTTCAGTATGATACTGCCCTTCATCTACATATATGAGATAGAGAGGTTCATTTATGCACATAAATTCTTCTGAAGCTAAAGCTATTTAAAATAGCCCTGGGCTATAGAACATTTAAGATTATACCAAAAGTGCATAAAAATTAAAGGGGAAAAGGGACCATATATTTGAAAATAATAAGCAGGGGCTTATAGGAAAACTTGAAGGGAGTAAAAGGAAGGAAGGGGTGATATAATTATATTATAATCTCAAAAATAAAAGAAATAATAAAATAAGTACACCAATTTATCTGATGTTTTGGCATATTCATTTAACCATAGCATTAAAGAGACAGAAGTAGGACTACCCAATGAGATACTCTTTCAAAATTTTAGAATTCAAGTCTGTTACAACATTGAACACCTATAGTCCCTGCATTCAAAACACTGAACAGGAAGAATTGCATACATTCAATGCTAGTAAGGACCAGAATAACCAGGACTGCACAGGAATACCCTCTCTCAGAAATAAACATATAAAGATAATGATAATAAGTAATTTGATAATTACTTTGAGTAAATCATTTCATAATATATATCAAAACATGTTGCTCCATGCAAACTATATTAATAAAGTTACAGAGGGTGGAATAAGATTTATATAATTTTCCTAAAAATCAAGTTGTAGTAAGAAAATGCAAATCAAGTGGCCACTTTTGCAAGAAAGAGTGAGTGCACTACAGACCGCACATGACTTGTTGCCATAGTGTATTATGTGTGTCGACACACGGAGCGGCAAGATATTTGATCAGACATGAATCTGCCTGTAGGGAGGGAGACTGACATTCTTGTCCATAGACTAGAAAAGATGATCGCCCCAACGGAGTCTCTGCTTTTCTTATCCAAGCAGCCAAAGCACTGCATAGAGCACAACCAATGCTTTCTGCAGCCTAATGTCCTGCAAAACAGGATGCCCCTCTTCCCTTTGTTTTAATCTAAACTGAAGCGTTGTCTTGCCTGGATATTGCTTTTGCCAGGCTCAACACTGAATGAAGCCATCAAAGCTCTTGCATCTCCAGATGGCCAAGTTATCCTGCAGACCTGGGTTTCTGCCAGCTTCTGTAACTGCTCTAGACAATTCTCTCTCTTTCACTCAATCTTCTCACCGCACCCCTTCACCTTCTCAGTCTTCTGCTGCCTCCATATATGGGCATGCACTTTTCCCTACAAACTCTGTCTCCCTGACAAACCCTAACACAGATGTCTTGGTTGGTTTCTTAATCACGAGTCTGGTGCTGTGGGTTTGTTTTTTTTCTCAATGTGCATTAAGTTGTGGACATGTGTATATTTTAATACAGTTTCTGAAGATTTGAGTATAGCTATCCAAATCTGGACAACTTAAAGTATGTGACAGGCAAGTGGTATATATTTCACACAAGACACCTATATACTTCCCAATACTGAACGTAGCATATATGGTATTGGTTACTTTCATGTAGATTCTTATCATGCTCAATCTAAGCACACCTGTGAAAGTTACAGTAGGAAATTCCCTTTAACATCTGGATGAGCCACACTTTTTTCACATACATGTTTCTGTGTGCATACATTATTGTTTAGCAGTCTCTTCAGGCAAGGTAATCAAGTTGCCTTTTAAAATGCTTCCTTACATTTCTTTTATTATGTATATGTTTACTTATATGCACACAAATGTCAGTGTATATGTTCAAGCTTTAAGGTATAAGCATGGTGATTAAAGGACAACTTCAAGATGTCAAATTTCCCTATCACCACATGGGCCCGGGAACCAAAACACATGATATCAGGACTATGGGGCAAATTTATCACAGTTAGAGGCATATCTCCACTTTTGTAAGCACAGAGGATGTTCAGAATGAAATATATGTATTGCATACATAAAATAAAGTCATTGCTGAGGAGATATGAAACAGGGTGTTATACAAAATGTAAAGGGAGACATATATTGTCTTTAGAATATTTTTATCACTGCCATTAACATAGGTGAATAGTCATCAAAATATATTTGCCAGCATGTGGTCAAATTATATCCACAGGAAGTCTGTGTAAAGAAAATATCATCCTGATTTTATTTTTTTCTTCTCAAAAGCCCTAATTCCATGTGCTGCTATCCCAATCTTACTCCTATTTTTATAACCACTTAAATTATGATAAAATGGAACAATTGGACAAATGAGATCTTCTTTATGCATAAATAGTACTTCTAGTTTTGATGTCGATCACTGCACTGTTGTCTATTGTGGTTTTTATTTTTATTTGAGTTTCTTTGCACTTCTGCTAGGTTTCAATGTGCTGGCCTATGTATGTTGCTACCTTTGGAGCATATTTGAAAACGGGAATAATTAGGAGGATGCTAAATTAACTGTTCTTATTTCTTTTAAAGCCAAGTTAACTTATTAATACACTTATATGTGGTTACCTTTTCGAGTTTAGTGCCCCAAGTATGTGCTGGAGTCCACAAAGTGCAGTGATTATAGGTGCCTGTGAACCACTGTGTGGAATCTGGGGGCCAAACTAGGAACCCACATTAATTAGTAGAAAGAATTCTTCACTACTAAACCATCCCCCCTAAACCAACTCTCTAGCTCCCAAATCAGCATTTCTATTTCATTCTTTCATTTCATTTTCTGAGGAGTATGTGTACGGTACACAACAGGCTTATATATACTCATCACGTTCTCTACATTGTGTTGTTGTAACAAGACACTGTGGCCAAAGAGAGGAAGTGTTTGCCTAATATTGTTACAGATTGAAAGTCAGCATTTCAGGGAAATCAATGTGGGAACTCAAGCAGCTAGTCTATCCACTGACAGAAATAAACGTCCCCAAGCCACTTTCTCACTGCTAGGTTGCTATGCTCACTCTCTTTCATTATTTCTCCACATAGTTTTATATATTCTTATATGGAAGAGTGCCACCCACATTCAGAACTTGTCTCTTCACCTTATTTCCCTATAGACATGCCCACAGAGCAACCTGATTCACATTATTTATTTGAAACTTGCTTCCTGCGAGATCCTACATTGTGCCAAACTAAAAGTAAAACTAACCAGCCCACATATAGTTGAAAATTTTAATACATATACCTGCCAATTGATCAGGTATAGTGTTTCACAGCTAAAATCTCAACAGTCAGAGCTTGAGGCACAAAGATTCTAAGTTCAATACTTGTCTGGACTAAATAGGGTCCGACGTAAAAACTTACAAATTGTTTATAGATTTTATATCATAGCACAAAAATAGCAAAATGACTCTAGTATGCATTTGATTAAAGAGTATAAAGTTTGAGAGCAGAATAATAACATTTTGGTGTTATGATTAACAACTTGAGAATATAGTACTTTTTTTAAAGAAATGTAAGAACCAAAGCTCAATCTAAGAGTAATAAGAAATAGTCTTGAGGGATCCACTTTGTTTCTAGAGGATCTTCCAATGCCAAGGGCAGTTTTATTGAAAGAAGCCTCTTCTTTACTTTTTAATAACATATTTACTGTGGCCTACAGTTTAATAAAAGTTTTTTGAGCTTCAAATCCTTTAAGCATGCTTAGCAGTGACTCAAGAACAAGGTGCACTGATGGCTAAGATAACTTTTGATATAAAAATAACACTCTATAGATAGAGCTTGTTATTTAGTTATTGACCCACTGTAACCCTGCAGTTTCTGTCACCACAAGGTGAAAGGGTCAAATGAGTGTGTGTGTTTGTGTTTGTGTGTGTGTGTGTGTGTGTTTGTAATGGCAGTGGGAACTATTTCTCTGGGTGAATAAAAATATGTATAAATAAATACATTTATAACATATATAACATATATCAATTCCCTTTAATATTTTGTTTACACTCATATAATTTTCTTCTATTTGATACAGTGAACAAACATTTATAGCACAATGTAAAGTCAAGTTATCAAATATTTAGGGCCATTTTCAATGTTCATAATTTATGCTTAGTAGATATAACAGATACTGATGTTATATTTTAATGGTAATTTTGTTTAATGTTTCAGTTTAGCTCTTGTTTCATTGCTCATTTTAACTGAGAGAGGAGTTCAAAACTGGAGAGTACAGCAGCAATATGTTAAGAGCTGGCACATGAAAGGTTCAGCCGTAAGATTAACAGTGAAATATGGCACAGGCTGCACATTAAACTACCATCTTGTGCAACAAATGTTACAGGCAATCTGTAACCTGAAATATTAATATCTTATGACCACAGAGATCACATTAATTACAGTCACTTTAAGAATGCAGTAATTACACAGTTTTATGGTAGCCTTTAAGGTCAGTTTATGTAAGTGATTACTCACCTGCAAGAAAGCTCTGCAAGTGCATTAAGTTATCAGCAGGACATGTATTTTATTCTTCAAGGACAATTTGTGGTTGTATGAATGTATACATACACATGATTATACTAAGGTCATTCTCTTGCTAAAGACTAAAATCATTTATTTTGAAATGAGGAGTGTTGTCTTCATATTTAAGAAAGAAAATATCTACATAAAAATGTCATGGACTTGAATGCAAATAATGTGGAGAAAATGCCTAATTTTGTTATATGTGTCTTCACAGTATGAATTTATAAGGGAATGTTTTTGCCATTGATACACATGTTGAGATAAGAGCCTCGGTATTAGTCCTCACCTTACACTTATTATCATGACTAGAAAGAGTGACAGAATCAAATACGGAAAAAATGTGAAGATGACAAAATGTATGTCCAGAAATTTAACCATTTCATTCTGTAGAAAATACATGTGCCATTTGGCTGGGTTAATTAATATAAATCATGCTTCTAATGTCACATAGACTTAAATAGTCAACACATGTGTGTTGTGATGGCCAATGTTGCTTGTCAATACACCTGAGATAAAGAAACCTCAACAATTCAAGAGTTGTTCCATTAGATTGACTTATAGGTATACATGTGTGATGTTTTCTTGATTAATGATTGATTAACAAGGGCCCAGCTCACTGTAGATGGTGCCACCATTGGGCATGTAGTCCTGGTTTGTATGAATAAGTTGGCTAAGCGTGAACAGGGGAAACATGTCAGTAAAGGGTATTCCTTTGTTAGTTTCTGTTTCAAGTACCTACCTAGAGTTCCTGCTTTGGCTCTTGGTGGGATACCTGCATGTCAATTGGATGCTCTCTTCTACTAGTTAATTTTGATAGTGTCTGATCATAAAATTGATATCAGGAATGTGGGGTATTTCTGTGACGAACCTGACTCTCCCATTCTGTATTGTCTTAGGCCATATCATTGGAGAAAGGTAGAGGATTTGGGGATTATAAGCAGGAAAAGACGTTAAGTGTTCAGATTTAATAAGTTGGTATTGGAACTTGGAAGACAGTGCTGAGAGTAATACAGTTGGTGGAGACTAAACTTGTGAACTGGGAGGCAGAGGCTAGTAGAGTTATTCACATAATAATTTTATTATGATTGTGGTGGTGATAACATTTGTGCTTCACTGAGACAGTGGATGCTAGTTACTGGAATCGAACAATCAACTTTGTTTGAAAGCAGCCTAAATTTTCAGGTGAAATACTTACTCAAAGCTAACACACAGAAACTATGGTCCAGAAGAAGAAAAGGCTACCTACCTCTCAAGTTACAAGCTGAACTTGACAATGAACTGAAGAGTGTGTAAGAGGTTCTTACACAGTACTTACTTTTAAGGCATGGAGTGGTCAGAAACAAAACAAAAGGAAATAACAAAAACAAACTAACAAAAAATTATCAAATAAACAACAATAAAAAAAAAAACCTAGGCTCGGAACAGGGACAAGCCACTGGTAAAGATGTTGTTCCTCAGTTATGATGGAGACCCCATAATGTTGCAGGTATTAGAGTCTGGGATCACCACAAGGGTGGAGCAGTATCAGGTATAAAGTGAGTCTGCTCTAAGCATATGAAACAAGCTATATTTGCTTTTGACAGCAGCTCCAGGAAATAGGACTCTCAGATCTCTTTAGAGCCCTAAAAATCAAGAGGATTTCCAAGATGCTGGACATTGATCTCCAGATTTGGTTTTCACTTCTGAATTTCAGATTTCACTTTAATCTGATTATAACTGGGTGCTTGCTCTTACCTCCCAGAATATGAAAGTATTTGTCTTGATTTATATTTTACAGAGCACACAGCTTAGAGACTTTTGATTTTAGAAACAAAACAAAAACAGACAACATCACGCTGTCCTAACAAAGCAGGGCATTACTACTTGCCTTTAATGCAGTGATGAATAGTTGTTCTTAAACATCATTATTTTTATTATAAACAATAAATTAGAAAATTTGTTTATTATTATCAACCTAAAGTGTAAGTATTTTAAAGAGTCAAATATCTGAGAAGATATTCATAATTGGTTTTATGAATATCTTAACCTTATTGGATAGTGGAGCTACTATGCAATAAAATTTGTGTGCATAATAAAAATAAGTATCTGATAATAGCAAGAAAGCCTGGCAATATTAAGAAACAGCAAATAAAGCTCTGTACCCCTGAGGTCTAATAATACATAGTATTATTATATAAACTTCAGCTTGAACTATGTCTCAGTAGTTAAGAGAACTTTTTGCTCCTTTTGTCCTCTCAGAGGACAGAATTTGGTTGCCAACAGGCACAACAGGTATCTAACAAGAACATGTGACTCCAGTCTCTGGTGAATCAACACTCACTTCTTCTCTGAGAACATTGGCAAGGATGGAGAGCACTATGTACATTCATTCTCTCATTGAAACACATACTGTGTTGACATTTTTTCTACCAACTGTGTTTGATTCTATTCTCAGTCTCTAGGCCATTACTGGTAGAAATAGACGCACAGACCCACACGAAGACATTGGGCATAGCTCAAGGAATCCTGCTGAAGAGAGGAAGGAAGGATTGTACGAGTAAGGGGGAAGGACAAGAACATAACAAGGAAAAGCACAGAAACTACATATCTGAGCTCAGAGGAGCTCACAGAGTCTAAACCAACAACCAGTGAACCTGCTTGGGACTGACCTAGACCTTCTACACATATGTGACAATTGTGTAGCTTGGTCTATTTGTGGGATTTCTTACAGTTTGAGCAGGGACTGTCCCTAAAGCTTTGACTGACATTTGGGAGCCAATTTCTCCTTTTGGGTTCCCTTGCCCATTCCTAAAACAAGGGAAGGAGTTGAATTTCTACCTCAACTTGATAAGCAATACTTTGTTGTTACTCATGGGAGGCCAGTGCCTTTCTGAACAAAAACAGAAGAGTTATGGGGTGGAGAGTTTGGTAAGAGAGGAGGGAGAAAAGGAAACCAGTTATGATGTAAAATAAGTATATTATTTTAGTATGAAAATTGAACATTAGAAAAGTTGAAAATTCTATTTTCCAGCAGTTACATAAACAAGAGAAGACTATAACTCAAAGAAGTGAAGTCATTGTTTCAATAGATCAGTTTCAGATGGCAATGAAGATCAGAAGTTTGAATGTACAAAGACTATCCTCAGTGGCATTCTGCATGCACACCTTAGGACTCCTTTTCATAGGAAAAACATTAGTTTTCATACTCACTATAAATGTTGGTCCTTGTAAATTGTCCTGGGGAAAATGTTGCTTTGTGCCAGGGTGACATGGCCTATTTTCTGAAGTAACCATATCTAATGACTCTTCACTGGGAAGAGAGGCAGATTCAAGGCCATCCCTCAACTGGAGCAAGTTCCAAGTTCCTCTTCAGCTCAGACAGTCCTTTCTTTTGGTTAGAAAGCAACTGTTACTCTTTTTTTTCTCTTTTAGCCAACATCAATTTTCTTTTTCTTTTAAGGGGAGATGGGTAGAGAGAAGGGAGAAGGGGAGGATTGGGGAGAGCTTGGGGGAATGGAATGGGTGGAATGGAAGAAAGGTAGATATGGGAGTAGGGAAGTAAATATCTTAATTAAGGGAGCCATTTAGGATTTGCAAGAGACTTGACTCTAGAGGGGTTCCCAGGTCCAAGGAGAGGTCCCAGATTGTTCCTTGGGCAGCAGAGGAGAGGGTGCCTGAACTGGCCTTGTCCCTTGTCCCATAGCCACACTGATGAATATCTTGCATATCACCATAGAACCTTCATCTGGCGATGGATGGAGATAGAGACAGAGACCCACATTGAAGCACTGGACTTAATTCCCTAGGTCCGAATGAGGAGCAGAAGGATAGAGAACATGAGCAAGGAAATCAGGACCACGAGGGGTGCAATTGTAATTCTTTTGGAGTTCATTTATTTGAGTCCTCTTTCACCCATGACTAATGGGGCATTTCAGAGAGTCCGGCTTTATTTTATGAACCTAAAATTCAGAATTTCCTTGTTTTTGTCTAGAGAAGTCAACAATGACTTCTTGTAGGAGGCTGTTGTTCGTGTCCCAGCCACCCAGACTCCTGAAATAACCGCACAGAAACTGTATTCATTAAATCAGTGCTTAACCAATCACTATAGCATATTCCTAGCAAGTTCTTACATATTAAATTAACCCATTTCTATTATTTTATATTTTACCATGAAGCTTGTGGCCTACCGACAAGTTTCCGACTGGCACCTTGCGTCTTTCCTCTCTGGTGGCTACATGGCATCTCTTTGACTCTGCTTTGTTTCTCCCAGCATTCAGTTTAGTTTTCCCCACCTACCTCTATTTTGCCCTACTCAGGCCTAAGACAGTTTGTTTTTTAACCACTAGTATTCACAGCATACTTCAATGACCATGTTATGGCTTTCCAAAGTTTTTATCATTAAACGAAAAATAAGGTTTTACTGTGTGTTAAGCTCTGAGTGATACAGACATGCAAACAAACACAGACAACAGACATACAAACATAATAAACATACACTATATCTAATCATTAATTCAAGTCAATTTTAGACCAGGCTAAATGATACACACACTTAATTCCAGCACTGAAAAGGCAGAGACACAAGGTTCCTATATTTTCAAAGCCAGCCAAGTCTACATAGTGAATTTTACACTTGCCAGGAGTACATAATGACATACTTTCTCAAAAATATTCCATATTAGTGTACAGAAATTATATGTACTAATTAGGAAATCATTCATACCATAGTTAAATTATTATTCATATTGCTATTGAATACTGACTGAAGTGCTTCTGCATTAACAATATACTCATCCAAAAATAATTTCTAACTAAAATCATGACATTTTAAAATAATTCCATATTTTACTGATTCAAAAATTACTCACCATCTGTTATAGACCATAAAAGGGGAATATAATAGTGAGTAGGATATAGTTAATAAATTTTTGTAAAAATTGTCAAAAGATACAGACTGTGGAGCACAGTAAATCTAACAGAAGTAAAAACAAGTAATAATACACATGCAATTTATTTCATAAGAGCAGACTTGATTTTCTTTGGAAATACATGAAAAAACCAAGGACATTGCTGTGTGATAATCTAGGGGAAAACATGCTAGTAGAAGGAAAGGCAGTGCAGGATTTCTGAGGTCCTGTGATTGACAGGTAGTGGAAAGTTTGAGAGCTTGAGCAGTATTGTCAGAGGAGAAATGAGGCCAGAACTAAAGTGCCTATCAGGCTGTTCTTCAGTGCTTTGTGGGTTTGACTTTGCTCTGTATTCTCTGTGTAACTAGACAAGCACACTAAAGATATATGTGTGATTTAAAACATGGATTTAAGGAGATTATGTATTTCTACATTCATATTCATGACCTACAGATGGCTATCTCTGCTTTTGATCCACTGAACATGAAACAGAAATGAAAGAGAAAGAACACTCACTTTTTATTTTTCTTTGTTCTGTCTATTTGCATAATTGCAAACTGGATAACAATAAAAGAAAATTAAAATACTTGAAACATTCTAAAATCTGATGATAGCTAATGATCTTATTGCTTTTTATTATTTTACAAATAAGTATCTAATAATTTATACCTAGAGGTACAATAATTTTGCATACTGTTAATTTTTTTGTAAGAATTAACTGCATTATGAAAATGAGTAACAAAATACTCTAAAGAAAACATAATTTACTCAATGAATAATTTGTAGTGTTTAATATTTCTATACTTTTATAGTTACATATAATGTGTGTATGATTGAAAATGAAATAAAGTCACATGGCATCATGGCTAACTTTTGTGTTGAAGTACACAAAAAATTCTATGCATATTTTTAAACAAACTCATACTTCAAATATATGAATTTATTGCCTTATATACTTTCTGGCATCATTTATAGGCTCTATAAAATGTAAAGCTGAAGGACAGTCACTGTATTTTCTTTTGTTTAAGATTCGTTTTACTTAAAAATTATGATTATATGTGTGTTTGAGTGTGGGTGTATGCACATGTGAATTCAGATCCGGCAACTATAGTTCTCTAAGTGGGGGACATCAGGATTAACACACAACACAACTTCAGGTTCTGCAGATAAGCTGTTATTCCACTTTCTCACACAATATATATAGCCCTCAGCAGGGGAGGCCAAGCCAGCAAAAGCAGGAAGCTCATTATGGTAATTCACATGACTTAGGAGTAAACATCCTTAAAAACATTGCTGAAAACAACAGATTGTTCCTGTTTTTGTTCCTGTTTTCAGAACAACCAACCACAGAGTGCAAAACAGATTAAGTGGGGGTGCAAAGACCTGTCCTCAAGGGACCCAACAATTTTTCTCTTTTTTATTTTAGAAGCATGGGAGCCCCTGTCTTAGGACTTCCCCAGATAGAGGCTGTTACCCATCTATGGGAGGCCTTAATCCCTGTCTTAGGCGAGCTCTCTATAACAGGACAGTTGCCCATCATAGGGATCCCTCATGACTTCTGCAACATCTGCAGCCATACTTGGGACACTTCCTGATTACCTTAAGACAGACCAAGCAACACCCATTGAGTGTGCTGTGTGTGGGATGGCCACATAAAGCGGCAGAGAATCCAAAAACAGATTCCTAACCCAATAGCACTATCAGTGCAAGTGATAGCATTCCAGACAATGGCTGGACCCAGTCCCCAAGCTGGGACATGGCATTCTACCAACTGGATCCAGACACAGCAGGGACCAGTGTGCTATTAATACAAACAATATAATCAGCTGTCTGCAGATATGCATTTAACTGTTTAACCATATCAGAAGCATTGACAGCATTAGCAGGTATAAAGCACAAGACATTTGTTGCAGGAGCCAAAGGGAATCTACCCACTCCTGCAAAAGCACAGTCCGTCGATCCAAATTCAAAAGTCCAAATCCAATATGAGAGTCCTGAGAACTCAGAGTCTGCAGGGCCTCACTAACCCTTCCAGACAGCTGATCCACAGTCTCTGCAGTCACAGCCATCTGCAAAATGGCAACTGTAGCCACAGTGGCAGTGACAGCAATAGCAGAAACAATTGTAGCTGTTATCCCAAAGTCTCGCGGCTGTCGATAATGGATGATCTCCTGTCATTCTTGAGACACAAGCATGGTCAGAGGAATCACAGCAGGCACTTGAACAATCAAAGCTCCATCAGAATCATTCCAGCAATTACTCAGTTTGTGGATCCTGGAAGAACAATTAAGAATATTGACCTCCAAAGTGCCATTCCACAATACAAAGAAAAATGGGGCAAGAACGCAATAAGAGGATCAAACAGTCATATTGCTTCCTTTAGATAGGTTTCAAAAAGATCTGTTTGGTTAAAACTAGCAGTGGCATTAAAAACAATTACTCATATCCAGGAAAAGTGGAATTTTTCATTGCGGGACTATGGCCATACCACCACATGTCTTTCCTTTCTTTTAACAAATTAGGCCCTTAAGTGATACATTCTCTACATAATTGTGGGGTGGAGATTAAAATCTCTATCAAATCCTTTTTCAGGATGGGATGCAGTATATCTCTAAATCCTATCATCCTACTATGAGTGTGATTATTTCTAAAGTCTGCAATAGAAGCATTATGCAATAATAAACATCCATGATGAAAGGAGGACTTCTTCACCAATGACAGGTTACTAAGTTTAATTTCCCTGTACTGGATCTATTCGGGCTGAAGCTGTCCCTACTGTTATGTTAATAGCAAAATGTGAGGGAAAGGGGGGGCTATTTTTACTAACTGGTATTTAAAGAGGGGAGTTTCTCACCAGACTCCTCACCACCCATGATTCTGTTGTTGTTTTCAGAGTCATCACCTAAAACAGATGGAGAATTGTGGTCTTCATCATCGGTCACTGGCCATACGTACCACTCTGGCACCCAAATTGGTTTATCAACTCCTGGAGGAAAAACATATATAGCCACTCTTACCTTTGCCAACAAGGGTGTTGGTTCCATTCATCTTTCTGTTTGCAGATCTTTCCAACAAACCCATCCTAGGCTCTGAGCCCTAACTTGTGTATGGCAAGTGCCCTTCAGCATCCACAGTCAAAAATTTTAAAATAAAGAGAATGGTGGATAATATTCTGGGGAGAATATGCACCCCCCCCTTTTATTTTTTTGAAAATATTGCTTGAGGGTCTGTTTGGCTCTTTTCACAATTGCTTGACCCATTGGATCACACGGGATGCCTGTTCTATGGGAAATTTCATAAAAATATTTTGCTGATATATCCTGGGCCATTATCTGTCTTAATGACCTCAGGTTTGCCCATATAGGCAAAAGCAGGTAGGCAGTGTGCAATAAAATCTTTTGCTCATTCTCCTGAATTCAAGGATGTTAAAATTACTCTTGAAAAGGTATTACTGATACATGGACAAACTTAAGTTTTCCTGCGGCAGGCAGGTGTATAACATCCATTTGCCATAATTGATTTGGTCATAACCCTTGTGGGTTAACTCCTAAATTGTGCTTCTTAGGAAAGGAGCACACTGAGAACAAGAAGATGAAATGGCTTGTGCTACTTCTCGCATGCGTCGAGTATGATGCTGAAGAGAGCGTTCATAAGGTAAAATTTATCATGAATTTCTTGGGCATGGTCAAAAGTACAGCAAACATGTGTATGTTTATCAGCTAAATCATTACCTTCTGACAATGGCCTAGGCAGCTGGGTATGACTGCAGATATGTCCGACAAACAAAGACTCAGTCCACTACCAAATCAAATGCTGATCACAGCTGAGCAAATGATGGACCTCAGAGATAGGTGATATATAAACAGATGTCTTCAATGGTTTAAAGATGTGGGCCATATACACACTATCAGTATACAAATTTTACAGGTTCCCCAGGGAAGAACTGGAGTGCAAGGAGGCAGGCTGTTACCTCCGCAACTTGGGCTGATACATTCCCCACAGGACGCTTTCATATTTTTCCTCCAGAAACCACAACTGCATTACCTTTAAAGGAAACATCTGTAAAGTCAGCACACACTGAGAGTATGGAAGATCCTCTAATCACTCAGGGTGAATTTTGAATAGGATCATTAATGGATGCTGAGGGTAATGAGAAACCAAACTTTCAGAAAAGGAGGTGAGAAAAAGGATCTATTTATCATGGTGTTGCTGTAAATGTGCTAGCTGGTCTTTAGTTTAAGGTTTTATAATCATGTCAGGGTACTTCCCAAATGTTTGGGTAGCAACCTTCTTAGCTTTCCAAAGCAATTGCAATATAGCTTCATATTATGGAGTGACTACCCTCACTGGCGAGGCAGGCATGTTGACCCATAAAATACATTCATTTACCAAAAGAGTCCCGTAGGTGCAATATTTTAAACAAGAACTACAAAATTTAATGATTGATCATAATTAACCTGCTGGAGATGGACCTTTTCAGTGTTTTCCAGAAAGAAGCCTTAAGGTCTGTCTGGCTGCAGGCATCACTATTCGGGAAGTGGTTGGGTCAGGATCTCCCAAGAGCATAATTAAATTTTTTTTTTGGTTTAATTCCATCCATGGCCAATTGGTACCCACAGAAGGAATATGGGGCTTGCATTTGGACCTTCTCAGGAGCTATGATCAGCCCTGCCTTCTTTAAATCCTATTACATTTGTGTATAAGCCTTGAGCAATTGATCTTGATCAGGCCCTGCTATTAATAAATCATCCACATAATGAACAATATATAACTGTAGGAACTGACAGCGGACAGGCTCCATGGCAGCAGCAACATAAGCTTGACATATGGTAGGACTATTTGCCATGACCTGTGGGAGTACGATCCAATGGAATAGCAAAGCTGGTTCCTTAAAATTAACTGAAGGGAGGCTAAAAGCATAATAAGGACAATCCTGTTTGACTAGAGGAATAGTAAAAACTCAATCCTATAAATCTACTATAATTATATGCCAGCCCTGGGGTATGGATTTAGGGAAGGACAATCCCTGCTGAAGAGGACACATAGGCTGCATAACCCAATTGACAACCCGGAAGCTCTGTAAAAGTCTCCATCTTGCAGATTTCTTTTTAATGATAAAAATGGGTGTTTTCCAAGGGGAAGTGGAGGGGATAATGTATCCAGCCTGCAGCTGATCTTTGACCAAGACATGAGCAGCCCATAATTTCTCTTGAGTCAAGGGCCACTGCTCTACCCAAACTAGATCATTAAATTTCCATGTTACAGGGGCAAGCTTGGGAACAGTGACCCTAACTAAAAATGGTCCAGACAGCTCCGTTCTCCCAGCAGTCTGATAATTTGTTCATTTGGTGTCACTAGCTGCTACTGGGCCTGCAGATTTTTTTCAGCCCCTGTCCTGGTCTCCACCCCCGTTGCTGCAGAATTTGGACTGCTGCTGCTGGTGGTGTGGTCTGAGTGGTCAAGACAGCTCTCATTTCACTCAGGACATCTCTTCTCCAGAGATTAACAGGGAGTCCTGGGAGGACAAATGGCTGAAAGTTACCCTCATGGCTTTTATTATCTTGCCATTTTAATACTTTTGCACTCTTCTTGGGACTTGCTTGACCTATTCCTTGAAGGGTGGCAGTACTACTTTCTAATGGCCACTTCTTAGGACAGGATTGTAAGGACAGGATGGAGACATCAGCTCCAGAGTCTAAAATCTTATTAAATGACTTCCAATCAATAATCAATTTTAATTGTGACCTTTCTTTCATATGAGCGACCAAAAAGGCTACAGTTCTGGATGTTCCAAAACTCTTAGCACCCCGACTGGACCTGGCCATGAGGTTGAAGGTGTTAATCAAGACAAATTGGGCAATACAATCCCCCAAAGGAATTACTGTAACTCCTTGAGTAATTAATGTCATAATTTTTATTTCTCTTTAATAATCTGTATCACCAACCCCAGGATGAATTTGAATTCTGCTCAAGATGGTACTGCTTCTTGCTAAGATAAGCCCCAAGGTCCCTCTAGTGAGGGGCCAGAAAACATTAGTAGATAAAGCTTGAACACCCATTTGGGCTGTTAAGACTGCTCGGGTGGAGGTACTGAGATCTAGGCCTGCACTTCCTGGGGTGGTGCAGGTGAGGTCTGCAATGCAAATCCGTGCCTGAACAGGATTGGGGAGGAATGTGCTTCCTCCTTCACAGAATTCTCCTATTCTCATTGACCTGCCTCTCCTTCCTGTCTTCTTGCCCTACCTATACTTCCTGTCTGACTACTGGCCAATCAGCATTTATTTAATACATAATTGACAGAATAAAGAATTGTTCCATACCACTTACCCCTCTTTTTTTTTAAACAAAGGAAAATATCCATAGTCCATTTGGGGGGGGTGTTTAGCATAGTATTTCAGGCTACTTCCTGCTCATTGGGGATGCTGTAACCTTATGGGGACCTAAAGAAAAAAAATAAATTATGATCAACTCCTGACTGGAGTATTCTATGAGTCTTGATCATCTCAGGCAGTCTTGAACCTGTTCTGGATGTAGAACTCTGACATCTGGGCCATCTGTTCCTACTGGAGATTTCTCAGGTGGTCTTCCTTGATCAAAGCTGATTTTTCTTGACCTGGATTGAATCCACAGCCTCTCATTTTCTGTGGAAATAAAAACAAAATCTCTTCTCCAAAGTTACATACCTTTTGACTTCTATTTTGAAGTTAAGGTATTTTCAAAATGCCTATCTTGGAGTAATTCAGCGGCATTTATGAGCAAATGTCTTTTATCAGTGGTTGCTCCTTCCTCAGCATTCAAACAATTCAAAGAGAAGATAATAACATACAGTATCAAGATTCTCTTTGTATTTTTTCTTCTTTACATGGCTTTATTTTCACCTCTATTTCTTTTATTTTTACTTTTACTTTATCAGACAGGTTCTCTGTATATCTTTGGCTGTTCTGGAAATTCCTCTGTAGACCAGGCTGTCTTTGAATTCACAGAAATCCACCTGCTTCTGCCTCCCAAGTGCTGGTATTAAAGATATGTGCCATTGCACCTTGAATTTACAGAGGTCTGTCTGCCTCTGCCTTCCAAACTTTGAGATTAAAGGTATGTGCCACTATACCTTGAACTTGCAGATGTTTCTTTGCCTCCAGGAACTGCGATTAAAGGCATGTGCCACCACGCCTTGAATTCACAAAAGTCTGCCTGCCTCTGTCTACCAAGTGTTGTGATTAAAGGTGTGTAGTATCATATCCATCTACTCTCTTTCTTTCTTTACTATTTTAAGGGCTTGAACCTTTAACCTGCATATATTTTTAACACACTGTAAAACATTTAGAGGTTTTCTTCAACTTTGAATATTTTTTACTGTATATTTCTGTTTTTCTGACCACATGACTCTTTAATTTTCTTTGTAATATGGAGAGGATTACAGTCATGGCTTTGACAGCTGGATTCAGCCTATTCCTTAGCTTTCTGAAAATACAGGCTCATGGTGAAGGTACTGGCTGGAGCCATGTTTATTGCCACAACTCTATGGCATTTCAACATCCTTGTCAGCAAGCAAGCTGCAACACTGTGTCCACAAACAACACTCAAATGCTCTCTCTGTAGCCGGACCTCCTGCCTCAAAGAGTCAGAGTTTGTAGGATGGCCCAGAAAGCCAGCATTTTAAAACAGCATGGTTTTTTTTCCTGCTATGGTTGAAAACCAAAAAGCATGCCATCAGCTTTTCAACACCATTTAAGTGTTTCAATGCAGGACCTCTTATAAGAGCTGCAAAGTTTTCCAGCTAGAGCTGAGTCAGGAAGCATCTCTTAAATGAGAGCACTTGTTTGCCTCTAGCAAGAAGAGCAGATCAGAGAAATTGCTGCAACCAAGAATTCATGCTTTACTCTATTATTTTCTGTCTAGAATTACTTCCTGAGCTCTCTCAGGCTTTAAGTGGATGCAATTGTCCATGTGGGTATCATTCTGTTGTCTGAGGTTTGCTGTCTTTCCCAGTTTCCACAGGTGCTAGGTCTCAAAGAAAATCACAGAGAGGTCTACATAAGTTATAAACTGATTGGCACATTAGCTCAGGCTTCTTATTAACTCTTATATTAGCCCATTATTCTAGTATATGTTAGCCACATGGCTTGGTACCTATTTCAGTGGGACAGATCATATCTTCCTTCTTCCATGTCTGGATAGGACTGGGGAGAAATGTGCTTCCTCCTTCACAGAATTCTCCTGTTCTCATTGACCCTCCTCTACCTCCTGTCTGGTTGTTCTGCCTATACTTACTGTCTAACTACTGGCCAATCAGCATTCATTTAAGACATAATTGACAGAATACAGAATTGCCCCACACCATAGATAGATAAATAGACAGAGAGATAGATAGACAGATAGATAGAATGTATCTCTAAATAAACATACATCAATAAAGACAAAAATTAGGCTTGCAGGCATTGTATATTAGAAAAATTAAACTTATATCATAATGAGACTTCATACAAACTTGAATTTCTAACATCAAACAGTTGATATCCTGAGTTTTTGATGACTCACTGTAGCTCTCTGACTAGCACTTCACTGAAAAACAAGTAAAATATAGAACCTCTTTGGCAGTTTCACATACACACACATATGTACTAATTAGGAAATTATTCAAAGCATAGTTACCTTAAATTATGATTGAGATTGCTATTGCTTCCGTGTTTTTCTAACTAGAATCATGACATTTTAAAATATCTCCATATTTTACTTATTCAAATATTACCCACCATCTGTTAGATACCATAAAAGAATAATATAATAGTGAGTAAAACAATATATTTATCTTGTTCTTGAGGAGGAGATAGTTAATAAATTTGTATACACATTGTCAAAAGATGCAGACTGTGGAGCACAATAAATATATTATAGTGTCGCTGACAGTGATCTTCCCTCTCATCTTTGGATTTGTCTGTCTTTTTGGACATCAGTTGTGTTATATGACTTTGTAAGGAGAAACATGAGTAAATATCCATCTACTACACATAGAAGGCTGAGGACAGAACAAAGAAATTATTCCCCATAAACCTAAAGATGGCTAATTAGTCTTTAGTACTTACTGGAGTATGAAATATTCAAAAGTATCTGCATCACTTAGCCCACTCCAAGATGGTTAGGATTTACATAAACTCCACTTCTGTAAATTCCTCCTTCATTTTGGGTCCACTGAGAAAAGAACTATCTTTCAACAGTTGATTATTTTTGTATGACCTTATGAGGTCTCTTCTGAAATTTAGATCTTCTGAAACTCTTAAGACTTCTAAATTGTATTAGCTTATGAGTCATTCATTCAATTCATCATGTATTCATTGAACTAAAAGATCATATTCATTCACTCAATTCCTTCACAAAATTTACTGTCTTGAAAATCTGTCAAAAACTAAATGTAGAGCCTCTGAGCACCCTGTTTAAAATAGTATTTCTGTATAGTGTTGTGCTGCTGTTTCTTATAAAAAGAAAGTTTTCAGTTTGAAGTAAATAGCAACATAACATTGTACACAGAATGATTTGAATGATAATGGCCACCTTAAGATCATATGTTTGAATGTTTAATCACCAGTTGTGTAGATTTTTGAGAAGGATTAGGAGGTGTGGCCTTGTTGGAGGAGAGTGTCACTGGAGGTTTTGAGATATTTAAAGTCCATAGCAAGTCTAGTTCTTCTACCTATACATCAGGATATAGAGCTCTCAGTACTGTTCCAGAACCATGCCTTTGTGTTTCCTGCCATGATATCATAGTCCAACCATCTGAAACTTTAAGACAGTTCCCATTTAAATGTATTTTTTTGAAAAGAGGTATCTTAATCATGGTATCACTTTAAAACAATAGAATAAAAATGAAATAATGATAGAAATTTTTAGAATTTTTTCTACTATTTAAAAGTTGAGAACATGTGTTCACTTGGGACAATGAGGTAATTTTATTCATAAATTTTTAAATATGATTTTAATGAAAGAATATGCTAACATATATCCTGTTATAATAATTGCAGATGTGATAACAAGATAGGGAATTTCACAATTAAATAAAGACTGTCTTTCAGAGTTATTATTAACATGAAATAAAATTATAAAGCAAGTATGAGTTTGGGGAAAGGAAAGAATAAAGGAATTGTTAACAGAAATGTGACAGCTTAGATTTAACAATATAAGTGAGAGATTCCTTGCTGAAAAAAAAATGTATGTTTTCCTTCTGAAAGGTAAACAAAGCTCATATGTACAATAAATAATAATTACAAAGAAATAAATGCAAAGCAATGCAAATTTTCTCCAGGTATGTCCATAAGGTAATGAAATAAGAATTAGGTATATTTAATGGTTATAAATGACATGAAGCAAGTAAAAATAGTGGTTAATCTTCAGCATTTATAGAATGTTCTGTAATAAAGATCACTTTATGTTAAAAATATAACTTTTAGATATATTATCCTTTCAAAATATTATTTCATATCATTTCAAGTATTTAACCTCATAATTCTCATTCATTTCATGTGTCAAAACTTTTTGGTGACCTACTTCATCTAAATACTCTACTTTAATGTATTTATGAGCATATTTATATTTTATGCATTGCTAATTGTTCTTGCAATTTTTAATGTAGGAACCTCATTCATCTTGGCTCTAAGTCCTTAATGAAATGTTAGGTTGCCCATAAAAAATCTAGAAAGGTAAATTAGAAAAGAAAGGTGTTTAAACACAGACAATATTACATTAAAACTTAGCTACTTTGAAAATCACAGTTAAAAAAGAATGCAACAGTCATAAATGTAATAACTAATATATTTTTAAAATAATTGTTAAAAATAAAAGTCATTTGTATATGAGAGAGATTTTATAATAAAACTAGAGACTCAACATGAGTACTTTAAGAGTTTAAAATATATTAAAAAAATGGCTAAATAAATTACTACTAATTGTTTACTGAAGAGAAAAAAGAAGTAACTCACTTGTACTTTTACTGACTTAAAATAATAATTCTACTTGGAGAGTAAATTATCAAAGTCAGTGGAGGATAACAAACTTGGCAAGGACAGGTTTGAATGACCTGGCAATTTGGATGACCATAACCATTTTATTTATTTTAAAATATTTATCAAGAACCATCTAAAACACAACATAAATGTAAAATAGCCATTATTTTTTGATTATCCTGTCAATAGATCTATGAAGCATAAATACTACAGGCATTTGAGTGACATTGACTTGCCATTTTCTTTGCTAATATGTAGACATTCTCAAAGTAATTACTAAATATGTATAATTAAGACATCTTAAAATCAAAGTCTAAATTTTGATGCACCATGTTGTTTTTTCTTTATTTCTGATAAATGCTGAAAAATTACTGGTAACATTGGGGATTTAAAAAGACAATGGTGAAATCTTCAGAAATATGCAGTTATGTGGATTTTTATTTTCCATTCGAATCTCTGTAGATTCATACCATCTGCTTCTAGAAAAATTAAAATATAAAACAATAGCTTAAACTATGTTTTCTTTCCTTTATTCTTCAGGCATACAAATAGCCCAAGAAAACTCTGATAAATAACATGGTTAGCTCTTGGATAAGTATCTTTGTTTATCTATGCAAAGATTTTTGTGGTTCACGTTGTATATTACTTGTACCTTAAAATTTTTTAATTGATTAACGTATTAATTAATTTGCACTCCATTTCACAAATTAATATAGAATTGAATTCAAATCATATAGATTATAAAATCATTTACAAGCCATTTTTCTTTTCTTTTTCTTTTCATTTATTCCTTCCTTTCTTATTTTTTTTTTTTTTTGAGACAGTCCTAGTTGTCCTGGAACTCACTCTGTAAACCTGACTGGCCTCGAACTCAAAAAGATCAACCTGCATCTACCTCCCGAGTGCTGGAATTAATGGTGTGCCACTGGTTACTACAAGCCATTTTCTTAAATGTCATTGGGAAAGGAAAAGAAGAATGAAGGGATGGAAATGCAGAAATGAAAAGAGAAAGATAGTGGAGAAACTCCTTGCATTCTGTATAATCATTGAATTTGATTAGGTTAATTTCATAACTATTTCTCTTTGATGAAAAATAAGTCTTGGGTTTAAAACATAAGGCAGAGACCTGCATCAGAGCACTGGACTCAGCTCCCAAAGTACAGTTGAAGAGTAGGAGGGGTGAGAATATGAGCAAAGAGATCAAGGTCATGATGAGAACACCCACTGAAACAGTTTACCTGAGATAATGGGAGCTCACCAACTCCAGCTGGACAAGGAAAGGAACAGTGAGGTCCACACTAGACTCTCTGATTGTGGGTGACAGTTTGTCAGTTGTATGACTGGGACAGACTGTGGGTCCACTGGCAGTAGCACCAGAATTTATTCCTACTGCTTGTATTGGCTTTTGGGGAACTTTTTCTCTTTGAATGGATACCTTGCTTAGCCTAGATATTATAGGGAGGGCCTTGAACCTTCTCTAAAGCAAAGTACTTTACCCTCTCTGAGCAATGGATGAGGGTGAGGTAGGGGGACTAGATCAAATGGGAGGAGAGGAGAGAGTGAGAACTGGTATTGGTGTGTAAAATGAAAAAAAGATAGTTTGCTTTCTTTTAAAAATTAATAGTAAATAAAATAAAATGATGAATATACCTTTTTGAGGTCAGGAAGATGTTTCATAAATAGATATATTTTTTTGTAGAGAAAGTTTTGGAAATGCAAGCTACCCATGAGATTATATTATTTGTTAGCAGTAGCGAAGTCTTTCCAAATATGCAAGTTTTGTGAGAATATTTTAAGTTAAAAACATGAGACATATTCATCTTAGGGTTAGATTATATTTACTTTTATTATGTATTTGTGTATGGTTTTAGAATAATCAAGACCTTTTTTGTACATAGACAAACACAGTGTGTTATTTTATAATATAATATTTCATAAGTGCCATGGTTAGCCGTGTAGTAATGAGACAATTGATCATCCTGAGGAGAGGGCTTTTGTTTTGTGTGTTTTGTTGTTTAAAAACAATTTGATTACTTTTTGTCTGTGTCTGTAAGAGGGACATCTAGCCTGGTATTATAAACTCTGTAAGCTACTTTAACTAGTGAAATCATATGTCTTGGAGGAGTACCTAATATTACCACTTTTATTACATCAGCATAGCCCCCAACTCCATGTCAAAATGTATCCTTATATACACAATTAAGTGTAGAAACACTCTTAATCAAAGACATCTCTCTTTGGGAAAGACAAGGTTACAGAAATCCACAACTAATCACTGTACACTGAATATGTGATCACGTGATTAGCTTGCAACAAGCTTTAAGTCCAGCTACAGGGATGCCCGATGTTTCTAGCTTTTGTTGATATCTGCCTTGATGCATGTAATGTTCCACAGATATGCACACTTCCATGTGCTTCCTGCCATGGTACACTCCCTTGTTATTGTCCTATGTGCAAGGTAGCACTAAAGCCTACAAAGCTGTGATCCAAGCTAAACATTTCTGCCATAGAAGTTGAATATCTCAGGGACTACAAAAATGAAAATTGAAAGAACAGATAATCCAATAAAAAATCGAGTACAGACCTAAACAGAGAACTCTCAGCAGACGAATCTCAAATGGCTAAAGGACACTCAAGGAAATGATCAACATCTTTAGCCATCGGAGAAGTGCAAATCTAAACAACTCTGAGATTCCATCTTACATCTGTCAGATTGTCCAAGATTGAAAACACTGATGACAGCCTATGCTGGAGAGGAGGAGAGGTAAGGGGAACACTCCTGCATTGCTGATGGGAGTGCAAACTTGTACAGTTGCTTTGGGAATTAGCATGGTGATTTCTCAGAAAGTTAGGAAATAATTTACCTCTAAAGCTATACACAAATACATAATAAAATTAAATATAATTTAACCCTAAGCTCCTGAAACTAGTTTTCCTGTGAGCTTAATACTGGTATATTTATGAAAGATATGATTATATAAAATTAGGAGTTAGTTTTTCCTTTATAAACTATAGTAAATTTTTTTTTATTAATTAGGTTTTCTTTTTTGACAATAACCTTTTCATTTATGACATCTCTGAAAATATACTATATTCAATAAAAAATTTGAACTACCTCATTCAATAAATTACAAAATATTTGCTGGAAGAAACACTGTGTTAGTCAGAGTTGGGTAAAATGTACAATAAAATTAATGTAATATACATTTAAAATAAAAAAATTGAGTAGACTATTTTGACTGAAAAATATATTGAAAATATCCACGTTTTGAAAAATTATTTTATTTTAGAAATTATTTTCATATACATTCAACAATAATTATTTAAAGTGTAAATTATTTCTAATTGAATAAATATATCATGTGTTTCATTATTTGTGAAGGAAGAAAGAAGTATTTAAATATGCATTTAACCATTGTCTAAATACTAACATGTAGAGGAGAGATCTCATTTGTTTACTCATTTTTCACTATACTCATATGATTCAAAAACTAAATATATTAAACAACAACAAGAAAACAAACAAAAACTTAAGTACAGTCTGAATAATGAAAAATAATGGAGAATAACAAAAAATACAGGCCAAAGACCTAGTGTCCCAGTTCTTCATGCAATTCCGTTTGCTCAAATGGATGAGGGGAAGTTTTGAAAGCTTTTTGCCCTTATGAGAACATCAGTTTTTTGGCTCTCACAGGAGCAAGCAAGTTAATAAGGAAGACCTGAAACCAATGACTATGAAATAATTAATCTTCAGTCCTTTAATTTTTGTTTAAATTCCTAGCCAGCAATCAGAAGATGCCTAATACTTTGCTTTTGAATGATATTATCAATTCCACACAGTTTAAAAATTTTCAATTTAAGTATCATTTTATCTTATTACTTACTGATTTTTATGTTTTTTCTTACTTTGTATCTGTTAATTTCCTTGAAAGAATTTCTGCAAGTACATGCAATTTTGTGTACTTCTTCATTGTTTAAAAGACATTAGGATATAATTTATATAGCCATCCCTGTACTAGGCATTGACAGAAAGAAATAACCAACAATTTTTTTCAAGGAAATATTAAAGGGTATAAATATAATTTGAAATTTGTCATAACTGAGAAAACTGGAGAACCA
This sequence comes from Myodes glareolus, assembly GCF_982192425.1. Lineage (NCBI taxonomy): Eukaryota > Metazoa > Chordata > Mammalia > Rodentia > Cricetidae > Myodes > Myodes glareolus. The sequence continues at coordinate 42,071,072 of NC_142026.1, read as the reverse complement.
TTCTCACTGATGTCTTTGACTAATAGAAAATAGAAACAGTGTAGAAGTTTCAATAATTCAATAAACACTTAAACTTATATGGTAAAATCCTCTTTCTATGGACTTTGAACATGCTAGTTTCAAAGTATGGCACTGAAGAATGGATGGGACATATTAAACAACAAGAAGAAAACAAGGTAAGAAGACATAAGTGTGGTCTGCATCATGAAAAATAATGAAGAATTTCAAAAGTGCAGGCAAGAGACATATTAGTGCCCCATTTGTTCAAGGAATCCCATTTGACCAAATGGATCATGGGAAGTTTTTAAAGCTCTTTCCCTTATGACAGCATCAGTGTTTTATAGTCCTGTTTCAATATAAGCTTAAGACTTTTCAGAGTGTTAATTAAAACTCAGTTGCTGTCAAAAAGGAGAATTCATCCCCCTTCTAAGAGTCAGTTTTTTATTAGAAAGTACGTAGAGAAGGTAAAGCAAACATGTTTGCCCCACAGATTGACACTGAGTGTAGCGTGAGTGAAAGAACAGTCTAGATGTTTCATGTAATCAAAAGCCATAGCTTCGCATTGGGCATAAAAATGAACCTATGAGAGAGGAAGATATCAGAGGATTTGTGAGAGCAAAACCACAATTAGAATAATTGTTTTCCATAAAAGAAAAAGGAAAATTATGGACCATCAAGAAAAAAATGAACTTAGCAGAAGGAGGCTGGGGAAACATGGGGAAGCTCAATATCTTGCAGAGATGTGGAGACACCCAGACATGACAATCCAAACAAAGTGAGAAAGAGGGCCTTCAGGACAGAGTGGGCAAGGCCAACAAAAGGAAGGTATAAGGAGTGTTTTGAACAGCAGCGCAACTGATGCATAAAGAAAGGAAGGGCATGTCCCTCTCCCCTCAGAGGCATAGGTTGACAAGGTGTTGGTTAATTAATGCTTTTCAGAATGAAGGCTCTGCTAAGATCATACCCAACCCAGTACTTTGGAAAACTAAAACCTCTTTATTTTTCTTTTCTCTGAAACTCATAGTGCATATTATCACAATTTGCTTGGATGAATCGCACTAACTCAAAAAAGAAGAAGGCCATTAAAGCCAGCTTGCTTAAAAATAAATTTGCAGAGATCTGTGTCGGAGAATAAAGTAAAACAGGGTAACATTTCTTTTAGTAACGGCAGTTTGGCTGACTACTTGAAGTGAACCAAGAGACAGAACATGTACATGCGATTACATGAGAGAACTAAGGCCATGGAAAATCATGGTTACTGAGAAGGGAAAGCATGGGAAGTGTTTTGCACTTTTATACTCAGAACAGTTTACTGCCCCAGTATCTTTGTAGTTCTCATGGGGATAGTGGTGATCCTCTGTGCAGCAGAGTTCAAGATCAGCTTTGCCTTGGGAGAAGGTACAACAAATCTGCCTGGCATATACTACACCCAAGGGAAATTCAGTTCCATCATACATTCCACTAGTGAGCAATGAAATAAAGTTATTCCTATGAGTGCTGATCCCATAGCCCATGGGCATTGAACATATAAATATTTTCAGCTACACACTACAAGGTGGAAATTCAGAAGTACAAATATATGGATGAACAGAGACAGAGAGTTCTCTCTCTTGTCTGTAGATGGATGTTTCTGTCCTATCTAGTACTTCAGTTGTTCAGTTCCAAAGAAACACAAATGCTTATATTAATTATAATTGGTTTGGCCTATTAGTTCAGTCTTATTATTAACTGGCTCTTATCACTTAATTTAACCCATAATTCTTGTCTATGTTTAGCCATGTGACTTGGGACTCTTTATCAGTGAGGCATTCTAATGTTGTTTCCTCTGCATATGACTTGTGACTGACTCTGCATTTCCTCTTCCCAGAATTCTTATTCTGGTCACCCTGCCTATATTTCCTGCCAGGCTAATGGCCAATCAGCATTTTAATAAATGATTATGAGTGACAAAACTTTACAGTATACAAGAGTTTTATCCCATAGCAATACCCCTTTTTAAAAAACAAGAAGTCTGAATCTAATCTCCTTTGTTTTGCTTTTTCCATGTCCATTACCTATAACAACTTATAACCAACACATAAACAAAGAAAAACATCCGTAATTCATTTTTTGAGAATGTGGGCATAGTTTTCTAGGCTACTTCCTGCTGAACGGGGTACTACTAATATTTTGGGGACCCATAGAAAATTTAGGAATGTGGTCAAGTCCTGACTGGAGTATTCGGTTATTTTTACTCCTTTAATCTATGACTATCTGTAATTTTTTATATTACATTTACTATCACTTTACTCTTTTTTTCTCTCCCAAGCCTACATACACTTTTTAAACACACTGTGTCTTGTTTAGAGGTCTTTTATGTCTGAATCTTTTCTATTTTGCATCTGAAATCATTTTCTGACCAGGACTACTTCTTAAAATGTTAAGCAGCTAAGCATTGTTACTAAAATTAAGGCTGTTTTGCCCTTTGGCTTTTCCCAGTTAAACATGGTAGGGCAGATGTCTGTTTAGTGCAAGCCATGCTCACAGCGCTATTTTCAGTCACACAGTGGGTCTATGTTGCCATTAAGCAAAGTGTAGCACTCTGCTCAAAAATCCTATTTAAATACTCTGTACCAGGCCTCCCAAAGGAGTCAGAGGCCTTTGTGCTGGTGAATCAGGAAGCCACCATTTTGAAAGAAGCCATGTAGTTTTTACTGCACTTCTCTCAAAGTAGTCATAGTACCTGTGCTCCTCACAAGTCCATCTAGAAAAGAAATTTGTAGCTACCAAGAAACTGTGATAAACTCTGTTTTTTTGTTGTTGTTGTTTGTTTGTTTGTTTGTTTGTTTTGCCTAGAATTCCCTTCCTAGCTTTCTCAGGTTTTACATGGATGTAATCAGCCCCACACTGGTGCACCAATCTGTTGTACGAAGCCACTTATTTGTTCCTGACTGTTTAACCCTTCAACCCTGCAATAACCACACAGAAACTCTATTAATTAAATCACTACTTGGTCTATTAGCTTTAGCTTCTTATTGGCAAGCTCTTACATCTTAACTTAGCCAATTTCTATTAATCTGTGTATCGCATGTGGTTATGGCTTACTGGCAAGGTTTCATCCGGAATCTGTCTCTGATTTGAAGGGATATTCTTTTTCTTACAGGATAAGTCATTTTGGTCTAATGACACTTTTAAATAGTTGGATGAAGCTTCTACCCTTTATAGAGTGTAGTAGTCTTTCCTACTGATTTGAATATTAACCACAGAATGTGTGGTTAATATTATTAATACTAACATTCTCAAGAATATTTAGCCTATTGCTTGGTGGAAGACAGGTGTGCTATGGCCTATCTACCTCTCCATAGAATCAAATTTTCAAACAGATTGATTATGCTTCTAGTTTCATGCTTTCAGATGCAAAATAATAAATTAAAACTATTTTATTGTAATTATCTTTAATTTTAGTATTTATATCAACTTAGAAACATTATATTAACTAACAGTATATTAACTAAGAAAATGATTTTAACATAAAAATAGAAGCAAACCTTGAACTGCATGTTTTTTCCTTTTAAAAATTTAATTATAACCATTCAGCACTCTAATTTAATTTTGAAAGATATTAACTAAATTTCACATTTCTAGAGTACATTTTCTTAGCCGTGTGAGACAATGCCACATAGAAATATTTAGTCTTGCCTGTCAGGTAACACTGGAATATATTCTGAACTTTCAACATAACAAATTCAAGGACCTTTAATTCAAATTAAAGAAAAAAAAGGGCAACACAAGCCTGCATTATTGTTGTGAAGGATCTAGAGTATCAAGTCACTCACAAATCAGGACTTCACTGGCCATGACTTTGCTTACATTTTCATGTACTCTCTGCATTGAATTGGATCTTAGTACTAATGGTATACCCTATCTGATGCATTTACTTCAGATGCTGAATATTTTTGTCACATTATTCTCAAATACAAATGAAACTTTCTGGTGCTTTTTAAGTAAAACCTACTACAAATGATTTTTTGAAATGCACTTCATACAAATGGAAACAAATGGAGTAGTTAATCCAAAAACCAGGACCCATCTTTAAGGATGAGGTAGATATTTTAAGAGCTTTCAAATACTCAATTACTGTGTTGTTAACTGTGAACTCTGTCTAGAGAGAAAAGAAATGGGAAAAAAAAATCTCATGGATTGAAAGCTATTTCAATTCATTAAGAAATTCTCTGAAATGTTTTTTCCTGCAAACTAGTGTACTACAGACAGTACAACTAACAAATTCTTTATTCCTCACCATTTATTTCCATGAACTTAATTGACCATTTTAGGAAAGAAATGGCCCTTTATGATAACAACAAGATAAAAGCTGGTGATTGACTGAAAGGCTTGAGGACAGCCAGCTAAAACCACTTTCCACTAATGGAGACCAAAATGAAAGGCACGAAAGCCTCAGCCAATTGTAGAGAAGGTCAAGCAGGTTTTTTTGTTCTCCTTTTGAAACTCATAAGAAAACAAAATGTTTTGATGATGCATCACTTTTTAAAAGGTATGAAAGAAAACAGAAATGATTACACCAAAAATTGGTTTTGTAGTGCATCTTATTGTTATGCACTATGCATGGTAGTTTATGGAAAATTGATATTATTTTAAAAGCCTTTCTTCACTATTATTATGCTGTCGGCACAGGTTATTTCATGTGCATAAGACCAAGCATATTCATTAGTATTTTCAGAATTTACAAAAAACAACTTATTTTGAACTAAGGATATGGTAATATAAATAAGAGGATTGTAGAATTT